>NC_052077.1:44747676-45068926 GCF_015852505.1 Tachyglossus aculeatus
AAGGCACCCAGGTCTAAAGCCAACCAAAGGAGACCCTTCTTTCCCCAGATGGGATTAGCTCCCCAAGGCAGCTGGGCTGCCCAAGCCCAAGTCTAGGCCGGGCAGCAGGTCCCGCAAACAGGCTCAGAGGGGCTCAGACAGATCCACCAGCCTGCCACCCAAGGCCAGGGCAGGGGTGAATCCAAATCCAAGATTCCAACCAGTAACCTGGGTTAATCAGAGGCTCAGCTACGGGTTCAGAAGCTACCACAGGCACGTGTGGGCAGGCAAAGCACACGATCCAATCGTCCGGAGAGGTGGCAGAAGAGGCCCCCAAATGACTGAGGTCTGGGGCACACAAGGTGAAACTCCCCAAAGGGTTTCCAAGTCCCCTCTTGGACAAGGAGGCGGGCAGTGATGGGGGAGCCGGAAGGGCCATGAAAAGCTCTGAAGAGCCCAAGGGGGACCAGTTCCTGGATGAGCGACCGATCCCGTCCTCTTTGCCGATCACCACGCTCCACAGTGATCACCTCAACCATCAATCATCACAGGCCAAAAAATGGTCCCCGGGAGAGGTTTGGAATAGGACCGGCCTTCCTGCTGAGCTGTAAACTGGGCTAGCCTCCAAGCGAAACTAAACCGGACAGAGTTGGTCTAAGGTAATGTTTGGGTGGCAGAATTGGTTACTTCTGCTGAAACCAGAGTTTAAATTTAAGCCCAAGGTCACGCCAGGAAGGGGAGATTTGCCTGGGGCCAATACACACTCGGGACAGAACATCTTATCAGAGATAAGGCCAGAGGGAGGATCACCTCCCCAAACAATCCCTTAGGACAAAAAACACCCTCTCAATGGCAGTGGAAAATTCCTTGGAGGGGATTGGAGGTCCCTGTCTCCCACAGGGAACCAACTGGGGGTGGGGGGTGGGGAAGGGGGATGCAAGAGGGCCAAGGTCCAAGGCAGTGCTGGTCAAGAAGGTGTGGTAGTTGGAAGCGTGAGCTGGGGCAGCAGAACACAATAAATCTCAACAGTTCACCCGGCCAAAATGCAGAAGCCAGATGCTCCGTTTCCAACCAAGGACACGGTATCTACCTTCAAACAATTAATAGTATTTATCGGGTGCTTACTATGTACACGGCACTGTACTAAGTTTTTGGAAGTATAATGCAAGAGTTGGTATACAGATTCCCTGCCCACTGGGAGCTTACAATCTAGATGGGGAGCCAGGTGTTAAAATAAATTACAGGTATGGACATAAGGGCTGTGGGGCTGAGGTGGGGGGAATCAATCAATCGTATTTATTGAGCGCTTACTGTGTGCAGAGCACTGTACTAAGCGCTTGGAAGTGAAAGTCAAGTGCTTGAAAGGTATGGATCCAAGTGCAAAGGAGACCCAGAAGGGGGAATGAGTAGGGAAAGTGAAGGCTTAGTCAGGGACGGCCTCTTGGAGAAGATGTGATTTTAGGAAGGGAACATGTCTACCAACTCTTGTTATACTGTACTCTCCCAAGCGCTTGGCACAGTGCTTTGCCCCCAGGGTACTAGACATGGTGCCTGTACCACTGGAGCTCACTCTCCCAAGCACTTGATGCAGTGCTCTGCAATCACTCAATCAAGAGTATTTACTGAGCTCTTACTACGTGAAGAGGACTATACTAGGCGCTTGGAAACATACAGCAGAATTAGCGTACGCATTCATTGCCCATAACACGCTTCCATTCTAGAGGGGGAGAAAGACATTAATATAAGTAATTTATAATATGTCCTGTGCAGTAAGGAGTGGGGCAAAGATCAGATGCCCAAAGCACACAGATCCAAGTGCACAGACGACACAGAAGGTAGAGTGAGCTGGGGAAAAGGAGGCTTAACCGGGGAAGGCAATAATAATAATAATTAATAATTGTGGTATTTGTTAAGTGCTTGCTATGTGCTAGGCACTGTACTAAGCACTGGGTGGGGTGGATATAAGGAAATCGGGTTGGACACAGTCCCTGTCTGCTGTGGGGCTCACAGTCTCAAGTAAGTGCACAATAAAAACCACTGACTGACTGATTAGACCATCAGTGCCCTGAGGGCACGCATCAGACCTGCTAGTTCTACAGGACTCTCTCCAGTGCTTAGCCCAGAGGTCTGTGTACAGTGGGCACTCAGTTTGTTCTACCAAGTCACGAAGCCACGACAAGAATGGGTCCACGGAGGTCAGCCCACCCACCTTATTCCACAAGGTGCCCGCACTGTTCCCAAGAAGCCCACTCACCCAACCCACGTGCCCACCCTGCCCCACCAAGGCCCCCCGCCCGCCTTGCCCAGGAGGAGCTGCCCAGTACGTACAAATTCATTCACCAGCACCGGGGACTCGGTGTCAGGGCTGCCGGCCACTGAGCTCTCGGGAGACCCGGCAGAGGGCTTGGCTCGGGTGCCAGCCGGGCCCAAGCTGGCCGCTTGTGTGGCTGGGGGGTCCAGGCCGGGCTCTCGGGAGGGCCCGACGGCAGCCACCGCTGATCCGGTCGGGAGGCTGCCGCCGCCACCGGGGTGCCGCTCCTGTTCCGAAACTGCGGGCAAAGCCGGCGTCCCCGTGGGTCCGTCCTGGGCCCCTGCCAACACAACCAAAATGTCCCCGACTCAGCACGCCACACCGCGCCCCCTCAGCTCGCCGCCGCTCACCCCTCCCTTCATCCAGCGTGGCTCAGTGGCAAGAACACGGGCTTTGGAGTCAGAGGTCACGGGTTCAAATCCCGGCTACGCCAACTGTCAGCTGTGTGACCTTGGGCAAGTCACTTCACTTCTCTGGGCCTCAGTTACCTCATCTGTGAAATGGGGATTAAGACTGTGAACCCCCCATGGGACAATCTGATCACCTTGTAACCTCCCCAGCGCTTAGAACAGTGCTTTGCACATAGTAAGCACTTAATAAATGCCATCATTATTATTATTATTATCCCTTAGCAGCACAATTTGTCTGCAGGAGTATTCAGGGAAGGTGCGGTCCGGAAGTGGAGGAGGCCAGCTCGGAACATTTCCAAAGACATCAGGCCAGCTCCTTTCCGCCGGCTGCAGGGACAGACTTTGGATGGACTACACACAGGAGAATGATCCACTTGTCAGAGTTCGAGTTATTTTGTTAGTATGTTTGGTTTTGTTCTCTGTCTCCCCCTTTTAGACTGTGAGCCCACTGTTGGGTAGGGGCTGTCTCTATATGTTGCCAACTTGGACTTCCCAAGCGCTTAGTCCAGTGCTCTGCACACAGTAAGCGCTCAGTAAATACGATTGATGATGATGATGAGTTCCGGGTGCACAGAGAGTGCCGTCTGACAGGTGGGGGTCAGGCTGCATTGAACCCCTGTCACTTCCAGCCCCTGCAACCCTCTGGGCTCTAAGTTCATTGTGGGCAGGGAAAGTGTCTATAAACTCTGCTATACTGTACTCTCAATCAATCAATCGATCGTATTTATTGAGTGCTTACTCTGTGCAGAGCACTATACTAAGCACTTGGGAAGTACATGTTGGCAACATATAGAGACGGTCCCTACCCAACAGCGGGCACAGTCTAGGAGGGGGAGACAGAGAACAAAACAAAACCTATTAACAAAATAAAATAGAATAGATATGTACAAAGTGCACAGCACTTTCCCAAGTGCTTAGCACAGTACTCTGTTCACAGTAAGCATTCAATAAATACATTTTTAAAATGGTATTTGTTAAGCACTTATTATGTACCAGACACTGTGCTAAGCCCTGGGAAGGGTAGAATCAATCAATCATATTTATTGAGCGCTTACTATGTGCAGAGCACTGTACTAAGCGCTTGGGAAGTACCAATTTGCAACATATAGAGACAGTCCCTACCCAACATTGGGCTCACAGTCTAAAAGCGGGAGACAGAGAACAAAACCAAACATACTAACAAAATAAAATAAATAGATTAGATATGTACAAGTAAAATAAATAGAGTAATAAATATGTACAAACATATATACATATATACAGGTGCTGTGGGGAAGGGAAGGAGGTAAGATGGGGGGATGGAGAGGGGGACGAGGGGGAGAGGAAGGAAGGGGCTCAGTCTGGGAAGGCCTCCTGGAGGAGGTGAGCTCTCAGCAGGGCCTTGAAGGGAGGAAGAGAGCTAGCTTGGCGGATGGGCAGAGGGAGGGCATTCCAGGGCCGGGGGATGACGTGGGTCGGGGGTCGATGGCGGGACAGGCGAGAACGAGGTACAGTGAGGAGATTAGCGGCGGAGGAGCGGAGGGTGTGGGCTGGGCTGTAGAAGGAGAGAAGGGAGGTGAGGTAGGAGGGGGAGAGGGGATGGACAGCCTTGAAGCCCAGGGTGAGGAGTTTCTGCCTGATGCGCAGATTGATTGGTAGCCACTGGAGATTTTTGAGGAGGGGAGTAATATGCCCAGAGTGTTTCTGGACAAAGATAATCCAGGCAGCAGCATGAAGTATGGATTGAAGTGGAGAGAGACACGAGGATGGGAGATCAGAGAGAAGGTAGAAGCTAATCAGGTTAGACATAGTCCACAACCCTTAAGGGGCTCACAGTCTTAATCTCATTTTACAGATGAGGGGACTGAGGCACACAGAAGTTATGTTTCCGAACAGAACACCAAACGTCATTGGTTAAGTTGATCTCTCGTCCCAACAATCAGCAGTCGTGACTGGTTCCAGGTATTTTGGCCAGTGGATCAGTCTGACTAAATTCTCCACAGTCCTTTACACTGTAAGCTCGTTGTAGGCAGCGACTGTGTCCACCAACTCTGCTACACTGCACTCTCTCAAGCACCCAGCACGGCAATCTGCACACGGTCAGCCCTCGGTATATTCCACAGATTGATTACTTGATGACTGGCAAAAGATCACTGCAAAGGGTCGGTCAATTGAGTGATTGAACCCCATGGGATTCATTCATTCATTCAATCGTGTTTATTGAGCGCTTACTGTGTGCAGAGCACTGTACTAAGCGCTTGGGAAGTACAAGTTGGAAACATATAGAGACGGTCCCTACATATAGAGACGGTCCCTACCCAACAGCGAGCTCACAGTCGAGGCCTCTGCTCTCTCTAGAGAGAGTGATGTGGGACAGACTGGTAATCAATCAATCATCAATCGCATTTATTGAGCGCTTACTGTGTGCAGAGCCCTGTACTAAGCGCTTGGGAAGTACAAGTTGGCAACATCTAGAGACAGTCCCTACCCAACAGTGGGCTCACAGTCTAAAAGGGGGAGACAGAGAACAAAACCAAACATACTAACAAAATAAAATAAATAGAATAGGTATGTACAAGTAAAATAAATAAATAAATAGAGTAATAAATGGGATGGGAGGGATGGAAGGAAGGTGGGAGAGAGAGACGGAGGGTACACGGGGGCAGTGCCCAGTGCAAGGAACCCTTCCCTCCCCCTCCCCATTGGCTTTAGGTAGCCAGGGGAGCCCTAGGGCAGAGGGGCCGGGGGGGTCCACTGCTTGCCTGAGGCCAGGGATGGAGCACACTCTCAGCCTCCATGCCAGGCTTAGAAATGGAAGCCCGGGACTCTGCAAACCCTCTTTCTACACCAGCAGAACCCAGGGACCTCTCCAGGGTCAGAAAGTGGACCATCCTGTCCCCTCACCCCGTCCTCTCCTCGCCCACCTGCTCAGCATCAGCTAGTGTAAGGGGAGTGGGGAGGGAAACAGTCTGCCAGATCATCAATCGTATTTATTGAGCGCTTACTATGTGCAGAGCACTGTACTAAGCGCTTGGGAAGAGTTGGGAAGAGCTTGGGAACTGTGGCCAGATGCCACAGTTCAGTGGCACCACCAGCTGGCAGCCCAGGAAAATAATGGGCCTTAGGGCTCCTGGAAGAATACCTCGAGGGAAAGCTCATTTTTAAGCTTTTGCAGAGAAGTAGAGCAAACTCAAACCATGGGTCTTGCTGCCCCTGCTCGCTTAGTACAAGGCCCACAGTCCAGTCCAGGGTGCTCAGCCCAGGGATCACGGATTGGCTAGTTCATTTCCGCATCGGTTACAGGGGCCGGTTTTTGAGCAAGCCAGATCATTCTCCAGGTTAAAGTCGCTCACCTTCAGCGCCAGGGCTTTCTGGAGTGGACGGGCCTCCTGCGCTCCCGCCCGGCCGGCCTAGCTTCGGCCGTGGACTCTAGGAAGGAAGACACGGCTCTTTAGAGGCAGGTGGGAGTGACCGGGACAAGCCCTGGTTGCCGTCAGCCAGCAGAGTGCCCTACCGGGCCCCGGCGTGTCCACTGGCAGAGGCTCCGGCCCCTATGAAGCCCATCCCCAGACTCTCGTTCCCAGCTGTGGCCCTGACCCCACTGGAAGGCAGGCTGCTGGCATCCAGGGGCACTCTGGATGGCACTCTCTAGGAATCCTTGCCTAGAGAAGCAGCGTGGCTCAGTGGAAAGATCCCGGGCTTGGGAGTCAGAGATTATGGGTTCTAATCCCGGCTCCCCCACGTCTGCTGTGTGACCTTGGGCAAGTCATTTAACTTCTCTGAGCCTCATCTGTAAAATGGGGATGAAGACTGTGAGCTCCACGTGGGACAACCTGATCACCTTGTATCCTTCCCAGCGCTTAGAACAGTGCCTTGCACATAGTAAGCGCTTAACAAACGCCATCATTATTATCCGGAGGGTGGTGGCCCTGGCATGCTGGGGCCCAGTTCATCTCCAGATCGTCAGTATCAATCATGTCCACTACGGGCACCTTGGGTCGGGGCCCACGTGACTGGGCTCTCCTAGCCTGTGCTAGCCAGAGCCGGGTGGTGAAGCAGACCTCTGTCCGTAGGGCAGGCGCCCGGCCGGCTGCACGCCGGGAAGGACTGATAACCCCCTGGTCTGTCCTGCCAGGGGAGGGGCTCGCCGGCTGGAGCGCCAGCTGTGGATAAAAATCACAGGCATGAATCTAGACCAACCAAAACTCACAGCCAGGGAGCTCCCGGGGCTTTTTCCCCTATTAACTGATGGGCCAAATCATCCACTTCGAAATGTTGTAAAGCAGCATATATTTTTCCAGTGGGACAGAGCAAAGACTGAGGGTGCGCTTCTATAAACGCAAGGACCTCTCATTGCTAGATTGTAGAATTCACTCCTCAACCTCAAAGGTTCTCTCAAAAAACCCTTCTTCCCCGACCCCACCCATTAGAATGGTAACTTATGAATATGGCCTCTAGTGGAAACGGCCTTCGGACTCCCATGATGTCTGCAAGCGGAGAGAGCAGCAGAGTAGCCCCCGTCTGTGACCCACATAGGCTATCAAAAGGAGGTCAGATCACGGGGTCGGGGGTGGGGGACACACAAACCAACCTAAGATGCAGCAGGTCCGGGGCCGCTCCCCAGCCGGGCCCCGCCCCAGGGCCGAAATTCGGCTCCCACCCTGGCCCCAGGGGCCCACCTGTTCTCGATCATTTTCCTCTGGGGTCTCCTTGTTCGCCTGGAGCGAAGTCTGAACGTCCACAGGCCCCTCTTCAAACTCCTCAACTTCTTCATCTTCGTTTTCATCTTCTCCACTTCCGTAATTGGTCAGAGCCTGGGTTTCGGCTTTGGATAAGCCTGGGCGGAGGAAAGACCACAACGCTTGGCCCTGGCTCCGTCCGGCTGCCAAGGGAACTCCCCAAGACTACAGCTCTGTTCGGTGGGCACCAACCCAAAAACAGAAACCAGATCATCTGCTCTGGGTTCCAATGCACGGAGGTAACCCGTCACCTAGGGTGTCACTTAGGCCGTTCAAGAGATTTACAAGATAATTCTCTTCTCTGAGGAGAATTGGGCAATTCAGTTGCCCAACGCTCTGCTGGCTTCTCTTTACCACATTTTCTACCTTCTCCCCACTTGGGCCTTTTTGGAGCGCTTGTCAACAGGAGTGGAGTGAATCTGGGGAATTCCCCTGCCTCTGCCACCTCAAATTCAGTCTGTCTGAAGAAAACATTGACTGGCTTTTTATGCTCGGAGCCAGAAGGAAATTTTTTGTCACAGACAGAGGGCCCAATGTCCAGCCACAAAGGGATTGGAACCTAGAAATCTGGTCTGTGGAAAGAGCCTTCCTCCACCTGCTCTCTCTACAGTGGACTCCCCACGGCCAAGGGTAGTGACGGGGAGTTGCACTGCGTCTGCTCCAGAGGGGGTTTCTATTTTAGTAACATTCTCACTTGCTTACGGTCTGACTTACATCCCAGTTCTCTCAGACCCTGGACCATGCTGAAGAGTCCACAATAGAGGTGAGAGGGGGAGAGTGAGACAGTAAGTATGACCTTCATACTGATACTGTACTCCACTGTCAACCCCACTGACAGTGTAGTCCCCCAGGGTTGCGTATGTGATTAAAAAGTGCGCACAAGAGGGCACGCACACACACATCTCCCCCACACCCAAACACCGCCCCCGTCCCCTGTACCGGACTGGGCTGCCATCAGGTCTGTTGTCTGCAGTGCTCTCTGTGCTACAGAAAACACCCTCCCCGTGCCAGTACTGCCAATGAAAAGCAAAGCTGTCAGAGTAAACAAACTAAAATGGCTCTCACTGTCGCAGTAGGGTCCCATGACTCCACCCTTGGGGTGGCTTTGTTCCCCAGTTGGCCATCGGATAGACCCACGGACCCATGAGGGCTCAGAAGACCCCTACGTTAGGCGGAACCCCAGTGAAGCCCCCTGGAAAAACACTTCACAAACAGAGAGACCGCAACTGCAGGGCAGGTGGATGAGAACCTCTCTGCCTTCCAGAAATTAGGGGGGGGATGGATGAAGGGGCAGCCAGTAACTGAAAAAGGCTAGGCGCTGCTTCGCTCATCCCTCCTGAGGGCTTCTGCCCCTGGCACTGGGGTCGGGGAGCAGCCGACCTGCACGGGTCTCCACCACCCCAGAGAATCAAACTCACTGATGGACAGTGGGCAGCTCTCACTCTCCTCCTCGTCCTCCAGGTCAGAAACATCAGACCGCCCGCTCCTGGGACCGCCACGGCTGTCGCCCGCCTCGGGCCCCCGGGCCTGCTTTTCCACTTCAGTCTCATCCTTGTCCTGGCCAAAAGGCAGAGAGCAGAACCGGTGAGGCGAGGGGAAAGGGGACGTCGGTCCCCGCCGCGGGGACCGTATCATGGTCAGGGCCTCCGGAGACACCACGAGGATAAAGCACCCCAGCCGATCCCCATCCCCACCCAATCCACCCAGCCCAGAGGCTCCCTCTCCTACTCTCCCTCTGACCAAAATCCACAGGGTGGACGCGCCACACCAACCCACCACAAGCAGACGAATTTTAGTCAGTGGTGAAAAAAACACCCTTAGGATGGAAAAAAAATAATTCTTCTATCTGGTAAAGCAGATGGCCAGTTGTAGAAAGAAACGTACTTTGTCTTTGTCATCAATCTCTCTTGGAGGTGAGCAGAGGTCCCCCTCAAGGCTTCTCTTTGCCTGCAAGAAAATTCAATATTTTCAAGTCAGGGCAAAGAAATACAGATATGTACATATCTGTACATTATTTATTTATATTAATGTCTGCCTCCTCATCCAAATTATAAACTCGTGGGGCGGGAACGTACCTAACAACTCTGTTGTGCTGTACTCTCTACAATGCTCTGTACACGGCAAGTGCTCCATAAATACAACTGATTGACTCTCCCCCTCTCCCCCCAACCCACCGCTGCAAAGAGCTGAGTTATGAGGGAGAAGAGGGGCCCTGGCCCGGTGACGAGTACTGGTGATCAGAGCATCATCACGGTGGCAGGCCCCGGTCCACAAGTCCCCCTTGCTGATGTCATCTTTGGGGCCCAGGGCAAGGGCCCAAACCGTGTCCTCAGAGAGCAGCAAGGCTTGCTCCTGTAAGACCTGGGCTACATATTGCCTCCAGAGCAGTAGTCACTTGGACCCGAACATGAGTTCACTAGAAGTGATTCACCAACCAGCAGTGCCTCTCCTCTGGCCTCGAGGATGGCCATAATCACAAGCCCCAGAGGATAGGAAATGGGGTGAGCCGAGGTTCTCTGAGCAGCCCTGGGACGCTGCTCCTGCACCCCTGTGCCGGCCTTCCTTTCCCGTCCCCTGGCCCCCAACCCCGCTGGACCCTGGCCCCGCCAGTGGGAAGGCGGGTTCCGTGGCCCCAACTTCTGCAGGAGGGACATCGAGCAGCTCCCATTTTCCACCATGACGCTTCTCCCCAGATGGAGAAAGATCAGATTTTTTCAGGTGAGATGGGAGTGGTATTCCCTAAGTACTTTGAGGAACTGTTGTTCCCGGAGGGCACCAGTCAGGATGTCTCAACAACTAACCCGGACATCCAAGCGGGCTGTATCTTCCGGTTCCTCCAGGCCCCGGGCCTGCCGCTAAGTGTAAGGCAGCTTGTATTTCAAACACCTTTCAAAATACCTTGGCATGTCTTTCAAGCTTTTAAAAAAGTTATCCTCCCACCAAAACACCTTCCCAGTATGCCCTGGAGTAAACAGTGTCTTAGCAGTAACAGCAGCATGAAGGGCAAAAAAGTTGCTCTCCTCAAATGCTGACACCCTAAAGGGAGTTGTGGGAGTGGGGGGTGGGGAAAAGGGAGCTTGGGAAACACACCAAAGGGAGATGCAGTTGGTACAGGGTTGTGCACCTGGTCTCTGTCCATCGATGGGCACAAGAAGAGAGGTGGGCGATTGAGTGACTCAGCCAGGACGGGGGTCGGGGCTGTGGCCCCACAGATCCCACAAGTCCCACGGGACAACTTGGGCTTCCCTGTCCACCAAGGCTTCGTGGCCGCCCCGAGAACCTTGGAGGCAGGGGGCAGGACCCGCTGGCCTCTTAGGGATCTTCCTGCTCTGGGGCTCCACTAAAGGGAAATGGTCATGGCAGTAACATGAATTTTCAAAAGATCAAAATCAAATGACCTACCTCTTTAGTGAAAGGCGTTACGGCTGCAGCTGCTTCCATTCTTCTGTTGCCTCTCTGCTTCATGCTAACGCTGTTGTTATCTAAGTCTTGCATGAGCTTAAAGAAAGCCAGTTCATTGAACAAAACTTCAGATATTTCCACCAAAAGGTCCTCCCCACAGTCTCTCAGTTTTCTGCCAGCAAACTTGGCCAGGGAATCCTGTCAAAACAAAAGTGCCATTAAGAGGCTTCAAGAGGCAATGAGTAATCTGGGGAGGAAAAAAAAGAAAAACAAGAAAGGGAACATGCTTTATCCACCATCAGTCCTCCTCTCATCCTCCCCAGCCTGTGTCCAAGATGGGGACATGAGAAATAGGAATGTCCTAGAGGTAGGTGGGAGGGAGGAAACAAAACATACAGAGAAGGAACACTTACTTTTCAAAGATGGAAAAACTTGGGCAAGCAGATTGACTGATAAACAGCTCGGTCTCATCAATCAATCAATCGTATTTATTGAGCACTTACTGTGTGCAGAGCACGGTACTAAGCGCTTGGGAAGTACAAGTTGGCAACATATAGAGACAGTCCCTACCCAACAGTGGGCTCACAGTCTAGAAGGGGGAGACAGAGAACAAAACCAACATACTAACAAAATAAAATAGAATAGATATATACAAGTAAAATAAATAGAGTAATAAATATGTACAAACATATATACATATATACAGGTGCTGCGGGGAAGGGAAGGAGGTAAGATGGGGGGATGGAGAGGGGGACGAGGTCTCATGTATTTGGACAAGTGTTTTTAGCAGTGAGTGTGAGTTTACCCAGCTGCATTTTGGAAAATCCAGCTGGAGAAGGGCTTCCTCCCCAGCCCACCTGCAGTTGAAGGGAAATCTCCCTGGGGATGCCCAGCTCTGCGACCGCTCGGGGGCAGTCCCTTTTGCGAGAATGGGGCCTTTGGGAGGCTCAGGTCAAAGATCAACAGGGGAGCCTCCCCCTAACCTCTCCCAAGAAGAAATGGAAGAAGAGGAGGAAGAAAGCAGTCTCTATAGAGACTGAGCATTCAGAAGCACCATGGCCTAGTGGAAATAGCATAGGCCTGAAAGTCAGAAGCAGCTGGGTTTTAATCTTGGCTCTACCACTTGTCTGCTGTGTGACCTTGGGCAAGTCACTTCACTCCTCTGTGCCCCAGTTACCTCATCTGCAAAACGGGGATTAAGGCTGTGAACCCCATGTGGGGCATGGGTCCTGAGTCCAACATGATTAGCTTGTATCTACCCCAGTATTTAGTACAGTGCCTGGCATGTAGTAAGCATTTTATAAATACCATTAAAAAAAAAAAGAGAGGAAGAGAAAGAGGAGGAGGAAGGAGGAGGAATAAGAGGGTAGGTTCTCTGACATGTTCTCTTCACCCCCAGAACTGCACAAGGGGTAAGAGGCGAGAGCACAGTAAGCACTCAGTAAACATGACTGACTGAATGGGCTTGTGATGGCAGGTCCAGGACTAATTTGGGTTTATTCTCCATAGAGTGATACTTCCTGTGCATATTTCCATTTTCAACCTGATGTATAGTTGGTAGCCATTCCTATAGACCAGATAGTCCCAATGGCAGGAGAATTTAGACATGTGCTTCAAAATTCTACTGAGGCATCCTTAGAGAGTGGCTAGCCCCATCCCAAGCCCTGTCCTGGGAGCCTCTTGAATGCTCAGCTTCAGCATTGGCCAAATGGGAAAATTGGGTCTCCCCAAGAAGCAAAGGTACATTGAGGAGGCTTCTGAGCCGGAGCCGAGGACGGGAGCGCCAGGCCTGGGACAGTGCCTCTCTGAACCAGCTGTGGTTCTGGAAAGGGCTCACCCACCAACACAACTGGCTAGGGGCCTGACAGCCATCTGCCAGGCTGAGTGCCTGGGCACCCGCAGCGTTGGGGGGCGGAGAGAGAACTGTGGGCTTTTGGGGGAACTGATGGAATTAAAGTGTGCAACTACTGATTCAGACAGAGGGTTGAGAAAATAGTGGAGCAGGGGAAGAGACATCGGGGGGGACACGGTGGCCAACTGAGAGTCACACAGAATTCCCAAAGCCAAAGGCACATGCTCACCAGTAATATACTTCCGAGTTGTTTATGAAAGAATTTGACAAACTCTTTGCTCTCGTCGTGCTGCTGGGTCAGCGTCAGAACCATGCGCCTGACTGAAGTCAGGAGCTGACAGGAGCAGACTTCATCCATGTGTTCCTGGAAAAGCCCAAGCGTGCAGCAGTGAGACTACCTTACTCAATACTCCAGTGTCGGTCTTTGGACGGAAAAGGTCCTTTCTCTGTCTTTGGAAGAAGGATTTGTTACTTCAGTCTGAAAACTCAAAACTGGAAGCATGAGCAGGAAGTTCTCTCTGCAGGTTTCTTATGGCCTGCCAAGAGTCAGTGTGGGTTACCAGGAGCCCTCCTCCACTTCTTCGCTTTCCTTCTCCTTCAACTCTGCTCCCAAAGCTTGAAACAAAATGGGGATGAGAATTCCCTTCCCAGTCTGCAGAGAGGCACTAGTCCCCCGAATCCCAAAGGGGTCTGTGTAGGGAATGATTTTGGCCTGCCTGGGATGGAATGTGGAGATGGCATGGCCCTAAGCCCTTCCCAGATTCAACTGCCACTTGAGGCTTGCTCAGACTTCTAAGGCCCTGGGCTAAGTGGCCCACGCAGAGTTTCAATAATCTCTGTCGACAGACAAAAAGGAGGACATGGATCACTGAAATGCAGAGATTTCAAAAGCAACCCCGCCCAGCCCACCAAACTGGCCCCCCCATCTCTGAGTAAAAGGGACTGGAGAAAGGGCCCAGAGGCAGTACACCTCAGAGGTGGTGACAAGACAGGCTAGAAGAGACTCGGTCCTGAGGCCCAGCAATGCCCCCAAAACACCTTCCCCATGGCCCGCTCCTGCCTGGCTTCCTGGCGACCGCTTCAATTCGGCTCCTCTCTGCCCTCGGGCAGTGAGTGCCCTGACCACCAGGTTTCGGTCGAGGCTCGATTCCACTTGAAAGTCATTTTCTTTCTGGCACCATGGGGCTTCACTGCTCCCCGGTCTCCACCAACTCTTGCTGCCCTTTCACTAGTCTCAACAGTCCCTGCTCAGAGGGTCCCCGGACAAACCCTAATAAGCCAGAAGTCAACCCAGGCATCCAAGGCCGCTCCCTACCTGCCTCAGAGAAACAAGAACCGCTTCCCCTGTCACTACACTAACTCAGGTCCAAGCAGGCTGACCCCACTTCAGCTCTTTGGCCAGGACCTGAGCGCACCGCTGCTTCCGCCCTCCTTTGCTCTATCTGTCCATTGAGCCCACCCAGTGGCCTGCTGCCCGGCCCCTGCTCCCGGGACTTTATCACCAGTGCCCTCCAAACTGCTCTTCTCAGTGGCGAGACAAACCGTGTTCCCAAATCTGCTCCCTGAGACTTGCGCTGGCAGGCCCACACAACTTTGCCTGACAACCAAGTGGCCTTCCCAGCACACCTGCCCTCTCACATGGTGGGGTGCATGCACATGCACACACACAGAAGCAGCATGGCTCAGTGGAAAGAGCACGGGCTTTGGAATTAGAGGTCATAGGTTCAAATCCCAGCTCCACCAACTGTCGGCTGTGTGACTTTGGGCAAGTCACTTAACTTCTCTGTGCCTCAGTTACCTCATCTGTAAAATGGGGATTAAAACTGTGAGGCCCCAATGGGACAACCTGATCACCCTGTAACCTCCCCAGCCCTTAGAACAGTGCTTTGCACATAGTAAGCGCTTAACAAATACTATTACTATTATTATAATACATGGCCTACCTTTAGGAAGGGGATCACCTCTCTCATGATGGCTTTAATCTGCCGGTCGAGCTGTTGAGTGTCAATCCGAGGACCTGGAGCAACGGACGCTTCCCTTGCCGGCTCTTGGGCCCCCTGGGCGTTGACATTTGGAGTTTCCACTTGGAATGAGGAAAGGAGGACCGAAAGAAAATAAATCCTCCCTGAACCGGAGAGTTTGGCGCACCTCCGCATTCATACACTGATGGGAAACTTGTCAGAGAGCACAGATGTGGCTAGAAGTGCCATGGTGCTGTGGAATGCCCATGCCATCCGAGTCCCCCCACCCCTTCCTCCACAGGTTGGTAGCACTGAGCTCTGGACCAGACAAGAACACCGCTTGGCCTGCACTTTTGTTGCTGCTTCCAGCTTTCAAACTCCTCTCAAAGCCCACCAAGGCCCAGGGCGGGCTCGGAACATGTGCCCAAGGGCACCAGGAGCCCCATATTCTGTGGCAGTACCCCTCAACCTACAGCCTTCCTTGGGGGAGCGGATAGGGCTGGAGATGGGACCCCTCCCCAACCCTCCTCCCGACCCAGGGTCCAGAGACACTGTGGTCCCGACCCAGCTGTGAGCCCAGATGTGGAGGAACTCAGCCAGCCTGACCCGCTCGCAGAGAAAATCACCAACAGTCCCTTTCCCCACCACCGCCGCCCATTTGACCTGCACGTACCCTGGTGGGGCTGTCTCTCAGCCCCCACCATCTCACTTTAACCTTCTTCTGCCTCTCGTTTGATTCACAACCTTCTGCAATGATCCAATCACTAATGATAGTACTTACTGAACATATACTGTGTATACAGCACTGAACTGAGTGCTTGGGAGAGTACAACAGAGTTAGTAGACTTGATCCCTGCCCTCAAGGAGCTGACGGCCCAGCAGGGGAGATAGAACTAAAGTTAATTCCAGATAAGAAGCAGTTGAGTGTATCTACATGTACATAAGCGCTACAGCAGGGAACACAGATGAGGTGGAGTGCAGAAGTGGCAGGGAGTGGGGAGGTGAGCCCTCCTGGGGGAGACGGAATTCCAGAAGGGCCTTGAAGATGGGGATAACAGGGGTCTAAGGGGGAGGAAATTCCAGGTAGGAGGGAGGGTGGAAGCAAGAGGTAGATGGCACGAGAGGCCAGAATGAAGTACAGTGAGTAGATCAGTTTGAGGGGAATGAATGTGCAGGCTGGGCTGTAGCGGCAGAGGGGGAGAGGAGCAAGGCTAAGCACTGGGGCGAGTGGCTGGATGCCGAAGACGAGGACGGCCCTGAGCCCCAGCGACCAGCGTACCTGTTGAGGTGGTGGCTGCGGCAGCAGTGGCATCGGTGCCCGGAAAATCCCCACCCAAGGCGAGGTGACTTTCAGCCTCTACCTTGACCGGCTCGTACTCCCTCATCTTGGCCAAGGCTTGATCTAAGTGAATCACAGTGTTGCCTGGGTTGGGAACAGAAACACTCTCCGAATCTTGGAAGGTTTGGGCTGGCTCTCTACGAGCCAAATGAAGGGAATTTGTACAAGCACCTGAAAAGTGCTACGACCTAAGCCCTGGGCTTGGCCGCGTCGAGAAATTCTGTACAGGTACGATGACATCTCAATCTCTCTCGGCCTCCCCAGCCTGAGGCTTTCGGTCGGGATCCCCACTTACCCAGATCTTCAGTTGCAAAAGGTTCAAAATTGGAGGACACGGACAGGGAGCTGGCATTGTCGGCCTTGTTCGACTCACAGTCGGGGCATTCTTCTCCATTCAAGGTCTTCGCGAATGTCTCCTAGGGGAACAACATGAGAGGTACCAATCACATGACATGGGCTGGCAGCAGGTGACTCCCACAGTTAAAAATCCCTGCCCTGCCTGAATACCCATCCTGGGGTATACACAGGAATGCAAAATTGTTGCCGAGGTGACCCCTCTGCCTCTGGGCAGGGTTTCCCGTAACCCCGGGATTGACAGACAACACTGCACCTGTAAGAGAGGGGACATGGGCCTTTCCCTCCAAGAAGCTATCTCAACAGCTGATCCCACTTTCCGCCACATCCTTCTCCATCAGATCTGAAATCCTTCCTGGAACCACCTAAGCCCAACTCTACATTGTGACAGCTTCCGATTTCTGGCTACAACCCACATTTTTAGGTGGCCTGAGGAGAGCTTCAATATCAGAAATGCAAACACCCCATCAGATCCCTTCACATATGGAAAGAGCACCAGTTTGGGAGTCGGAGGACCTGAGTTCTAATCCCGGCTCCGCCACTTGTCTACTGTGTGGCCTTGGGCAAGTCACTTCACTTCTCTGTGCCTCAGTTACCTCCTATGTAAAATGGGAATTAAGAATGTGAGTCCCATGGTGGACAGGGACCGCGTCCAACCTGATTAGCTTGTACCCACCCCAGTTCTCAGAAGAGTGCCTGGTGCAAAGTAACTGCTTAAAAAATACCATTAAAAAACAAAAAACTAAAAACTAAGTACTTTTAAAGTACTCAGGTAACACAGAACCAGGTGAGCCTGCCTCCGAAAGGCTTACAATTTAAAACTGGAATCAACAGAGGCTCACGCTCACAGTCAAACTCGTAGCCAGTCCAACAGCACACTGCATGGCGAGGGGATGTTAGAAGGACAAGGGGTGAGGGAATCATAATAATAATGATAATAATAATAATTGTGGCATTTGATAAGTGCTTCTTATTTGCCAAGCACCATACTAAACATTGAGATAAATTCAATGTAATATCCCTGTTCCTCATGGGGTCTACAGTCTAGTGGGGAGGGAGAAAAAGTACTGAATCCCCATTTTACAGATGAAGAAAGAGAAGTGATGTGACTTGCCCAAGGTCACCCAGCACGCAAGTGGCAGAGTCAGGATGAGAACACAGGTCCTCTGATTCCCAGACCTGGGCTCTTTCCACCAGGCCACACAACTTTTCAGAAGAACACTGAATGGATATGAAAGAGCAGGAAGGAGGGTTTAAGAAATCCTTGGCGGTGGAGGGTTTGGGAGTCTGGTGGCCCCTGAGCCTGGAAGCCAGAATGAGAGAGAGCGAGGGGGCCAGGCAGTGGGGGAGGTCAATGAGGGCAGGAAGAGGAAGAGGAAGAGGAGGAGCAGGAGGAGCCGCCAGGTTCGGTATTGATGAAGGGAACGAGGAAACCACTGGCAGTTTTGGAAGAGAGGGGTTGTGTGGTCAGCGCAGCTCCCAGGAAGGATGTGAGAGCTTAGAACAGTGCTTTGCACATAGTAAGCGCTTAATAAACACCATCATCATTATTATTATTATTATTATGTGAGCTGGGTGGCTGGAAGGAGCCAGTGAGGGAGTGGTTAAGAAGGCTGTGGCACCCTAGACTAGAGGAACATCATCAGGTTCAGAGCAATGTTCTTCAATTGTATTTACTGAGTACTTACTGTGTGCAGAGCACTGTACTAAGCGCTTGGGAAGTACAAGTTGGCAACATATAGAGACGGTCCCTACCCAACAGCAGGCTCACAGTGTATGGGCTCACAGTGTATGGGCTCACAGTTTAGATGTCATTCTAAATCTGCCCCAAACAGTCTCCAGGTCACTGGAACAGCACCAGGTCACTGGAAGGGAATGGGTGCTGGTTCCCCTCCCTCATGGCTAGGGATGAACCACCCAACCCCTGACTCTCCCCCAGCAACCCAGCATTGACCACCGATCACCCTTCACTCTCCCCGAGTGATTCAGCGCGGATCATCCCACACCCCTGGACTCTCTCCTCTCCGTCCTGACCCTCCGTCAGGGTCCCAGCATAAGCCACACAACACTCTTTTCGCTCCAGTCTGTACACCGTCCATCCCGGGTGCCCATCCATCCATCTGCCCACCCTCCGGCACAGGTGTAGTCCCCTTCCTCCTTCCTGGAAACCTGTGGGCCTTGTCCCAGGGAGGAAAATCCACGGTGAAACTCCACCTCCCCGGGCTTCGTTAACCTGTTTTGTTTCGAGGGCACCCTTTCCGGGACCTGCCCCGCTGGGAGCGGCACACCTCGCTGGGGTTCTCTGCAGGCAGGGAGGAACCCGCTCACCTCATCAGTAGTAGCAAGGCTCTCACTGGGAGTAAGTTCTGAATTGGAGGCCGTCCACGTCGCAGAATTCAAGGCTTTGGCCCCTTCCGCCGCTCTGTCACGGCTCTTGGAGACGTGTCGGCTCACCACATCCTAGACGGGGAAGCAAGTGATCAATGTGTGCGATATGAGCTCCAGCAGGTTTTGGAAAGACACGGAGTGGCCCGGAGGAAAGTGGTCCCATGACACCGAAACCTTGGCTCGTTGGCCCTATGTTGGGTAGGGCTGGTGCGGGCAGCTTCTTGCCCTCTCAGCTCAGTCACTGGGGAGGACACGGGGAAAGAGGACGGGGCAGCAGCCGCCACCTGGAAGCGGCCGCTGGTCCCAAGGCTCGCTGGCTGCCGGCCACTCTCACGGGGCCTGGGGTCCTTCCTGTGCGGCCAGTCTTCAGGGGCTGCTGGTCCAGTGCCTAGGGTCCTCTCCATGGCCAGTTAGCAAGGGGCAGCAAGGGCAGCCAGACAGGTGGCATTTCCTTATCCTGAGGACGACGGCCAGCATGGCTCCCTTTAACATTTGAGCCCTGGATGGCCATTAGGGACCAATGTGTTGTACTTCACTCTCACACACTCTCTCTCTCTCTCTCTCTCACTCGCTCTCACCCTCTCTCTATAGCTCCCTCTAAAAATTGGGTCCAGAAACAGACAGCTAATGAAAAATGTGCAGTTGAAATTAGCCTGCAATGCCAAAAAGCGAGACGCAGCAGCAGATTGAACAGGGTTCAGTTTAGAGGGATCAAGGAGAAAGTAGTGGGAGGAAATGCAGCCAAGGGCCCGGAAGGATGACCGACTGTTCCAGATACCTGCAGAGCGTACAAAGCCCGCTGTCTTAGGTAGTCCGTGTCGAGAAGCTGAAGCTCATGGAAAAGTTCAATGAGGAAATGCGGTCGAGATTCGTTTTGGGAAATTAGTGACGCTACTTCAGAATAAATGGTGTCCCGCAGAGCCTCAAACATAGAAAAATCACTACCGGTTTCTGGAAGACATTAAGAAGCAGGGGATCAAAACTCCTGAAACCCTTAGTGGTTTTCAGGCTACATATTACTCACATTAGCATCAACTTTCCTAAGCAAATTCTTAGACACGGTTGACTTTCCGCCAATCCCGTCGCCACCTAGTAGGTTGATTTGGGGGAAAAAAGATCAATACTGAGACTCAGTAAATTGAAAACAGAGGAAATACGATCCTCAAACTCTATGTAACCAGCCCGTCCTCTCTCGGGGAAAAACATCCCCTTGGAGATGAATATTGTTTATCACGGTTCAGGGTCTCCCTTACAGTTCAGCTTCCCCCCACAGTTCATGGTCCCCCCAGCCAGTCCTCCCAGGGAGCCCGCAAAGGAACAGATGGCGTCATCCACGCAGAAGTCCGGCTCTATGGGGGAGAAGGCATCAACTCTTTTGGAGTGTGGAAAGGGGGAAGGAAACCTAACTGAATTCTGCCTCTTTAGTGAAGTAAAGAAAACTATCCATCAGGAGGGCAAGGGGGATTTAGAAAATGGGCTCAGAGCTTCCAGGGAGAACCATTCATAGTCCCATGTGACCACTATTTCACCCACCTTCGCGTCCAACTGAAATGCCTGTACGCTCCTTATGGGAAGGGATTGCATCTACCAACTCTATTACCGTTGTATTTCCCCAAGCACTTAATATAGTGCTCTGCATACCATAAAGGCTCAATAAATGCCACTGATTGATTGACTGATTCCTTACCACTGGTTTTAAGGCACTCATTCAGCTCGCCCCCTTCTACCTTACCAATCTCTCACTATAAGCCAGCTCACACACTTCAATCCTTCAACGCCAGTCTACTCACTATACCTCATTCTCATCTATAACATCATTCGGGCCAACTGCTGGCTCCCCGGGAACACCAGGCAAGGCCCTGCAGGCCAGGGAGGCGCGTGCTGGACAGCAAAGCCCAAAGAGGAAGCTGGCAACCCCTCAAGCAGGAGGGGCCACGGCATTAAGAATGAGGGGCTGTCTGCCTGCCTCTCTGTCCGTCTGACATTGGAGGACTCAGGGGGTTGATATACGGCAAGGAGAAAAAGAAGGGAAGAGGGAAAGAGGCAGAATGAGCGGGATGATTCAAAACCCTCCCAGGACACAACAGCCTGCAGCCGTGACCCCAGGGATCTGCTTATAAACAGGCCTTGCTGCCCACCCCAGTTCCCAATCCCTTTGCAGAACGATTCTTCCATAACTGCAGTTAGAACTGAGAGAATCATCCCACAGGCATGCTGGGACTCAGAATAGGAAGCAGCGGGAATAGAGTCCTCCCAGGCAAATATCCCAGAGCGGCTCAGAGGGCCAGGTGGTGGGGATGTGGGGGGCTGAGGGGAGGGAGCGGCCAGGGGCGGGGTGGAAAGGGGGGTCCCGGCCTCACCCTGCTCCATCTTCCCTTCTCCCCAGCCCCTCATCACGAGCCCCAGACCACCCTGCCTCATTCCCTCAGCTCTTACCACCACTCTCTCCACCTCCTAACCCAGAGGGGATCAGAGTAAAACACATTCGGTTTCACAACCCGAAAATAAAACTTAAAAAAATAAAAACTAAAAAACTATGAATTCTGGCAAGTTCTTCATTTATTCTGGCAATAACTGAAACACACATATCTGCTAATTAAATGTCTACTGAATGTTATTCGTGGTTCTTCCACATGGTAAAAAGGTTCTCGGGAGCTGGGGGATTAGGGGTGGTGGGACACTCACCAGGATGGGGAGCCCCACTGCAGTCCAATGTGGAAGTCTCCAGCCACACAAAAGGCAATGGTTTTGCACGGCAGGGGGGCAGCTCATGCCACTGGGCAACCCCGAAGCCATGTGCATCGCCAATATCCAGGTCCAAGAGGACCAATCCAGCTCTTTTGGGAGGGGTCTCAGATTGGCAATGGCACTACTTGCGGTCAGGGAACGTGTCTACCAACTCTGTTATACTATGTGCTCCCAAGTACTCAATCCATGCTCCGAACACAGTAAGTGCTCAATAAATACCACTGAATGATTGAGGGGCAGGGACGACCACACCGCTCCCCTCAGCATCCTCTGGGCCTCTCCATCACCTGCGCTTTAGGCTGGAAAACTTTCTTTTTGGCTCTGCACATTCAAGCAGTGCCCTCCAAATAGCAAAGTCACTGCAACTGTACCGGGAAGCCTGGGAAGACGTCACAGTGGATAGAGTGCCCTTAGTGGCAATGTTAACATCGCTAAAATCCGCCCTTTCCTCTCCATCCACACTCCTACCACGTTAATACAATCACTCATCCTATTCCGCCTGGATTACTGTATCAGCCTCCTTGCTGACCCCCCAGCCTCCTGTCTCTCCCCACTCCAGTCCATACTTCATTCTGCTGCCTGGGTGATTTTTCTACAGAAATGTTCAGGACACGTCACCCCGCTCCTCATAAAACTCCAGTGGTTGTCCATCAGACAAAAACTCCTCACCACTGGCTTGAAAGCACTCTACCACCTTGAACCCTCCTACCTCACCTCCCCTTCTCTCCTCCAACTCAGCCCACACACTTCGCTCCTGTAGTGCTAACCTTCTCACTGTGCCTCCATCTCACTGCCGACTCCTAGCCCACGTCTTGCCTCCGGCCTGGAATGCCTTCCCTCCTCAAATCCGACAGACAAATCCTCTCCCCCACTGCAAAGCCTTTTTGAAGGCACATCTCCAAGAAGCCTTCCCAGACTAAGGTCCACTTTTCCTCATCTCCCACTCCCTTCTGTGTCACCCTGACTGGCTCCCTTTGCTCTTCCCCTGTCCCAGTCCCACAGCACTTCTGTACATATCTGTAATTTATTTATTTGTCTTCCTCCTCTAGACAATAAGCTCATTGTGGGCAGGGAATGTGACTTTACTGTGGTATTGTACTTGCCCAAGCGCTCAGTACAGTGCTCTGCACACAGTGAGAGCTCAATAAATACGACTGACTGAATGAATGAACGAACGTTACAAACACGTTCACGACACTGGGAGTGAAAAAGGCAGCTAACTTTACCAAATGAGTCGACGTCGTCATCATCGTCATAATTGTGATCTTTAAGTACTTACTATGTGCCAAGCACTGTACTAAGCACTGGGATTCCTCACGCACTCATGTGTAGGTACTTAATAATCAACTGGAATATTGCAGCACAGATATGGGTTAGTTATCAGAACCCCCGGCCCCCTGGGAGGAGTAGCGGAGGGTGAGTGGGGTTAGGGAGCTCCTGGGAGTCGCCTCGCCCAGGCCTGCTACCGTGCCCTTGGGGTAATCTACCAATAAAATGATCTTTCCTGTCATTTTTAACTTGCAAGCACAATTTTAGCAACGCTCCCAAGAGCGTGAGGTCAGACGCTGATTTAAAAAAACTATGCAGCGAGCGCATTACCTGGCGCGTCGGTGCATGCAGTTCTGTTAGCCGGGGGCAGCGACGACGGCAGGACTCTCCTAACCTGGGCTGTGGGGTGGGGAGGGGAGAGGAGAGGAGGGCGAGGACAGACACACACACGCACACAACGGGAAACAGAATAATTGTGTCACAATGTGAGCTTGGGTCCTTCCTCCCAAGCCCGGCCCGCCCGGCCCACCCATCAACAGAGAAGAAGAAAAATTCAGCTGGACCAACTCCAGCAGCTGAAAACATCCACAAGAAAAGGTTCCAAGAAAAAGGACTTAGAAAGGAGAATTCAATCCAAGGCATAGGAGCACCCTCAGGAGCAATTTGCAAATGGGAAGGCAAGTACAGGAGAACAATTTTAGAGGAAAAAATGAAAACCATCTAGCCCCATTTTTTTTCTAAAAAAACCCCAACATATTCACTTCTGTTACAGCAACAATGGAAAAATACAAAATAAGCCTTGTCCGATTTTTGAAATAAGCCAATATTCAGGAAGGTGAGCATCCAGCTCGCAATCATTATGAACCAGAGGTGGTACCCAACTGAGCTGCCGGCCAGTTCTCCTGGGCCTCTGGAGTTCACAATTCACAGGGGGGCAGGGAGAAAAAGAGAGAGAAGAGAGAGGGAAAGATACAGTGTGAGTCAGTATCTGTTTCCCTCCTTATTACTGTAGAAGCACAGTTTGACACATAACACCCTAGGCCATTTCCTCGACAGGGAGGACCTGCCTCTGGCTGGGAAGTACGTCTTCCAAATTTGTAAAGCAGCCTAACACTGAAGTCTTGAGAACCACTTTGACATCGGAATCGCACACTCCAACAGATGGCTTTCCAGAGGGTTCTGGATAAACTGGAATTTTTGTGTGGCTTCAGAAGTTTTAGGAAGCATCTCCACAAAGCACCCACCTGAGGATATTTCTGTGGAGCGTGTGTCTGGGGTGGTCCTCTCCAGTTGCTCAGGGCTCTTCCCACCGAGCACTTGTGCTGGCCCAAGCTCCTCAGGTTGGCTGGAATTCCATTTCCTACTCCGGCAAGGTTCACATGTGCTGGACAAACTGGCACTTTCATAGCCTTATAAAAAAGGAGGGGTTTAGAAACACTTGAAGGAATAATTAATAAAGAACCGTACTGTAGCCGCATTTATACCATTCAAGGCAAATGAACATCTTCAGTTATCCTCGACTCATCTCTCTTATTCATCACATATAGTCGGTCTGTCACTAAACCCTATCAGTTCTACCTTCTATCCACCTCTGCCCTTTCTTCTTCAGCCACACTGCTATCACGCTGATCCAAGTTCTTTTATCCCACTCTGACTACTGTGTCAGCCTCCTCGCTGACCTACCTACCTGCCTTCTGTCTCTCCCTGTTCCAGTACTCACTTTTCTCTGTTGCCTAGTTCGTTGATCTAAAAAACTGTTCAGTCTACATTCACCCACTCAAGAAACTCCAGTTGCTGCCCTTCCACCTCCCCAAGCAGAAACTCCTGTAACCACTGGCGTTAAGGCACTGAATCAGCTCGCCCCTTCTTATATTGCCTCACTGATCTACTACAACTCAGTCAATGGTATCAGTCAATCAACAGTATTTCATGTGTGGAGCACTGGACTATGAGCTTAGAAGAGTACAATACAACAGAATTAGCAAACGTGTTCCCTGCTCATAATGAGCTTACAGTCAAGAGAGAGAGACATTAATGTGAATAAATAATTTATAACATATAACTTAAAGATATGTACAGAGGTGCAGTGGGGTTGGGAGTGGGGTAAATATAGTATGTCCAAAGTTCACAGATCCAAGTGCAAAGATGACACAGAAGGGGGAGCGAAACGGGGAAAAGAAGATTTAATCGAAGATGTGATCTTGGTTTCAATGGCATTCATTGAGCGCTTACAGGATGCTGAGCACTGTACTAAGCACTTTTGACAGTACAACAGAGTTGGTAGACACATTCGCTACCCATCAGGAGCTCATGGACTGAGGGTTGGACATGAAAGTAAATTATGGATAGGTATATGAGGTATGGGGCTGAGGATCGAATGAATATCAAGTGCTTAAAGCTCACACACGCTGGTCCTCTAACGCCTCTAACTTTACTGTACCTCAATCTCGTCTATCTTGCTACTGACCCCTTGCCAACAGTCTCCCTCTGGGCTGGAACTCCCTCCACCTTCACAACTAACAGACCACTGCTCTCGTCACCTACAAAGCCCTCCTAAAAAACAAAAAAATCACATATCCTTCAAGGTGCCTTCCTTGACTAAGACCTCATTTTCCCTATTCCTTCCTTCTCCCCTCTGAGCTGCCTCGGCACTTGGATCTATACCTTTCCAGAACTTGATAGTCAGTCACCCCACCATTAGCCCCACGGTACTTATGTACACACCCTTACACCCTGCCATTTCCCTTATCAGTAATTCCCTGTCTAGAGTATAAGCGCGTGTGAGCAGGGATGCTGCCTACTAACTCTGTTGTATTGTACTCTGCCAAGCACTTAGTACAGTGCAGTCTGCACATGGTAAGTGCTCAATAAATATGGAAGGGAGGAGGGAGAGGAGGAAGAGTAGGAGGACAATAACACACAGAGGGCACAACAGGCAGGCTGCAAAGACAGATCCCTCTCTGTCCTCCCATCATCATCAATCATCATCAATTGTATTTATTGAGCGCTTACTGTGTGCAGAGCACTGTACTAAGCACTTGGGAAGTACAAGTTGGCAACATATAGAGACAGTCCCTACCCAACAGTGGGCTCACAGTCTAAAAAAACCTAATCACCTAATTTTAGCACAGCTGCAACAGCAAGGATATTTCGGGCCATATTTTTGCTTGTGGAAGAACTAAGTATTTGCAAAGTGATTTAATTTTTTTTTTAATTCCACCATTTTGGCTTTTTCTTCAAGGTGAGACCCAACCAAACTTTTGGGAGCTCTGCCAATTTCTCAAGGGGACCAAATCTCCGGTGACTCCTTGACCTACCAGAATTCTCCTCTTTGCTCTTCGGATGGGCGGAAGCCCTCTTCCTGCTCTTGGGCTTTGGGGTCTTCTCCCTGGCCGCCAGGCTGGCCCGGGCTGCCGCTTTCCGGGTCCGGAAGGTTTTCGTGACCGTGTTGGGGTCCATGGGGTCGGGCATGCTGCTGAAGCTCTCCAGAGACTCTTCGTCCCAGTGCCGCCGACGCCTGCTGGTGTCTAGCTGGCTCTTTCGGTTGGAGGCCATCTTCCGGACCGCTACCGCGAACCCGGACTTGACAGGGGGCTGCGCGTCCATCCCACCTTCCCGGTCAGCCTTGAACCCTGCTGGCCTGGGAGGATCTGCCTCCTCCTCCTCAGGCGGCTCTGCATTCCTGAGTGGAGCAAGGGAGGGATGGGTTTTATCCTAGCGGGGTTTGTCCCTTACTGCAAACTAGGGAACCAGAAGCAGAAGTTCTTGTCCTCGATGGACGGAACAGAAGGTGGCTGGAGCGGGAAGGCATGGGAAAGAAGACCCAGCTAGTAAAGTTGAGCCAATCAGAGGATTTCCCATCTGGGTGGGTGGTGTCACCTTGGAACGCCACTTTCCCAACGGACGGCACGTGGAGCCCCGGCCTGGGCCAGTCAGGCTTTGAAGTGGGTGTTCCCCTGAGAGCACTGACCAACTGCTGGAGTAGTCCTGTTGGAGACCCCGTTCTTGGGGTCCCTGGGATTGGCTTGGCTGAGCCTCCAACCCCTCCCTCCCAGGCCCCCCAAGCCAACCGGATCCCTACGACTACCGCAGGCTAGACCGGGGGAGCCTCCAGGGCCGGAATTAACAGCAGGCACAGGCCTCGGACACTCCCACCCCAGTCATCGCGGTGGCCCCATGGGGCTCGGACGGGCCTGTGCACCGGAAACCAGGAAATCCAATCCACTTTCTACCCACCACTCCCACATCTGGTGCGGCAAACAGTAGCAGCACCGGGAAGGCCACTCACACAAGTCACTCAGACCCCCTCGGCTGAGGAAAAACAGGTACCTTTGCTTCTCGGCTCCTAAAGAAGAACTGCTTTCAAAAGGCTTCGGGAATGCCACGTGCTCCATTTTTCCAGAAGCGTCCTGACCTGATGAGGACTGCTGTCCATTGTGGGGAGAAGTGTTTTGGGGAAAGTCACCCACGTTGGAGGGAAATACAGGGTTGAAATTCATACCTGTCGAGAACAAATCAAACATCGAGAACTTAATCAATCAATCGTATTTATTGAGCGCTTACTGTGTGCAGAGCACTGTACTAAGCACTTGGGAAGTACAAGTTGGCAACAGAGAGACCCTTTTTCCCCCCAAACATGAAATTGGGCAATAATTTTTTTTTTCCACTATCACAAAGTGTCGCTTCAGACACAAAACAAAACTGAGCAGGCCTGCCTGTGTGATGGAGCCAGCCAACCAAGATGGCCCAATGAGAAAGGTTGGAAATGAGATCCCACTCATTCCTGGCCACAGCTTCAACCGGCCCTTCCCTTCCATCTCTGGAAACGGGAAGGAGATCCTGAGAGGGGTTTAGTTAGGAGGGGTGGGTGCTGAGGGTGGGGGAACACCCTTCCCCTCCAACAGCACCATTCTGGAGGACTTGCAGCAGGGCGGTTGTTGGGGTCTCTGCCATCTCCCAGGCCTGGCTAGGCTTCGGCAGGCACCTCCGGTAGATACTAATCCAGGGTGCAGAGTCCCCAAACCCCAGAGAACTCAAGGGAGTCTCCTGGCACGTCCAGGGGGTGACGTGGAGGCTTGAAGTCCTTGCCCACCCCCATCAACACCACCACTGTTACTCGTTGGAGTTGGAGCCCATTTCAGGGGGGCGTTTCACTGAAACAAGAGTGAATGGTGAAAGCCGAATGGTCCAGGGGCCCAGGGCCTACACAACAGGCTCACGTCCAACAGGCTCACGTCCCAGAGAGTCAGAGACGAGGCAGGCTGGGCCTGCTCAGCCAGAGGAGGGTTGGGGAGAAGGAACGGAAGAGGAGGGGAGAGAAGGGCCCAGCAGGCTGTGTGACAGAACTCCCGGCAGACAGAACCGGGACAACTGAGTCTGGCAGGCAGCTCTCTGGAACTTACTAGGGTGCTTGATGGGAATGTTGGAGTTGGGTAAGTCTCTAGGGAAAAACCAGTGACTGCCCTTGAGACTTTAAAGCTAGCAGTTCCAGTCCCTATCCCCCGCCTAGGGACTGGTGGTCACTCTCGGACTTCAGGAGGCATGTAAAGCTGCCAGACAAATGGAGTGGTACCTTCCTACAAAGTGATGGGATTTTCAGGCCCAGGACTAAGTGCAGAAGGAACCGGCAATCCTGTTTTAATCCAGCATGGGAGCCCCCCTCGGATCTCCATTGCTTCACTGCTTCCAGAGCCAAGGGGGCTCTGGGAACAAACCTGGAGCCCACAGAGCACCCAGAGCAACCAGAGTGCTTGCCCCATCCAGATCCCCTGGCCTCAGAATGGCCAGATACCTACCCGGGGTGAAAGGAGCACAGGCGGCGAAGCCGGGCATGGGAAAGAGATTCACTGGCTGCGACGGGAAGCCAAAAGGACAAAACAGACTGGGAGAAGGCGGGGGTGGGGCGTTGCCCCTCTCCCTTCTGCGGGGCTTTTCCGGGTGCTCGTCTTGTTGGCGCATGAGATCGCTGAGCATCTGCCTCAGCCTTTCAAAAGGACAGAAAACGGATTCAAGGGGGTTCCAGGTGTTGGGTGTCAAAGCAGTCGAGCTGGACCGGCCCCTACTGAGGTTTTCCACCCAGCCTGAGTCTCGGTCTGGGTCTCGGCCTCCCACTCAGTTCAGTGCGTCGACCCTGCTGCAGCTGTCTGCGGGATCCGCCCGTTCCCATCCATCCCCAGGGTCGCAGCTCCCGCCGGATGCCCCAGACTGGCCGTTCCCACCTCACCGCCTCCTCCCCAGCATGTTTCCAAATTTCGTCCACTCCCATTGACACAACCTGTGGATCATTTTTTCCTCTCCGAGATGTCTCCCAGTGGCTCGGGTCGCACAAAAACACGCGACCCTGAGCTTTAAGGCCATCTTGTCCCCGCCCCGTCCCTCCCAGACCAAGGAAGTCACATGGCTTAGTGAAAAGCGCGCAGACTTGGGAGTCCTAAGTCCAGTCCCGGCTCCTCCACTTACTTGCCGTGTGACTGTGAGCAAGTCATTTCACTTCTCTGGGTCTCAGTATCATTATCTGTACAATGGGAATTCGATACCCGTTCTCCCTCCCCTTTAGACTACAAGCCGAACGAGGGACAGCATCCGACCTGACGATCTCGTGCCTACACCCAGAGCCGAGTCCAGTGCTTGGCACAAGGTAGGATCCCAACCAAGCCCACCGTTCTGATTAGAATCAGTGTCGCTCAAGGTCCTCCTGCCTCAGCACCCCCGCCGTGCCGCCCCTGCCACGCCCATCCTTCTCTCTCCACCATGGGCAGTGGGCACCGGGTACCTCTGAACATTACTCTGCTGCCATGTGAGCTGAGAGTAGCATTGGTTCAACTGGTGCATGATCAGATGGACTTGCGGAGACGCGACGTTGCTGGGCATGACGCTGTAGGGACCCGTGAGGAGCGTCTGGAGCAGACAGGACAGGGTCTGCAGAAGAACGATCCAACGGTCAGAAGAAACCCGGGTCGACTCCTGAGGCACCCCCATCCACCGGCCCGTGAAGCCAGGCCCCGGAGCGCCTACCTGTTGGTCTTGCATTAGGGTCTGACAGATGCTGACGCTAAAGTCCAGTTGCTTCTTCAGCTGGTTGATCTGCTCTTGCCACTGCTCCTTCTCTTCCACGTGAGACAGTTCGGACATCCACCGCAAGTTTTCCTGCCGCCGCATGCTGATGTTCTGCTGCCGGGCCTTGGCCACGGGCCGGAGGTTGCCCTCGGCGGAAAGCGGGCGGCTCTTCTTCCACCTGCGGAGAGGGGGAAGACTTGGCTGAGCTGAGAGACCTTTCCCCAGCTGGGTGTGGAGAGAAGTCTTCACAGAAGCCTCTCCCCAAAGAAGTCTCAGTTAAGCCTGTCTCCAGCGGGGAGTGGTGCACCAAACTCAATTCACGCCTGCTGCGTTGCTGCATTTTGGTATTTTCACCCATTCTCTGCCCTTGGGCAGACACACAGAGACCTGGTATTTCTAGGTATGTCTCTCCGGTTACAGCACGCACTCCTTATGGCCAGGGAAGGGGTCTGTCTGTTCTCTCTCATTCATTCATTCAATCGTATTTACTGAGCGCTTAATGTGTGCAGAGCACTATACTAAGCGCTAAACTCTCCCAAGAGCTGCTCAGCAAACACCACCACTCTGACTAGTAACTCTGACTCTGACTCCTAGTACAAAGCCCCCATCCATTTCTGTAGGCTGGCTGGCCTGCTCTAGAAAAACATCCAAGAGTCATGGAATTGGAGCTGTCCTACCTGGCGCGGCCTGCTGCTGCTGCGGCCACCCAGCCGCCCGCCCAATCGCCCGCCCCGCACGGAACCCTGTTGGCCAGGGTCTGACGCAAATACTTGGACTGTCACAACCAGACATCGGCGATCTGGCATTTGCAGTCCAATCCAGGAGTCCCCGGGATTCTGGGAGACTTCGCCTGACTTCCCTCCACTCACTCCCACGATCCTGGGAAAAGGGTTAGGTGTTTGACCTTGGGGCAGGGCCTGATCAACAAATCCATGGAGAGCCTTACTGTGTGCAGAGCACTGTACTAAACACTTGGGCGAGTACTGTACAACAGAGTTGGAAGAGCTAGCAGTCTAAAGACGGAAGTAGACATTTAAATGAATTACAGGTATGTACAAAACTGTTCTGGGGCTTAGAGTGGGGTAAATAAAAGTAATAATAATAATAATGACATTTGTTAAGTGCTTACTATGTGCAAAGCACTGTTCAAAGCACTGTGGAGGATACAAGGTGATCAGGTTGTCCCACGTGGGGCTCACAGTCTTAATCCCCATTTTCCAAATGAGGGAACTGAGGCACAGAGAAGTGAAGTGACTTGCCCGAAGTCACACAGCTGACAAGTGGCGGAGCTGGGATTACAACCCACGGCCTCTGACTCCCAAGGCCGGGCACTTTCCACTGAGCCACGCTGCTTCTCTGGAGTATGGATCCAAGTGCAAGGGCAAAGCAGAAGGGAAGGGATAGGGAAAATGAGCACTTAATTAGGGAAGAGCTCTTGGAGGGGTTATCATTGTAACAAGGCTTCAAAGGTGGGGAGAGTAGTGATCTGTCGGACATGAAGGAGAGAGGGAGTTCCAGGTCAGAGGGAGGATGTGGGCAACGGGGCAGTGGTGAGACAGGAGAGCTCAGGGTACAGCAAGTAGGTTGGCATTAGAGAAGCAAAACGAGTGGGCTGGGTTGTAGTAAAAAAAATCAGTGAGGTAAGTTAGGAGGCAGCGAGGTGATTTAAAGGCTTTAAAGGCGATGGTAAGGAGTTTCTGTCTGATGCAGAGGTGACAACTGCAGGTTCCTGAGGAGAAGGGAAACATGGACTGAATGATTGTTTTAGAAAAATGATCCAGGCAGCAGGGTGAAGTGTGGACTGGAGTGGGGACAGACAGGAGGCAGGGGTGTCAGCAAAGACGCTGATGCGAAAGTCACGGCGGGACAGAATGGGAGCTTAGAGCAGAGTAGTAGCGGTTTGGATGGAGACGAAAGGGGGGATTTTAGCCACATGAGTTGAATGGAAGAGCTCTTAGTACAGTGCTCTGCTCACAATAACCGCTCAATAAATACAACTGATTTATTGAGAGAGATGAGACAACAAAAATGCCAACACCGACAACACCGAGCTTTAGCAAAAATACTCATCGGAATCTGGCCACACAGAAACAGAGACCTAGGAGTTCCCATTTGGGCTTGTGCAGGGCCTTGTGGCCAAGTCACTTCACTTCTCCAGGCTTCAGTTTCCTCACTTGTAACTTGGGCATTCGATACATCTTCTCCCTCCCCTTTAGACCATGAGCCCCTGTCTATCTTGGGTCTACCCCAGTGCTTAGTACAGTACTTGGCATATAGTAAGTGCTTAACATTTACCAGTTATTAACATTTATCATAAATGAATATAGCAGTGCTTATCGAGTCTGGAAACACCTCACAAAATTGTCCAGAGCCTTCTTTCTGTACGGGGCATTGGTTGTCCCGCTGACAAAGCCAGGTAAATAACTAATCCAGAGAGTGGCCAAAATTCATCCCTCGTGAGACCAGTGAAGCTCAGGGGCTGAAGGTGAGAGGACCTAGCCTCTGAGCAGCAGGGGCCATGGGCTCTCTCCCCACAAGTGTTCACACTCCCAGGAAGCTCTGCAATGTCCCAGTCCTGTCATCCCCCCAGAGCTCTGGGGAACGCACGGAAACAGCCACATCCTTCATTGGTGTGGGGGCCACAGTGAGGCTGGTTTCTGCTTCCCAACACCCAGACAACGGGAAATGCCCAGGTCTCGAACTGCTGTGCCCTTCAAATGCCGGGTCTGGGAGAATCACCATCCCCAGTACTCTTCCAAGCGAGCCCAAGACAGCCCAACCCTTGCGTAATGTTCCCATCTCCGGGGCTTTGGAGGGTGGCTCCTCCATCCCAATTTCACACTCAGTTTAGCCTTCCGAATGAGACGCTAGTGCTTACCTGTCTTTATTTCCCTTCGGTTCATACGGACTTCGACTCAGACTGCGGCGAGGATGCATGGAGACGTTATCATTAGAACTGATCTCTTGGACGTCCCTTTCCTCCTCTTCCTCCTCCTCTTCTTCCTCGGCCGCCACTGCCCCCCGAACGATTGCATCAGAAAGGTAGCTGTCTTCTCCTCGGTCTTCTTCGCCGAGCACACACTGTGGGGAACCTCCCCAGGTTGCCACTGTTCTACTGACGTTGGAGGAGAGTTCTTAATTACTTTCAAATATGCTCAAGCCCGAACCGTAGCTCTTAAACAATAATCTATCAACAGAACCGATGGGGTGCTGACCGTGTGCAGAGCACTGTACTCGGTACTGGGGAGAGTTTGAAACAATGAGTAGACACAAGCACGTGAAATGTGAATACATATTACTGACATTGATTCTGCCTTCAAGGAACTTACAGTTTAATGAGGGCAAAAGGGCTATGTAGAAGATGGCTGCCAGAGCACTGAAAGTGAACAAGTGACAGGTGGGGAAATTAGAAATTAATCAGAGAAGGGTGCCTGGTGGGGAGGTGGTCCCAGCAAGGCTTTGAAAATAGGGAGAGCAGTAGTCTGCCGGACCTGAAGAGGGAGGATGTTAATTAAGAGGTCAGTGGCAGGAGGGATGAGTACAAGGCCCGGGTGTAGATGAGCTCGAGAGGAGCAAAGTGTGTGAGCTGAGGGATAGCGGGACTAGAGAATGGATAGTGCTTTGTGAGGTGGGAGGGAGGAAAGAGAGCAAACTGCGTGTCTCCAAGCCAATGGTCAGAAGCTTCTGCTTGATGCAGAGAGGAATGGGCAACCATGGGAGGTTTCCTTGGAGTGGGGAACCATGGGCCGGCATGGTCTTGCATCTCCAACCTCTCACCTTCCCAACTCCGACCCTCTTGGCTAACTTGTGCCAGGCTTTGTTGGCTGCTCCCTGCCAGGCTGACAACCCTCTTTGCCAGCCAGGGGTTCTGGGGCCAAGGAGAGGGAAGCCCCCGGCCCGAGACCTGCTCTCTTCCACGGTAAAGGTGACCTGGAGTGCGGGCCTGAGGATGGGGGCGACATTCAAGCCAGGGGTTCCAAAGGTCCCCTGAGGAACTCTGGGGCCAAAGGAAAGGGGCAAGAAGGGGAGGTGAGCCTCTCTGGGGGAAGGAAGAGTGCCAAGGAGTCCCATGAAGCTACTGCCTTGCCTACCTTGGAGGAACTGGAGAGCCCACCTAGCTCTAGTGATTGTTCTAGTCCACTGGGCTGGGCAACTTTAGCTCCTTCAATTCCCACAACAACCACCTGAGACCGGGTTTGGCTATTGCATTCAGGCTCTTGCCCCGAGTCACGTCAGGTGATCTGGCTGCCCCCTCAGTGAGCCAAACTACTTTCCACCCAGGCCAGGCGCTACAAATGCACACGCAACCATTTTCAGTTTCATGATCCTTGACCAGACCTTGGACCATAGCAGCGCCCGAGACACACCACCCTGTACTTGTTCTCTCCTGCTTCACCTCCACAACTCAAAACTTCACCTCAACATCCCCCCTCCACAGCACTTAAGCATATATATTTGTACAGATTTATTACTCTATTTATTTTACTTGCACATATTTACTATTCTATTTGTTTTGTTAATGATGTGCATATAGCTTTAATTCTATTTGTTCCGACGAATTTGACACCTGACTACATGTTTTGTTTTGTTGTCCGTCTCCCCCTTCTAGATTGTGAGCCCACTGTTGGGTAGGGACCGTCTCTATATGTTGCCGACTTGTACTTCCCAAGCACTTAGCACAGTGCTCTGCACACAGTGAGCACTCAATACAATTGAATGAATGAATGAACTCAAAAGAAATCCCAAATCTCTAAACAGCTGTCCACTCTAAAAAGTTCCCGAGGCAGAGCCAGAGCACAGCCTTGGGAGTCAGAAGGACACGGGCTCTAATCCTGGCTCTGCCACTGGTCTGCTACGGTGACCATGGGCAAGTCTCATCACTTCTCTGGGTCTCAGTTACCTCATCTGTAAAATGGGGATTGAGACTGTGAGCCCCATGTGGAACAGGGACTTTGTCCTACTTGATTATCTTGTACCTACCCCAGCGCTTAGAACAGTGCTTGACACCTAGCAAGTACTTAACATAACCACTGTTATCATTATTAAAGTGACGAGAGGATGGTGACGACAACAGCGGCTGGGCCTCGCGTCGAGAAGGACGGATCAGCCTCGGGTAGGAGACGTTGGGACTGAGCATGCACGCGGAGGATGGTGCTCGGGGCTACAGTAGCGTCACTTGCACGCTCCCATGTCCCTACCCAATGGGTTCTCGCTAGGGCAAAGGGGCGGCATGCTGTCAGTGCACGCCAAACATGGTTCCACGCAGGATACACTGATGACCAAAGTGAACGCAGCCTGATGCCACTGCCGCGATGGAGTGCTCTGATGTGTTTGCCGGGTTCCACGCCCACTTGAGCCAAGATTTTCCTGGCTGGGCCTGCCCCTGTTGTGGAATGCTCCCAAGAGGTTCTTCAGTCAGAAACCCTCCCCCACCCCACCCCACCCCAGCGGGCAGAGCTAGGACTCGAGCCGGGACAGCTCTCTTGAATCCCGGGGCCGTGCTCTCTACACCGGATGGCCCAACAAGGCCGCACAAAGAGCTCAAAAAGGGACATCGGGCCATTTCGGAATTGCCGGCTTACTTTTCGGTTCTACTCTGCTGAGGGGTTCCCTGGATTTCTGACCCATCACTTCGGATGGAAGCAGCAACCGCTGACGTGGTTTCCGCTAGCTCTCTCCTCCTCTGATGTTCGGCCATCAGAGCTTCAAGTTGCTTTCGTCTCTGGCGTAACTCTTCCCTCAAGATTTCATGTCTACACATCTCGGACCACAGCTAGGGAAAAAAAAATGCAGAATTAAGCGTTTCAGGCAACCAGAAAGGAAGTTCTTTGGCTAATTTAAAGCAGGAAATAGATGAGAATGCGCTCTCCACACAAAAAAACAGTTCGTGAAAGGCCCATCACAACCAGATAAAAATAGTAACTAACAGTGAGGGCCTTTCATTTCCCTCATTTTAAACAAGCACTCTGGACCACGCTGAGCAAATACTCAACAGTATTAGACACACCACTGCTGAAAACCAGGTAGAGCGTTTAGACAATGAAAATTAGGTGGCAGGTGTAAGCTGTACAAAACAAGGGAAGGCCCGAGTGGCCAACAAATCTGCTTTCCCAAAACAGTGAGCCAACTGCTCCGTGAGCCCAAGCCCCAGGAGTCCAGATAACTGGTCCAGTCTGTGTGAAAACATCTGGCCTGAAACAACACTGGTTGCCACCCTGCCCAAAGTTTCTAAAACTGCCAAGTTTTGTTTCTGGAGCCAGTTGCACCTAAGGACAAATGGGCATATTTCAAACTATTCCTCTTTCCCTCTTCTCAAAATGAAGGGCTGAGAACCTCCTATGAGGCGGACTGAGGAGTTAAAGAGGGCAGGACCTCGTTATCCACGGCGGAAGAATCTGCAGGCTCAAACATGGCTCTTCTTGAGGGAGGGTTTCCATTTGCGGTGACAGCCAGGGTTGAGGTGACAGCTGGGATTCGCCTCTTGGTGGAACGATGACCCACATTCCTGGCTGACAGCTGAAGAACAAATGAAAGCTGCCGTCGTCTTTGGGTACATCCACTGTTTTTTTCACACACTTTAATTCGACACTACAACATACTGAACTCTGCAAGCATGTGGGGATCGCTAAGCAAGGAAAGGCAGGTCCAGAATCACTTCCAAGATGCTAAAAGGCCAGATACTTAGACCCTAAATACCTGGCATTACACACCTCACCCAACCCATTCCTCCCCAACCCCATGGGGTCTGATTCTCAACACTCCTCTTCGAGAATAATAATAATAATAATAATGATGGTATTTGTTGAGCGCTTACTGTGTGCCAGGCACTGTACTAAGCGCTGGGGTGGACACAAGCAAATTGAGTTGGACACAGTCCCTGTCCCATGCGGGGCTCACAGTTTCTATCCCCATTTTACCAATGAGGTAACTGAGGTCCAGAGAAGTCAAGTGACTTGCCCAAGGTCAAACAGCAGACAAGTGGTAGAGCTGGGATTAGAACCCATGACCTGACTCCTGGGCCGATGCTCTATCCATGTTGCTTCCCTTTTAATGATGGCATTTATTAAGCGCTTACTATGTGCAAAGCACTGTTCTAGGTGCTTTCTCTTTCCAATTAGCTTCCTCCACTAGAAGAGAAAGGAAGCAGTCGACTTTCCCACACCAATCCTGGGGGACAATGGATGAGGGACAGGGGCCCAGAGCTGGGGACTCCTCTTTGTGGCCCCATCCAGGCAGGGAAGGCTCCATCCACTTGCCTGTTTTGCTCCTGGGGCCACATCCACCCAGATCCGTCTCTGCGGACTTCTGGTTCTCCAGCTCTCTGGGGCCGGCCCCGAAGGTCTGGAGTGGGCCATACACAAACTTCTCTGGCCCAAGAGAGCCCTTGAAAAGCCCTGGGCCTACTGAGTTTTCGGAGCGGGGCCCCCAGAACTCAGCCCTTCTGGATGGAGGGCTCCCTATTCCAGGCAACTAATCCGGTGGCCCTGCAAGCCCAAGCCAATCCACCAAGGTGCTCCAAGACCTTGGTGGGCCCAGAGGACCCCTACCCGCTCTTAGGTACCTTCCCCTGTGGGACCAGTGTAGTAAGTGCTGGGGTAGATACGCAATAATCCGATCCTACAAAGGCCTCACAGTCTAGGAAGCAGAACAGGTTGGAATCCCCTCTTTGAAGATGGGGGAACTGAGGCAGAGAGAAGTTAAGCTGACTTGCCTAAGATCACAAAGCAGATAAATGGTGGAGTCCGGATTAGAACCCAGGTCCTCTGATTCTCAGGCCTGGGTTCTTTCCACCAGACCAAGCTGCTTCGAGGGGCCAGGGCACTCCTGCCCGAGATGGTGACTTGCTGAGGTGAGCAACCATTCACTGGATTCCAACACCACTTCAGGCAGGAAGTCACAGATCAAAGCAGCCCACTCTGGCTTAACTGGAGGGGTGTAGGGCCACCCCCCTGAACCTGTTGCCCAGAGCATCGGATCAAAGAGTCAGGTTCCTGGGGGCCTGCTCCAACTAAGCCCCTTTCTGTTCCTGATCAGACCAGCCCTCAGCCACCTCGGTCCCCACCAACTGTCCAGGAATTGACTCGGGCCACTTAACATTTATTCTCTCCCTCGACTAAGTTCTACCTGTCCATTTACGTCTGCCAACAACCCCACCGTCAGCCCTGGGCGTGGACTGATGTATCTAAAAGAGGGACAGCCCAGGTGTCTGCACGCAGCAGGGGTCAGGAAATAGACTCGTGACTTTTAGATAGAACTAATATTTTCCGGATCCTTCTTCACTCAACAGAAAACTCACTACTTTGAGCAGAACAATAAACCTAGGAGAAAAATCTTGGGAAAACTCATCTAGACTTGTGGAATCAAAGTTTCCGAAGGAGTCTGCTCAGCGCTGGGGGGCGAGGGGGGAAATCTGTTTCACTCTGAGCCCTGATTTGCAAGGTCAGGTTTCTACGGGGCCACTGAGAAGTGCGACCCATCTCCTCTCCTGGTGTTCCAGGAGTGGACGAACAGCCCACTTTTATCTACCTGTAGGTCGGGACACTCCTTCTGCAATGCTTGAATTTTTTCTTGAATATCTATCAATTTCTTTCTTTCTTCTTGTAACTGCTTGAGCTCTCTTTGTTGCTGCTGGAGTTTGGCTTCGTAGAATTTCTCTCTAAAATAAGAAGTGCATTTGGTTTTGGCCCAGGCAGTCGGCCAGGCCCGAGACCGTGTGGCACCCAGAAGCCCCGACTTTGAGCATACCTGGATTTGTCATCGGGCCGGGCATCTCGCTCTTTCGCCTGGGCCCCAGCTCGGGCATTACCGGTGTGTTGTTCGGCCGCCTCCTCACCCGCTGGGAAGAAGTCGCTCGGGCCTGGGGCGCCGGCAGACCCCGTGGCTGGCTCGGCCTCTCCGTCCTGGAGCAACATAGATATGACATGCGATCACCTCACTGCCTATTAGCCCCAGTGATCTCAGAAGCTCAGAACCAATTCCTGCCATGGTGGAATGCTGGTGCCTACCTAGTTTTCCCCTCCCAGATCCCCATCACTCAAAAGTGAACAGTGAAAAAGGATTTTGTGAGAGGTTCTTCCTAGGCACAGAGTCATACTCCTTTCTCCCCATTCCTCTTCTAGTTTTTACAGGGGAGGGTTCCGACTGACTTTGAGGACTTTTCCCCACCACAGGCAGCCAGGAACTCCTTTGGTTTTCCCAAGCTCGGATGCAGCTTGTGCTAGATCGTGGGACAATATGTGTGCTATTTCCAGGCACATCCCACTCACAGTGAAGTACACAGTCGATGGTGTCTCCTTCAAGTACAAAGGACAACTAAACACATAGGTAGAGACAAATAGTGAGTAGCCTCACAAAACGAGAACTGCATATTTAAAAATGACTTGAACACCTGAACCATAGTGACAAGATCCTGCAGGTGCCTGAGTTTCTCTTTGGCAGAGATCAGTCTGTTGATCTTCTGTTCCCACTCGGCATCTTCAGCCACACTGCTCCTACAGCTAGAGAGGGAGGCTTCACTGACTCCGTCTTCTTCAACAGCTCCCTCCTCCTCCTCTTCCTCCTCTCCCTCCTCTTCATCCTCCTCCTCATCCTCCTCTTTCTCTTCATCTCGCACCACACAGCCACCTCGGTCGCTTTCCGAGTTGTAGTGGCGGTCTAAAGAAAACACACACACATGCCAGTGTAATCACAGACGGTCTATACCGAAGGAGCACTAACAAATGGATGAATCGATCAATCAATCCCCGGCATTTACTGAGCCCCTTCCATGGGCAGAGCACTTCACTGACCACTCGGGAGCGGGCAATGGCATTAAGACAATGATCCCTGCCTGCCCACATGTCGTTGACAGTCTAGCAGGGGAGATGGAGGAAAAGGGGCTTAGACTCATTTAAGTTGATAGGGCGGGTGAGACATATACTGAAATGCCCAGGGAGTGCAAAACGACTGGAGTGCCAGTTGGGGAGTGTAGACATTAATCAGGGCAGGCCTCCTGGATGGGCGTAGGGGGTGGGGGGATAACTTCAGGAGGGCTCTGATGATGGGGAGAGTACCAAATGGTGGCCAGAGAGATGTGGCTGAAGCGGGGAGGAGGAGGTTCCCTGCCTGATTCTGGATCATTCTGAAAGGCAGGCAAAACCCACAGCCAGGCCACTGGGGCTAATTTCCAGACTCACCTAGGGAGGAAGACATATTTAGAGTCCGTAGGTTGGCGGACCTGTTGTTGATCTCGCAGTTGGTATTGAGGGATCGCCCATCTCTGTTATTGGCAGCACCAGGAGCAGCAGTGTTACCATTCCCTTCACCCCAGCTAGCCGTTCCCTGCGCATTTCTGGAGGAAAATGATACCATTCTGAGCCTCTGAAAGAGTACGGAACAAGATATGGACAGCTCCAAATAACCGCCTGACCAAAGGCTAAAGGGGCGTTGGGAGAAGAACGTTTCCAATAAAGTTCCGCCTCCTCCTCCTGTTTCTCTGAATTTAGGCTCAGTGACCAAGCTCCATCTCGGCCTCCCTTCTGAACGGGCTGGGGGCACCTGGTGAAAACCCGCATGTGCACTGTCCCTCGAGCCCAAGGGGAGCTCAGTCTCCACAGGACAGGGCCCCAGGGGGGCACAGAGGTGCCTTCCACTCACTTCACCCTAGAGAAGCAGCACGGCCTAGGGGAGAGAGCACAGGCCTGGGAGTTAGGAGGTCATGAGTTCTAATTCCTACTCCACCACTTGTCTGAGTGACACTCTGGGCAAGTCACTTCACTTCTTTGAGCCTCAGTTCCCTCATCTGTAAAATGGGGATTAAGACTGTGAGCCTCACGTGGGACAACCTGATGACCTTCTATCTACCACAGTGCTTAGAACAGTGCTTGACACATAGTAAGTGCTGAACAAATACCATACTTATTATTCACCCCCTGCCAAGGTCACACGAAACAGCCCTCCTGGGGTTTGGACCAACAGCTGCCGTCAATAAGCCGGGCAACTTCCCAGTTGGAAGATGTGGTGCTTCTGGCCTTTCCTGGCTCTTCGGGGAACCCAATAAATCCCTACTATGAGCATTTAAAGATATCTTTTAAGAATTAATAGGGAAGTTTAAAATCGGTTTTCATTTTAAAGTTAGGGAGATGATGCATGAGCATCACACAGACAGCTGGAGCCCAAGAGATATCTGGCTTCAGAAAAGGGAAGGGGCAGAGGGGCTCCTGGGGGTCAATTCTAAGGACCGGTGGTGGTGGGGGGAGCAAGCGGTTGCTTCCAGCCCTTGCCTGCAAATGGTGTCTAGAGGCACGGGCTGCAGGGCTACAGTGCGGCTCGTGATGGAGTTACAGGGGACGAAGCAGAAGGGCAGCCCTCTCACCTGAGGTTGGTGACTGGCTGGGGAGTCTCCCGTGTGCAATCATCTTCTGACTCTTCAGTCTCCTCCTCCTCCTCCTCTTCCTCCTCCTCCTCCTCTTCCTCATCTTTGGGGTTTTCATTCACAGCATCAGTCATCATATCAGACGTCTGCTCAAAATAATGAACTAATTCCCGTAACTCGTTCAGCCTCTTCCTGACTTCATTCAATTTCCTGGAGAACAAACAGAAGATGACTTCAGATGTCCCCCAGTAGGGACTCAACAAACAAGGGCATCGAAAATAAAAGCCATCATAATACGGTAGGCTCATCATCCTTCCCGCTCCTCCTTTTCCTCCAGCACATCCAGCCAGTATCCAGACAGTCAGATAAAATAAATTCACTTGGAACACAAAGATAGCCACATCTGGGGCTAATTCTGAAGGACAATTTGGGCCGCCACCAAATTCTTCCTGCCTTTCCTTCGCCTTCCTTTTTCTCTTTGGCTGCAGGCTAAAACAACTTAACACATAGACAAACTCGGGGTTTCCGTTTCAAAAGGTTTTCCACCTTGATTCTCTACAAGGAATAATGCAACTTCTTGGTAACCATGTACAGGAAATTTTAACCCTTCCAAATACTCGTTTTTTAAAAAGACTAAACACTCTGGACCACTGACGTCTTACAACAGCTCAGGCCCACCCTCTCCTGGGACAAAGGTAAAAGGAATGTGTAAAGTGAATTTTACTGGAGCTTTTCAGTGGGGTTGAGATGCTCTTCCTCTTCACTGTCATTCTGAGAAGCTCGGGATTCAGGAGGAAAAGGGCCAGGCGACCTCAGACGGTTGGCCCCACCCCCGGCTGCCGGGCCCCTGGGGGCCGAGGCGGCAGCAGCCGCTGCTGGACCTCTCTGATGATCCACGCTCCTTTGCGGGGTGGCGGTCACCGGTGAGACTAAGGAACAGGGAAGATGATAAACCCAGTCAGACCCCAATGAAGTGGCACAATTTAATCAAGAGGGCTTCTTCCCTAGTTAGTTAAGCCCTCATTTCCCTACTCACCCTCCCTTCTGCAGTGCCTATGCATTGGCTGCGTCCCCCCTTAAGGACTGTGATACTCCGTCTTGCCCCCACAGCACTTATGTACAGATCCTTCTACTCTGCCGTTTCCCCAGTCTGCAATTTGTTTTAATGTCTGTTTCCCCCCGACCAGACTTTAAACTCCTTGTAGGCAGGGATCTTGTCTACCATCTTTATTGTATTGTGCTCTTCCAAAAGCTTAGTACAGTGCTCTGCACACAGTAAGTGCTCAATAAATACTAATGATAATAATATTAATGGTATTTTTTGAGCACTGACTATATCCTAAGCACTGTTCTAAGCACTGAGGTAAATACAAGAATATCAGGTTGGATGTAGTCCCTGCCCGACATGAGGCTCACAGTCTAGGTAGGAGGGAGTAGGACTGATTCCTCATTTTACAGATGAGGTAACTGAAGCCTAAGAGGGAGTAGGACTGAATCCTCATTTTACAGATGAGGTCACTGAAGCCCAGAGAAGTTATGTGACTTGCCCAAGGTCACACAGCAGACACATGGCAGAGCTGAGATTAGAACCCAGGTCTTCTGACACCCACACCTGCGCTCTTTCCACAAGGCAAGGCTGGTTCTCTAAATACCACTGACTGATAGGAATACCGGCTGTACTTGGGTGATGATTTAGATGACAGTAGTAGTAAAGGCATTTACTGCACACTCACTGAGTATGATGCACTGTACTCAGTGCTTGGCTAAGCACACCGGGGAGAAAGGGACACATTTCCTGCCCACCATACTCTGCCAATCTAATAATGGGGGAGATTTACACCATGATGGACACTGAAAAATGATTTCTTTGGTTCTCAGCATGCTGCTGGTCAGAAAAAGGACCCCGTATGGCGATCACCACAGCCTCTGTCCTGGACACAGAATATGGACTTTTTAAACGGTTTATACAATACTATGACAGAGGAAGGCCAAGATTCTTGGAGGTGAGAAGGAAACCCCACCTACCACTGCTCACTAGCCTTCCACTCTAGCCACATAACCAGTGTGGTTAGTTAGCGTGCCAGGAAGCCACCCACTAGAAAGGTGACAGAATAGCACAGAAGTGGCCCAAGGACACTCCCCCAGGCAGGCAGAGACAGACAGACAGCCTAGGCCAATTCCCACACAGCTGACCCAGGGTAGCGAATTCAGGCCAGGGTCTCCTCTCTGCTGACTGCACTTCCTATGCCCTGCAAAGATTTCTCCTCCTCAAATACTCAGTGACATTGGAGAAGACTTTTGGCTGGGAAGGAGACCTGCAATTAATTATTGATTCACCTGTCCTTCCCTGCAAAGACAAGCATTGAGGGAGCAATCTCCACCCACCCGCAGGAGGTGGGGGGCCCTAGCAGAGGAAGGTAAACTAAGTGGCCAAAGCATTGCCTCGGTTCTCCTGCCTTTCCACACTCCACTTCTACATTCCCTAAATTTCCATTTCCCTCTCTTCTTGCACTTCTTCCCAAGCATGCAGTAGAGTGCATTGCACCCCGTGGGCATTCGGTAAATTCTATTGTGACTGCACACGATGTCTGTGGTCCACTCTATAGTTTCCAAGTGCCGCTGAGCTCTGCTTCCTTCAGAGCTCAGAAGACTGGCCTAGCACATTGGGAGGAGCAGTGTGACCTAGTAGACAGAGCCCAGGCCTGCTGTGTGACCTTGGGCAAGTCATTCCTCCGTGCTTCCATTACCCCACCTGTAAAATGGGGATTCAATACCTGTTCTCCCTTCTACTTAGGGGTGAACCCTACATGGGACAGGGACTGTGTCCAAACTGAATATCTTGTATCTACCCCAGCTCTTAGTTTAGTGCATGGCACATAGTAAGCACTAACAAGGACCATACTTATTATTATTACTGGGCAGTTCCATTTTCCTTTCATTGCCGAGACTGGGAATACTAAGATTTGTTTCTGGGGAAAAAAAAAAAATCAACCACAGCCCTTCCCCTTTGCAGTGTAAAACTGAGCATGGACCCCTTTGATTCCAACCCCCCGGCAGACTAGATGGCCTGGGGGGGCCACCATCCAGGACCCGGGTGACTTACAGGAGGAGTTGTTCAGATGCTGGTCTCGAAGAGTGTGGAGTTCCCCTAACAGTTTGTCCATTTTCTGTTTTTTTTCCTGCAACACTCTCATTTTACTAAAAAGCTGCACTTTCTCGTCTGCCGGCGGCTCTGAGGCAGATGAAGTCCGGCTGTGGAACACCTCCCTGGTCAGAGAGAGGCTTTCTGCTTGCCGCCGATTATCCGGAACAGCCGTCGTCTTTGGGAGAAAGCACAGGACAAATATCTGAGCAGAGCTACTGTGGTAAGGACTGACTGGAAGGAGGGTTTTCACAGGTGGTGTGGCCTGCTTCAGCTCTGTTCCTCACACAACTGCATAGAAGTTTCTCTATTACAGCATGAGCCCAAACTGTCTTTCCATATGCCACATTCAGATTATCACCCAGGAATAGACCCAATTTTGTTTTCCCACTGATGGCCACCTGATATCTTCTGGTGTAGCTCAATAAGCCCCAATTCTCAGGAAAATAAATGGAACGAAAGCAGAAAATAAAGGCCCCTGTGCTGTGCTTACCTTATCATCATCATCATCAATCGTATTTATTGAGCGCTTACTGTGTGCAGAGCACTGTACTAAGCACTTGGGAATTACAAGTTGGCAACATATAGAGACAGTCCCTACCCAACAGTGGGCTCACAGTCTAAAAGAATGGGAAGTGCCAGGGCAAGGCAATTTTGTTGTCCTTGTGGATGGTGTCTACCAATTCTGTGGCATTGTACTTTCTCAAGGGCTTAGTACTGTGCTCTGCACGCAGTAAAAACTCAATAAATACCACTGTTGTGGTACCTTTCACATTTGTAATGACTGACTATGTGGCAGTTCTGACTTGCTGAAGCTACTAGCCCAGCTGTTGGCCCAGGGAAAAGAGTCTAGCCTGGGAAACAGAAAGCCTGGGTTCTAGTCCTGGCTCTACAAGTAGGGCAAGCCTGCTGGAGCTGGGCCATCAGTGGCACAAAAGACCACCCTAAGGCATTCTACAAGACGGGCAGGCCCAACAGGAGCCTTAAAAACAGCTGGCTAATAAGGGCAGCAATGACTGCCATGATTACCAAGGAAACCACCAGCCATGGTGCGCGCTAACACATGGTATTGGCATTGGCTATAAAAAAGAAGTGTGGGCATTCTGCAAGATCCTATGCCTTGCTCACCAACTGTCTCCCTGCACCCTGAGCCCCAGCAGGAACATGGCTGGCAGGGCCAAGAGAAGGAGTGGCACTGCACAAACCACTGGCATAACAATCTAGTGAGACGCCAAGAATACTACCAGAGCGACAAACTCTTGAATCCGGGCCAGCCCCGGCTCTGGATTTTGACACAGGGGAACCAGGCAAGGGAGCTTGGGTGGCTCAGGGCAAACCATCTTCACTGTTGCACCCACAACTCTAGCACATGTCCTAATGGTGGTAGCAGAATGGCCCAGTGGATACAGCATGGGTCTGAGAGTCAAAAGGACCTGGGTTCTAATCCTGCATCTGCTACTTGTCTGCTGTGTGAGCTTGGGCAAGTCACTTGACTTCTCTTGTAGACTGTGAGCCCACTCTTTTAGACTGTGAGCCCACTTTTGGGTAGGGACTGTCTCTATATGTTGCCAACTTGTACTTCCCAAGCACTTAGTACAGTGCTCTGCACACAGTAAGCGCTCAATAAATACGATTGATGATGATTCTCTGTGTCTCAGTTACCTCATCTGCAACCCTTCAAAGCCCTACTGAAAGCTCACCTCATCCGGTAGGCCTCCCCAGACCGTGGCCCCCTTCGGCTCTGCTCCTCCTTCCCTCGGCCCTCCCCGCCCAACAGCACTTGTGTACATATGTACATATTTATTATTCCACTCATTTTATTAATGACACGTATATATCTATTATTCTATTTATTTACATTGACGCAATCGATGCCTGTCCACTTGCTTTGCTTTGTTCTGTTCTCTTTCTCCCCCCTTCTAGAATGTGAGTCTGTTTGGTAAGGACTGTCTCTACTTGTTGCCTAATTGTACTTTCCAAGCGCTTAGTACAGTGCTCTGCATACAGTAAGCGCTCAATAAATATGACTGACTGACTGACTGAATGAATATTAGGTGCTGGGGAACATACGAAGATATGGTCCCTGGTAAAAAAGAGTTTACAGGCTACCGGAGGAGACAGACAAAAATCATTTCTAGGCAGGAAGAAAGAGTAAAGGGGGACAAATCTGCGCAATTGGTTGTGTTGCTGCAGGTCCAGCTCTGAGCCCGGCCTCGGAAGTGGGGAGGCAGGTCATGTTATTAGGAAAGAAAACGAAATAGACAACCTGAATGATCTTAGCCCATCACCCCCACACATTCTTTGCCGGTGAATATGGTTTCAGTTCGTCTCACTCACTTTATTTCTTCACAAAAAAGTTACCTGAGAATCATGAAGCTGATTGTGAAAACGCTGAATTAAGTCATTCAACTCTTCATTTAATTCAGATGTTATACTTATTCCGGATATGCTACCGGTAGTTTCGGTGACAACTAGAAGAAAAAAAAATATTTCTATCTATAAACTCATAGGTATTTGGGCAATTAAAAAAAACCCTCCCAAACATATCCGCTGCATTTCTTCATGTCCCTCGTGTGTTTTTAAAGTATTTACTCCAGAGTAGAATCAGAGCTTCCAGAATTTGAGACAAATGTGCCTCTCCACTTTAAAAGTTGAAAGTCTCCAAACTGACTCCCCAAACGAGATTCCCTAAGCAGCACTGGTAGAAAGGAACCTTCAACCCTGGAAGGGTCTTTAGTCCCGGCCGGCCTGGCCTAGCCCAAAACATCCAGGTCACCATGGCCAGGAAGCCAGGTGGGAAAGACAGCAGCCTAATTGGTTGCTTGGGCGGGGGCCGGACAGGCAGCGGGTTGAGCACCCGGGCTTGGACCCTCGCTTGTTGAATCTGTTTCCAGCCTCCGTGGGAACAGAACTGAGGAGATGGCTGTTTCTCTTGCGCCTGCCAGTGCTGGCCTGGCGATACGGGAGCATAACTTCCAGCAAACCCCGCGCACTGAGCTCCAGAAAACACTATGGTGCAACGTGCAGCCAGTGGTGGGCCACCCCAACTCATTGGGTCCCGATGAGGCCTGGCTGAGTTCTGCTAGTAGAGGTGCCTGGTAGCACAGAGAACCAAGCTCTGAGCACGGAGGATAAGCCAAGAAGAGTATGGGTGCAGCACGTAACTCAGTAGGGCCTTGGGCTCTGTTTTCCGGGCCGGTGGACTGTCTGTGGAGAGCAGCGTTGGGGACCGAGAGGTGTCAAGGCTTCCTCTTCCTTCTTGGCAGCGACAAGAGGAGTCCCCGCGATACTTTGGCTGTGCTCTGAAACCCCAGTTAGGGGTTGGAATGTGGGCTGGGCCCTGAGACTACGACACCCACCCAGGGGGCTTCTCTGGGAAGCATCCTACCTGAGTCATCCATCACGGCAATGGCCTGCTCCGCTTTGTGCTGCAGTGCTAAAAGGGCGGCCTGTCTTCCTTGTAAAGCTCTCAGCTGTTCCTGCTGCTGCAACATCCTTCTCAACAAGTCGTGCTGTTTCTTCAGATTCTCCAGCTCTTCTGTCGTCTCCTGCTGAGGCTCTCTAGCCTGGTAAGAAAGGGGGAAGAAACACATGACTTCCCAATACACCAACTATTACCAAGGCTACTCCAACATGAATCACACACCACAGAACAGGCTCAGAAAGGAAGAGAGCCCAAATTATAACGAGACACAGAAACGGCGCTCTGTTGAGGGGAGGGGGAAGGGAGGTGGGATCAGTCAGAAAAAAGCCTACTTTCACTGGGGAAGGAAAATGTTCATGAGGTGATAAACAGGCAGCACCAGTCCTTCAGAAATCCACGTCTTTCCCCCTCCATACATCTGAGCAGGCACAAGATTTGGAGATCTTGAAGAGAGGAGGAGTGAACGGGGATGTGCTTCCAAACATGGACTGGCTAGGCTGAGCTGGTAGTCAGGGCACGAGAGGAGTAGGGGCCAGGTGGAAATACCATGAAGCGCTTAGTACAGTGCTCTGCACACAGTAAGCACTCAATAAATATGACTGAATGAATGAAATACCATCTTTCCACACTCCTTGAGCAAGTGGGTTACACTTGCTGCCTCCACTTCCTTGCTTCCATTTCTCTCCTTGACCCTCCTGTAGTCTGGCCTCCGGCCCCTCAATTCCACAGAAATGGCCTTCTCTAATGCCAAGTAATGACCTCCTTTTTGCCAAATCCAATGGCCTCTACCCTAACCCTCCTCGACCTCCCTCTCAGATCCCTTAACCACTGTGCACCACCCCCTTCTCCTGGAAACATTATCTAGCCTCAGACTCACCTACACTGTCCTCCCCCGGTTTTCCTCCTAGCTCTCTGGCCACTCCTCGGCAGTGTGTGGCACATAATAAGTGCTTACATACCATTATCATCATCATCATTTCGCAGACTCGTCCTTTGCCTTCCACCTGTGAACTGTGGGGGTCCCTCAGAGCTGTTCTGGGTCCCTGTCCAATCTCCACCAACTCCCACTCCTTTGGGGAATTCATTCCCTCTCATGGCTTCAACTAACTTCTCTAAGTGGATGATTCCTAAATTTACCTTTCCAGCCCTGACCTCTCTCTTCTGCAGTCTCACATTTCCTCCTGTCTTCATGATATTTCTACATGTCCAAACTTAACATCGTTATGGGAAGGTAACATATCACATATCTGCTGATTCTGTTGTATTGCACTCCCTCAAGCGCTTAGTACAGTGCTCTCACAAAGTACTTAATAAATATCATTGATTGATTAAAGGTATCCAGAAAAGAGTTCCCCCCTAATTTACTTTCCAACTGTACGAATCTGGGGCAGACAGAACCAGAAGGTGGCTCTGGCACTGATAAAAGAACATTTTGAGCATTTCTTATCATCAAGAGACATAAAGATAATTTCCCACTCTCAGATCGACCCATGGGGAAGCTGTCTCAAAACTAGAGTTGGATTTTTCAGTACTCAAGAAGTGCTCAAGAAGTAGCAGAAAGCCATCAGGAAGTCCCAAATCAACAGTAGGGAAACCAACTTACTTGGAATTCCCAAATAGCATTTTAAGAACAAACACAACAGTGAGTATTTTTCTGAAGCAGATGGCAAAAATCACTCTGTTAATCATTCAGAACATTTTGGTCTGGTATGTGAAAAGGGAATATGAATGAGAGAAGAGTGAGCAAGAGAGGAAGACGGTAGGAGCAGCGGAAACGGTGCTAGTTTTCAAGTCTCCTCAAGGGAGCCCTGGGAAGTGGTCCTAAGAGAGCGGTCGCTGCACATTTTTGGCCGGCACGACCCCCTACTTTCAGAGCAGCTCCGTCGCCGTGCCCTTTGGGATCTGAAGTAACATCAACATCTGAAACCTGCTCTTGGGAAGCTGCAGGCCTTGGTTTGTCCTGTATATGGACTGGGAGACTTACAGATGAAGAGAGCCCTCCTTTCAGACATAGGGCTCGGTATTAAGTTCTGAACACACACCCCCATTTAACGTACAGAAGAGAGCATTGCCTTTATGAAACAGGGTGGCATATTCATTTTCTCAACACACAGTCTTGAAGCAAGCTGAAAAAACAGTATAGTTTACTAATCCACCCAAACCGGTTTCTCTCCTTTCCACATGTTGGCAGGAAGATGAATGCCACACAAGCACCTTTTAACTTGCTTAGTGAAAACGGTCACTCGCTAGGGGCAAGGGGCCAAAGGCTAATCCTCACACTGTTTTAAGCTACTGTTCCTCATCTGACCAAGCCCATTTAAATTCATCTTGAGAGATGGCGCAAACAAAGAAGCAAAGATGGTTGGCATTTACAAGTATGTTACTGGCACAACAGTCATTCTATGGGCTCAAATACCCAGGATATGTTTCTCTATTTCAAAGGAAAACTGTAATTCTGAAATTTCTAATTCTAAATGAGACCTCTGTCGAGATCTGAAAAAGAAAAACTCAGCCTGGCTTTCCCATGGGGCTCATGCCGAGGTTCATCTCCACTGTTGCGTACAGTTGCACCTGAGGACTGAATTATTTTCAATGTATACTTTAAATATTCCCAGGAAAGTTTTGGGAAGTTTTCTTGGCAAGTTTTCTAAGGAAAAAGATGAGGCTCAGGAGCCAGGAAAGCTTCAAATGAAAACCTCCTTACCCTCATTACTACACCTGGAACCTATAGGGAAAGCAGGAGAAGCAATGTGGCCTGGGGGAAAGAGCCGGGGCTTGGGAATCAGAAGACCTGGGTTCTCATCCTGACCGCGCTACTTGCCTGCCATGACTGTGAACAAAGTCATTTCTCTGCTCTGGAACTCAGTCTCCTCTCCTGTCCAAGACCTGTGTCTAACCTGAGGATCTTGTATCCTCCCCAGCACTTAGTACAGCACTTGCCACAAAGTAAGTGCTTAGTAAGTACCACAGTATTATTATTAGTGGGGAAAAACTAAAGCTGGTATCTTCCTGGTTCCAAAAAATTTAAGTCACTGAAATCATGGCTTTTTGCAGTCTTGCTTCGGGAATTAGACGCTAGATTATAAGCTCCTTGGGGCTAGGAATCAAGTCTACTAATTTTATTGTACTCTCGATACCAAGCACTTAGTACAGTGCTCTGAACACAGTAGGTGCTCACTAAATACTACTGACTGACCAAGGAACCCCCAACAGGGAAGTGTCAGAGACACAATTTGACCCCAACTAGCAATACACTATGATGAGCCACTTTTTCCCCCACAACATTCATCCATTCATTCAATCGTATTTATTGAGCGCTTACGGTGTGCAAAGCACTGTACTAAGCATTTGGGAGAGAACAATATAACAACAAACAGACATATTCCTTCCCACAGTGAGCTCAAACTTCTCCCGACTAAAGCTAAATTTAAATAAAAAATGGGAACAGTAAACTTATCTAGATAAAAATAATACAGTGGATTGAAATCATTAGCACACCATTTCTTTTCTATAAAGTGAAAAATTCATTGATGTGGGGTTTTTTTTTAACTGAAATCTTCAACATTAAATTTACGTGTTTTGTGCTCTCCTTTGAGCTTAACCTACAGCAAAAGAATGGCAAGATAATATCTTCATCATCACTCGTATTTATTGAGCGCTTACTATGTGCAGAGCACTGTACTAAGCGCTTGGGAAGTACAAATTGGCAACATATAGAGACAGTCCCTACCCAACAGTGGGCTCACAGTCTAAAAGGAATCTTCTGGAAAAGGAGAAAAAGAAGTGTACCATATTCATTTCCAGCCCCTTAGTTACTAAAGTTAAGCTGGCTTTACTCATTTCCAGCCCCTTCATTACTAAAAATATCTTCTGGAAAAGGAGGAAAAGAAACGTACCATCTTCATTTCCAGCCCCTAAGTTACTAAAGTTAAGTTGGCTTTATTCATTTCCAGCCCTTTCATTACTAAAAATGACTTTACTGTGGTGTCTGAAGCTTCAGACTGCACATCAATGTTTAGCGACCTGCTCTCAGCTACAGAACCAGATCCCACAGCTGAACCTACAGTCTGAACATTCTCCTCCTCCTCATATCCTCTACCCTGAAATATTTCAGGAATATAAATCATACAACTACTAATAGGGGGAATAGAGATAGCTTTATTCTGGCACTATTTCTTGAAGGTGACTGAGCTTATCATCGTAGTTGTCGGCATGTCCACAGCCTACCTCTACCCACACGGTACTTCAATCAGAGAAAGCGGCAAATGTCTGAAACTTACGAGCATCTTTTGCAGAAATTTCAGGTATGACTTTTCTTGTTCTTTAAGATGGTCTAGCAGGTGTGAGAGGCGTTCAACATTAGCAGACCTTTCATTTTTCTCTACAAGATCATCCCTCATGGAACTAGCCTTGGCAATGTAGTCCCGAATCTGCACGAGCTTGCTCACAACCTGCAATACAGTCAACACAATTGTACAGGCCACCAATTGACACCGCAGTCAGGTCTGTTGCCTTTTCATTTACAAGAAAGCAGTAATCCAAGCCAAATATCCATTCCCTGCTCAATTGGCAACGGGTTCATAGTCAGGGCACAATGAGCTGAAATAGGTCCTGAGGGGAAAAGTCACAACGTAATTTAAAATTCATGACATTTTGTTACAGAGCCCCAGAAAAGTAGACTTTGAATTAACTGCAGGTGGATGAGCCAAAATCCTTCCTGTAAAGGGCAGCTAGCTGGGTGGGAAAGAGCAATTTTTACCCACAATTTTCAAAAGCCAATAAAGTTTTACAGTAGAGGTAATTTATTTGTATAGAAATTGCATATCAATCAGAAAGACCATCTAAGTTAGCGGTCCTGCGGAATTATCCACTAAGTTCATCGTGTTTTAGTTTATGAGGTGACAAAAAACAACAACAAATTGGGTTTGTTACCTGGCTACTGTCTATAGCTGGCTCGCCTCTCCCACTTTCTTCCGAAGCTTGGCAATTCTGCAGACAGTCCTTACCCCGGGCTAATGCAAATGATTCCTTACACTGCGATGACCCAGTACTTTCTCGCTTTGGTGGGCCGGGAGCAGCATCTTTGCTTTTGTTTGTGTTGATCTGCAGTGACAAGAAGTTGTATGGCTTTCTGCTCTCACTCAGCTGACGTTTGTTGTTAGCAGCTGTTGCTCGGCCTTGAGAATCACTTCCGATGCTCCGCTGTTGGATGCGTACATGTGCATGCGCATAAATACAAACACACACACACACACACACACCAAAAAAAAAAAAAAGGATAAGTGTTACAAAGTTCTAGCCTGTTGTTAGATTGCCTGTTGCTGTTGCAATCAGGGTTGCTAGGCTGACCTAAAGCAGTTTCACTTTCCAGCAATGTTTCAATTATTATTAATACAGTGCTGCCTTCAGATGAGCTTTTAAAAGCCTCTAACAAAAATTTTTGAACAGTCCTTCTCATTCTACCTAAGCACCCAGGCCCTTGGCTAAGCTCCCTGCACCACTTGCGTCCATAGCTTTTGATTCTGCTGCTTTCCCACACAATCAATGGTATCTACTGAGCACTTACTATGTGCAGAGTCCTGTACTAAGTGTTTGAGAGAGTACAAGACAATAGAATTAAACCAAAGAACCTGAGAGTCAAAAGAGATTCATTTTAGTGTCAGTCTCCCCCACTACAGATATCCTCTTCAAAAGGATCGCGTCCAATAACTTTTGTACTCTCCAGGATGTTGGGTACAATGGTCCACATGGGCTAAGTACTCAATAAATACTATTGATTGTCCGACACTAGTAAAAGGGATGTGCTTGATGTGAATACCAGTAGTTTAGAGAAAATAAGTACTGGTCAAGTTTATTTTTCATTGACATTTTCACTTGCAACTTGCAAGAACCCAGAATCCAGCTCCGCCACAGCATTTAATGGCTCCAGGAAAGGCAATGGGAGAGTCACCACTGGATGATGAGATGTGCCAGATATAGGTGATGGGCCAGGACGCCAGGAAGCTGTCACCTCCGACTGATTTCAGTCATAGCAGACATTCAATACACTAAAATTTAATTCATTTTAGACTACAATAGAGACCACAATTTTAATGATGTGAATTTAACGTCATAGTTAGCTGCTTTAATCGAGAATCGAGTTCAACTGCAATATATTCGATTCATTCAATCAATCATATTTATTGAGCACTTACTATGTGCACTGTACTAAGCGCTTGGAAAGTACAATTCAGCAATAGAGACGATCCCTGCCCGCACCGGGCTTACAGTCTAGAAGAGGGAAGACAGACAACAAAACAAGTAAACAGGCATCAATATATGTAGAATTATAGATCTATACATAAGTGCTGTGGGGTGGGGAGAGGGGGAAAAAGAGCAAAGGGAGCGAATCGAGGTGACGCAGAAGGGAGGGGGAGCTCAGAAAAAGGGGGGCTTAGTCTGGGATGTAATTAGAGGGAGGGTGCTCCTTTCCCCAAGCAATTGGTACAGTGCTCTGCACACAACAGGCTCCCAATAAATACCACTACTGAACAGAGACTGCAATAAAGCAGATAGCATAAGTCTTTGAAAACAAAAGAAACCCAAGCACTTCATACAATGTTCTGCACACAGAAAGTCCTCACTAAATACCATTGGCTGAATGAGACAGAAAGGGTAAATTTCAAGGTGGAAGATCTTAAGGGCCCATCTGCCCACACCCTTCTCCCCTTCAACTGCCCTCTCAATCCAAAATCTGCCCAACACTAAACTTTAGCCTAATCCAGGGAGCACCTGAAGGACCCTCAGTGACCAAGAAGAAGGAACCCGGGGTTTTCTCTATTCGGAATGGTAAACCCATCTTTTTTCCCATCAGAGCCTTTCCCACAGTCACAGACGGATAGGTGCCAACAGTTCACCAACCTGATCCAAGTCGCTGAAGTTGATCCGTTGCTTGAGTTTTTCTAACTCTGCTTGCTCCGGAACAGACATCTGGGCCATATATCTACTGTGGGGGAACGTGGAAGGAGTCTGGGTCCTTCTCCGTCCGACTCCTGGCGAGGACTCCGGAGAAATGTCATTAGTTAACCGCTTTCCACTTTCCACACCCAATTTTTTCTTGTTTTTCTCCGATGACCTATTTGCTTTCTTCTGCTGGGTACTCCAGCTCTTTAAAAAAGAGGAGGAAAAAAGTATGGGGAGAAGTCAAAGATGGACCTGTCTGCTCTCAGATAGCCACTTGTGAATGGCTCCCTGCTCTGACCTGCCAGATGCTGAACTATGAATCCCAATCCCGAGGCAACTCGGGGTTAGGCCAGAACCACCCTCCCAGGGTGGGGTATTCCCAAGGAGCCTCGGGGAACACGGCCTGGGCTGCAGACCTGCTGGGAAGGGGCCCTCCAGATCATCTTTTTTCCAGTCCAAGAACCTCCGGGAGGAGGAGAGGGAAGCGGGGAGGTAATGCCAACTCTCCCCATCCCTGATGGGCTCTGGATGAAGTGGGTTTCGTCCAGCCCGCTGGCAGCCTGTGCCAGAGGGAAGTGGACCGAACTGCCCCAGCCCTCCAGAAGTCCCATGGTGTAGTGCTAGAGCATGGGCCTCGGAATCAGAAGGTCATGGGTTCTAATTCTGGCTCCACCACTTGTGTGCTATGTGACCCTGGGCAAGTCACTTCACTTCTCTAGGCCTGAGTTACCTCATCTGGAAAATGGGGATTGAAATTGTGAGCCCCATAATGGGACATGGATTGTGTCCAATCCAATTTGTCCGTATCCACCCTAGTGCTTAGTACATTGCTGGCCCAGAGTAAGCACTTAACAAATATCATAATCATCATCATCAAGTCCCCACACCAGAGTCCTCTAGACGGTAAGCTCTGTGCAGGCAAGGGTCTACCCATTCAATTCTCCCAGTGCTCTGCACACAGTACGCGCTCCATAAACACCACCGATTGATGGACTGATCGGGGCAGCCCTTCCCAGAGCACGAACCCCAGGGTCCCGGCCGGCCCCGGCAACTGAAGGTCCCCGGAGGCCTTTCCGACCAGGGTCCCAGGAGGCCCCATCCAGGGAGCCCGAGGGACTGGGGGTCTCCGGATCACACTGTTCAGAGCGGTGAATGGGTGGGGCCGATGAGGGGGCAAGAGTGCTTTCCCTCAGCCATGGCTGAGGGCTGCCTGGATTCGTCAACTGTTCAACACCACTGATTTTCTTTCAACGAGGACATTTGGACTGTGTCAGTCAAAAAAGCATTAGCTTGAATATAAGTTTTAAAACAGGAAAAACGTGACAATGGCAAACCCCAACAGCTTAATTGGCTCAGTGTTTTCCATATTAGCTCACCCTGACCCCGGATATGTAAGTTGGAGTAAACTCCACGTCCCCTCACCCATACACACACCCCAAATTCCCCAAAGAACTGAACTTACAAGACAACCACAGACTGCTAAAAAACATAGACCACAAATAATTCAGCTGCAAATGGGGCTTAAAACATTTTCATATTTAAAAGCAGTTTTCTGCTTCCTTACTGTGCCAAGACACCTCAATTTGTCTCTTTTGCAAAAAATTAGGCTGATGGCCAAGCCAGGTGGTTCACTTTTTTTTTTTTTTTTAAGAGAAAATTGCTCCACTCACTGGCTTGTCTTGATGTAACCAAACTTCCTATCCCGGACACAACAAGCACTGATTCAACTCTTCGGGCCAACAGAAACACTACTGGCAACCAGATGCTCTCTCGGTTTTTGCAGATGTATAGCCTTTGGCTTACACCTATGTTTTAGTTTGCTTGATAGATTATTTAATACCCGCTTGTCAATTACCCAGAGGCTATCTGGTTTTTCACATCTAACTTATGAGGGCATTTGCACTTGGATTTGTACCCCTTTAAGCAGTTGATATTCAGTCCCACATCACTTTTGTACATGACTCAGTGGAAAGAGCACAGGCTTTGGAGTCAGAGGTCATGGGTTCAAATCCCGGCTCCACCAATTGTCAGCTGTGTGACTCTGGGCAAGTCACTTCACTTCTCTGGGACTCAGTTACGTCATCTGTAAAATGGGGATTAAGACTGTGAGCCCCCCGTGGGACAACCTGATCACCCTGTAACCCTCCCCAGAGCTTAGTGCAGTGCTTTGCACATAGTAAGCGCTTAATAAATGCCATTATTATTATTATCCTCATTCTCTCCCACTTCCCCAGCCTGTAATTAATTTTAACATTTGTCCTCCCTCTAGACTATAAGCTCCCTGCGGGCAAGGATTGTGCCTGCTGAACCCAACTGAACTGTCCTCTCCCAAAAGCTTAGTATAGTGCTCTACACCCAGTAAGCTCTCAATTGATACCACTGACTGTCTGACTGATTGGAGCAAGCCCCGTTCACCTGCAGTGAACTCTCAGTTCTTCCATAATGCACACTTCAACTAGTCATTTTGGATGGAATACTGTTAAGGAACAAGGGGATGCCCATCTCATGACACATCGGCGTGGCTGGAATGTGATGTGGTGCTGGAAGAAACACTTGTGCGCTGGCTGGCACGAAGCCTCGATCGAGGCCCTGGGTACTGTGACCCGCGTTTTCCTGAGTGTGGGTTTGCCGAGGCCGTAGTCCTGTGTAATAAGGGAACTGCGGTGAATTCCAAAAATCACAGACATCCCTACAGCTTTTAGACTTCAAACAGAACAGAGTCATACCCTTCTGGATCACACAACTGGCCCACCTGTGCCATTACATCTCCAACAGCGGACCAAAAGGTGGCTTAGAGGAAACGTCCTCCCTGACATCCAGCTGCCGTGGTAAAGGGTGACCCTATTCACATTCCTAACTTTTCTTTCCACCGCCCTTGACTCTACTGAATGATTCTTTAAGTCTACATGAAGCCCTTGAGCCTTTTTTACCCAGCATAAACCTGCAAGAAATCTGTCGTTTTGAAGCTCCTTGCAAGTGAAACTCTTCTTAGAAGAGAATCACTGGCAGGGTCAACTTCAGCCTCAACCAGTGACAGTTATTAAGATGACATACCACGTTGTTCAATCGATCGTCGACACTCTCACTGCTCCAATTTGGGAAGTCCTGATCATTTACGTCGTCTTCGAACGGATCTCCTCCAGTGGCCATGGTGATCGGTTAACCGTGAAGGATGCCTTCTACAAAGCAAAGAGACGCTATAACTACCTGGCCAGAATACAGAATAGTGCCTAGCGGGGAAAATGAAAACTCAATCCTGCGCCACTCGAGCTCCAGAACTAGCCAGGGTTTGAAACAGTCTTTCTGGAAATTGGCAGGAACAGTGCCCACACCGGAGCACCAGGCACCAGGACAAACAGACTGTTGGCTCTGTGCCCCCTCCACCCCCACAAACAGATTGTTGGCGCTGTGCACTCTGCCTCCCCTTCCCCCCCGCCACCATGATCCCTCTCCAAAGTCCCTTTTCTAGCAACCATTAGCCGCATGGCCGAGAAAGACGGGTCCAAGGCTGACAAACACATACATTCTGCCTTCTCTCGTGCATCTTCCGGCTCCAGTTCTTAGACTCTGCCCCAGCGAGTGAAAGAACCCCTACCTGAAGCCCAGAATTTCCCCTGGGAACCATCTGCCCACCTCTACCTCACAATAAACACCTTAATCCTTGGGGATTACTGAAAATGAGGGAAACAGAAGATGTAGCCCTAGAATTCAGTTTGACAGTATGCACAGTGGTCCTAGAATGTTCCAAAACCATTAGCCACGACAGTGAGTGTGTCCAGCTGAAGACAAAGCATGCCCACGAAACAGATTTCTATTTTTGTTTTTAAAACTGCCTGGTGAAACATAAAACATCATGTGTTACCTCTTCCCTGAGGGTGTGCAGTATTTAAGTGGGAAACACTGTTGGTGGGAATTGAACAGAGCCCTCCAGGCCACCACCAAGTAATGAGACATCATCAATCGTATTTATTGAGTGCTTACTATGTGCAGAGCACTGTACTAAGCGCTTGGGAAGTACAAATTGGCAACATATAGAGACAGTCCCTACCCAACAGTGGGCTCACAGTCTTTGGGGCCGGTTGAGCAACAGCACCAAGCACTTGTGCAGCGCACCTTCACACCAACTATCCCGTTCTACCCTTACGACTTCCCTGTGACATAGATAAGGAGAGGTCGTATCTTGTCCCCATTTTTCAGAGGAGGAAACTGAAGGCTACAGAAGTTAGGTGACTTGCCCACGGTCACCCAGCAGGCTAGGGACATGGCTGGGACCTGGAACCTAGGCTCTCCCCGCTAGGCAACGCTGCCTCCCAGGGCGGCAGAATCCAGAATTGGAGTGTTCATGGCAACCTGGAGCTGCTTCCCTGGCCCCAAGGCCATGGCGGTCCAGCACACGCCCTAGAAAACTGAGGAGGTGATGATGATGATGGTATTTGTTAAGCGCTTACTATGTGCCAAGCACTGTTCTAAGCACTAGGGTAGATACAGCTAATCAGGCTGTCCCACGTGGGGCTCACCATCTCCATCCCCATTTTACAGATGAGGGAACTGAGGCACAGAGAAGTGAAGTGACTTGCCCAAAGTCACACAACTGACAAGTGGTAGAGGCGGGATTAGAAGGCATGACCTCTAACTCCCAAGCCCAGGGCAAGTGATAGTGGTGGAAGTTTAAACAGATGGCACTGGGCACGTAGCTTTGCACAAGAATGGTACACGGCTCTCCCATGGATCCACGGTATATGATCCACGGTACATGGATCGCAAAACAACTTGTATATTTGGTGGGGTGGGAAAAGGCTTACTGTGCTCATGAAGCCGAGCTCTCTGGGTGTGCTGTGTAGGGGCCCTGCCCTCCTCGGAGCAAGACTGAATGTGGGAGGCGAGAAGGAGGACAGTGGCCCTTCAGGCCCAGGGGGTAGCCAGGGCTCTGAGCTTGTGCCCTGGGGGCCAACACGAATCCCTAAGCCTTGTCCCTGCTGCGGGCTCTCTCCAGTGAAGCCTCTGCCCGGGCCTCACTCGTTTTATTTCCCAAAAACATCACCTTCTGCATTGCACTGTAGCTGAAATTCAAGAGTCATTCATTTATTCATTGAATTATGTTTATCATCATCATCATCATCAATCGTATTTATTGAGCGCTTACTATGTGCAGAGCACTGTACTAAGCGCTTGGGAAGTACAAATTGGCAACATATAGAGACAGTCCCTACCCAACAGTGGGCTCACAGTCTAAAAGGGGGAGACAGAGAACAAAACCAAACATACTAACAAAATAAAATAAATAGAATAGATATGTACAAGTAAAATAAATAAATAAATAGAGTAATAAATATGTACAAACATATATACATATATACAGGTCAGTCAGACAAACATCAAGATAACAAGGCAATCACAAGAGCTTATTGTGTGCACAGCACTGTAATAAGCGCTTGGGAAAGTACAATACAGCAAAAAAGAGTGACAATCCCTGCCCACAAGGAGCTCACAGTCTAGAGGCGGGGAGACAGACATCAATACAAATAAACATCAATAAAAATAAATAAAATGACAGACATACACATAAGTGCTGTGGGGCAGGGAAAAGTGGGGAAGAGCAAAGGGAGTAAGTCAGGGAGATGCAGAAGGGAGTGGAAGATCTCTTCCTCCCTTCAAGGCCCTACTGAGAGCTCACCTCCTCCAGGAGGCCTTCCCAGACTGAGCCCCTTCCTTCCTCTCCCCCTCGCCCTCCTCTCCATCCCCACCGTCTTACCTCCTTCCCTTCCCCACAGCACCTGTATATATGTTTGTACATATTTATTACTCTATTTATTTATTTTACTTATACATATCTATTCTATTTATTTTATTTTGTTAGTATGTTTGGTTTTGTTCTCTGTCTCCTCCTTTTAGACTGTGAGCCCACTGTTGGGTAGGGACTGTCTCTAGATGTTGCCAACTTGTACTTCCCAAGCGCTTAGTACAGTGCTCTGCACACAGTAAGCGCTCAATAAATACGATTGATTGATTGATTGATTGAAAAGTGGGGCTTAGTCTGAGAAGGTCTCTTGGAGGAGATGTGTCTTCAGTAAGGCTTTGAAGGGGGGAGAGTAATTGTCTGGAGGATTTGAGGAGGGAGGGCGTTCCAGGCCAGAGGTAGGACGTGGGCCAGGGGTCGTCGGCGAGACAGGTGAGATCAAGGCATGGTGAGAAGGTTAGCACTAGAGGAGCGAGATCAAATTACTATCTCTGCACGGTAAGCTGAAAATACTTCCCCCTCCAAATGACTTTGGGGAATCAAGTTTTCAGGGCAACAACCTTCAATCACCAAAATACTAAAGGACAATATAAGCACCAACTGCTTTTTCTAAATGTTTATTTTTGGACACATGAAAACCTGGGTTGCCCGGAAACACACTGCCTGCCATGAACAATTTCAAAGGGTTTAATGATCTATTAGAATAACTGCATGCCAAGCATTTACATGGACTTTAATATACACATGACAGGCTGCAGTTGATTAATGCTGAAGAAGTGGAAAAAAAACTCTTCAAGAGAGAGCAAAAGTGAACAATTTTAGGGATTGATCAACTAGAACATCATTTGAGAAGCACCTCAGTTTTCCCTCTTGAGAACAACAGATTCTCAAATCCCTCCGATTCTTTCCCCATTCCCCGACCATCATTCCCTACTTTTTTTTATGGTATTTGTTAAGCGCTTACTATATGTGCCACGTACTGTACTAAGTGCTGAGGTAGATACAACCTAATCATTCATTCATTCATTCAATCGTATTTATTGAGCGCTTACTGTGTGCAGAGCACTGTACTAAGCGCTTGGGAAGTACAAGTTGGCAACATATAGGGACGGTCCCTACCCAACAGTGGGGTCAGAGTCTAGAAGGGGGAGACAGAGAAAAAAACAAAACATTTTAACAAAATAAAATAAGTAGAATAAATATGTACAAGTAAAATAAATAAATAAATAGAGTAATAAATATATACAAACATATATACATATATACAGGTGCTGTGGGGAAGGGAAGGAGGTAAGGCGGGGGGGGGGGGAATGGAGAGGGGGAGGAGGAGGGAGCCTCTAATCATATTAGAGGCTGCCTTAATCCCCACTTTGCAAATGAATTAACTGAGGTCCAGAGAATAATAATAATGGCATTTATTAAGCGCTTACTATGTGCAAAGCACTGTTCTAAGCGCTGGGGAGGTTACAAGGAGATCAGGTTGTCCCACAGGAGGGCCCACAGTCTTCATCCCCATTTTACAGATGAAGGAACTGAGGCACAGAGAAGTGAAGAGACTTGCCTGAAGTCACACAGCTTACACTTGGAAGAGCCGGAATTCGAACCCATGACCCCTGACTCCAAAGCCTGGGCTCTTTCCACTGAGCCATGCTGCTTCTCTACTTGCCTGCTTTGTGATGTCACTTTGTGAAGTCCCATGCTTGCCCCAGGTCACACACACAGCAGGCAAGTATTCTTCCCCTTTTGAATGTAAGCTCATAGTGGGCAGGGAACATGTCTATCAACTCTGTTGTACTCTGCTGCATCCACATTAGTCAGTCATACTGCTTCCTCCTTAGTATAGTGGTGAGTATTCCCACCTGTCACGAGGGATTCCCCCCCGTGTTCGATTCCCCGACACAGAGATACAACTTGGAGAAGGAGTGTGGCACAGTGGAAAGAGCCTGGGCTTGGGAGTCAGAGGACATGGGTTTTAATCCCAGCTCTGCCACTTGTCTGCTGAGTGACTCTGGGCAAGCCACTTAGCTTCTCTGTGCCTCACTTACCTCCTCTGTAAAATGGAGATTAAGACTGTAAGCCCCACGTGGGACAATCTGATTACCTTGTACCTACCCAAGTGCTCAGAACAGTGCTTGGCACACAGTAAGCGCTTAAATACAATTATTATTATTTATCATTATTATTACTCTCCCACGTGCTTAGTACAGTACTTGGCTCACAGTAAGTTCTCAATAAATAAAATTGCTAGTGGGTGCCTCTTCACCCCGGCACCACAGATCTGCCCACACACCTGACTGTCTCAGAGGCTTCTGTCTCTAGATCTTTTTTCTGGTCTCTCCTCTTTTGGCACCATGGATCAACCCACACACCTAACTGTCTCAGAGGCTTCTGTCTCTAGATCTTTTTTCTCATCTCTCCTCTTTTGGAAGCTTCCCCATCCCCAGATCACCTTGCTGTCGTCCTCTATGCTGCTCCCTCCTCCCCCATCTCCCTCTAGACAGCACCACGCTCCTTGTGGGCAGGCGTCAAGTCTACCACCTCTATCATCATCATCAATCGTATTTATTGAGCGCTTACTGTGTGCAGAGCACTGTACTAAGCGCTTGGGAAGTACAAGTTGGCAACATATAGAGACAGTCCCTACCCAACAGTGGGCTCACAGTCTAAAACCCCACCTCTACTGTGTTGTACTCTCCCTCCCAAGATCTAGGGCCCTGCAGCGGCACACAGTAGGTGCTCCAGTAATACCACTGACTGACTGATTGTCTTCTATCCCTCTGCCTTGGCCCTCTGACTTGGTGGGCCAAGGCAGCGCTCAGTGGTTTGAGCTTCAGTAAATCCAGCAGGGTTGTACCCCTTCAGGAGCACCTGGTGAGGGACACCTGGCTCGGGGCAGCTTGGGGCACTCAAGAGGTTGGGGAACGGGCAGCAGATACCTCTGATCCCCCGCCTCCTTCTCCATGGGACCCTGGCTGCCCACTACAGCCAAGCAACTTTGCACATACAGCACAGTGCTGCCTTTTCACAGGACCGTGGCAGAAACGATGTTTCCAAAGAAAAATTGCAAACAATTACCCTAACAATTTTGGATTTTCTAGCATAATTTAGGACTCTGTTCCCAGCCCTATTCCTTAAACTGAGTCATATACTGAACTTTACTTACAGAAATCACTCTCACAACACAACTTTAATGTAACACCACGGAGCAAAATAAGGTGGGACACATTACAACTCTCGACATTGTCCTCTCTGGTCGCCGATCCCCCACTCCCACTGTTTCTCGGCACAGAACTCCCATTCTCCCTCTATATCCACCAGGCCAGAGCTCTTCCCACACACTTCGAAGACCTCTTAAAAAGCCCCTGATTAATTCATGACATCCCGCCATGTTAATCCAGTCACCCTTAGCACTTATGAATTCTATTCACCCTTTCAACATATGTATATTTAAGTGTGCATTCATTTTATTCATTCATGTACAATAATCAGTTAAATTCTTCTTCTTCCTCCTGCTCCTACTATCGTTAAACTGCTTTTGTTTAGTTCCCTCCCTACCCCTATTAGACTGCAAATTCTGTGAGGGCAGGGACTGTGTCTTGCTTCTGTGGTACTCTACCAAATGCTTAACTCAGTGCTGGGCGCTCAGTAAACACAATCAATATCACTGATTGTTTGACAATGTAAGTAAGAAGCACACAGATTAATTTTCGGGGCCAGAAATGGACATATAGGTAGAACTGCTGTGACTATGGAGAAATCAATAACTAGCCAGTGATTGACTTGGGTGCACTTGGATTTGGACCCCTTATTCACCCCTTCCTCAGCCCCACAGCACTTAGGTACATCCCAAGCGCTTAGTACAGTGCTCTGCACACAGTAAGTGCTCAATAAATATGATTGAATGAATGAATGAATCCCATAATTTATTTATTTATAGTAATGTTCATCTCCCTCTCTACACTGTAAGCTCTTTGTGGGCAGGGAACATGTCTACCAACTCTGTTCTACAGTAGTCAACTTAATTTTTTGAGCATTTACTGCATGGAGAGCACCACACAGCACTTGGGAGAATACAGTATAACAACATAGCAGTCATATTCATTCATTTGTATTTATTGAGTGCTTACTGCATGCAGAGTACTGTACTAAGCGCTTGGAAAGTACAATTCGGCAACAGAGATAGTCCCTACTCCCTGCCCACAACAAGCTTACAGTGTACTCTCCCAAATGCTTAGTACAGGGCTCTGCACACAGTAAGTGCTCAATAACTACACTTGATTGATTGACTTGGCCAATAGAATTCAGGATTCCAGTCTTAATAGCACACTATAATCACTCAAGAGTATTTACTGAGTACTTCTATGCGCCGAGCACTGTACTAAGTAAGCACTTGGGAAAGTACAACAGATTCCCCTGAGTTATCAATCAATGGTATCTGAGCACCTACTACGTGCAGAGCACTGTACTAAGTGCATGAATTGTACTAAGCCCTGAATTGGCTCCTTTCCCTAATTTATGGTCTAATACCTGAGGCGTGAAGACTGTGAGAATCCAAATTGATAGTAAATTTTAGCATTGGAGGACCTTGTTTCTCTTCTCATTTAATCTGTCAGTGAAAAGCCATACATTAAGATTGTATCAGTCACCTTTTTCATGATTTTTCCACAAAACAGAAATTCAGGATTACTTTCATAATGCCATGAAGGTCGGTCCACTGCGCTTTCAGTTGCTAAGAAACGAAGAAGGTCAAGAGGATTTTCAGTAAAAATGCTGAGATCCATTTCCCCAACGGCCACGATGCGACTTCTGATAGGTAATGTGCGACTCTGAGCTGTGTATTACCAGAAATCCTATACCCAAGTGTCTTGCCCTTCCCATTCAAAGATGAGGCCACTGAGGGCGATTACAGTCCATGAACACAATGTGGGTGTACTGAAAGACCCGATCACAACCAAAAGACCTTCCACATTGGAAACATGTACACTTCTACATCAGAGCCATGAAAACAATGTCCATCTCCTATTACTTGTAAGCAACACCACTATCTTCCCTGTCTCCTGACCCAAGACCTTGGCATTATCCTCTCCCCCTCGTCCCCCTCTCCATCCCCTCGTCTTACCTCCTTCCCTTCCCCACAGCACTTGTATATATGTATATATGGTTGTACATATTTATTACTCTATTTATTTATTTATTTATTTTACTTGTACATTTCTATCCTACTTATTTTATTTTGTTGGTATGTTTGGTTCTGTTCTCTGTCTCCCCCTTTTAGACTGTGAGCCCACTGTTGGGTAGGGACTGTCTCTATGTGATGCCAATTTGTACTTCCCAAGCGCTTAGTACAGTGCTCTGCACATAGTAAGCGCTCAATAAATACGATTGATTGATTGATTGATTGATCCTCATCTCATCTCTCTCATTCAACCCACGTATTTACTCTGACACTGACTCCCATCAGTTCTACCTTCGTGTCATCTCTGGAATCCACCCCTTCCTCTCCCTCCTAACCCCTACAATGCTGATCCACGCACTTACCTTATCCCACCTTGACTACTGCAACAGATGACCTGCCCGCTGACCTCCCTGCCTCCTGTCTCTGCCCATTCACTCTCCACACCTCCCCTCGCCTCCAAAAGCTCCACTGGTTGCCCATCCATCTCCACATCATCATCATCATCAATTGTATTTATTGAGCGCTTACTGTGTGCAGAGCACAGAGATTTAAGCACATCCAACAGAAACTACTTACCATCGGCTTTGAGGCACCCAATCTGCCCATTCCCTCCTACCTTACCTCTCTTGTTTCCCACTACAACCCAGCCCACCCATTTCACTCTAATGCCAACCTACTCACTGTACCTTGATCTCTTCTACCTTGCCACTGACCCCTTGCCCACGTCCCACATAAATATACATATGTTTGTAAATATTCATTACTCTGTTTTACTTGCACATATTTATTGTATTTATTTTATTTTGTTAATATGTTTTGTTTTGTTGTCTGTCTCCCCCTTCTAGACTGTGAGCCCGCTGTTGGGTAGGGACCGTCTCCATATGTTGCCAACCTGTACTTCCCAAGCGCTTAGTACAGTGCTCTGCACACAGTAAGCGCTCAATAAATACGACTGAATGAATGAATGAATGAATCCCCTCTTATAGGACAGAGCACCACACTCTCCACCTGCAAAGCCTTATTAAAAATCACATCTCCTCCAAGAGGCCTTCCCTAAGCCCTCATCTCCCCTACCTGCTCTCCCTTCTGCATCACCAATAAACTTGGATATCTACCCTTTAAGCACTTGATATTTACCCCCTCTATCAGCCCCACAGCACTTCAGTATATACCCGTAATTTCATACAGTGCTCTGCACACAGTAAGCGCTCAATAAATACGACTGAATGAATTTAATGTCTCCTTCCACCTCAGACTGTAATTTCCTTGGTGGGCAAGGAAACGTATCTTCCAACTCTGTTGTATTCTCCCAAGCACCTGGGTCAGTGCTCTGCACTGTAATGAGCAGTAAGCACTCAATAAATACTACTGATTGAGTGATATTTAGGACACAAAGAGCAAAGTGATTTTCTTGAACCAAGATACACAAAAATTAAAGGATGGACAGTATTAACTATAAAATGAGAAAAACATTCAGCTTTCTTTTTGTTAATTCTTAGGATAAAGCCTAATTCCTTCTCCTTTTGGCAGTTATGTTAAGTGAAGGTACATTTATAAAGGTTATCTAACCTCTTCATTATTATTATTATTTTATCTTAGCATTATTTTACCAAGCACTGCACTAAATGCTGAGGTAGATACACGATAATCAGGTCAGGTAAAATTCCAGTCCCACACTGGGCTCAATCTAATTAGAAGGGAAAACGGGTATTTTATCCCCATTTTACAGATGAAGACGCTGGGGCACAGAGAAGTCAAGTTGTGTGCTCAGGGTCGCACAACGGCGTCAGAGATGGGATGAGAACTCAGGTGCTCTGACTCCCATGTCCACAGTCTTTCCAAGGCTACACTGCTTCTCACATTGTATTTCTAACAGTGCTAGCTTCAACAGCAAGAATCTTTGAAAGTTACATTAGTGTCCTGGGTGATTTGTCACTCAGAAAGGAGATGATTATATTTTCCCTGAACAAATTAACCTGGCAGAAATTAATTTCATCCCCAAGTGCAAAAGAGACCACTGGCCGGTTGTGGGCCAGGGACCAGCCTGGTTCACCCTTTACAGCATTCTTCCCCAGCACTTAGTATTCATTCATTCATTCAATCATATTTATTGAGCGCTTACTGTGTGCAGAACACTGTACTAAGCGCTTGGGAGGTACAAGTTGGCAACATATAGAGATGTTCTTTGTACATGGTAAGCACTCCATCATTCCCAATGAATGAACTGCCCTATAGGCTCGAGTGGCTTATGAGAAGCAGGGTGGTTTAGTGGAAAGAGCCCCGTCTTCGGAGTCGGAGGTGATGGGTTCTAATCCTGGCTCTGCCACTTGTCAGTTTTGTGACTTTGGGCAAACCACTTACCTTCTCTGTGCCTCAGTTACCTCATCTGTAAAATGGGGATTAAGACTTTGAGCCCCACGTGGGACAACCTGATTAGCTTGTATCTACCCCAGCGCTTAGAACATCATCATCATCAATCGTATTTATTGAGCGCTTACTATGTGCAGAGCACTGTACTAAGTGCTTGGGAAGTACAAATTGGCAACATATAGAGACAGTCCCTACCCAACAGTGGGCTCACAGTCTAAAAGGGGGAGAACAGTGCTTGGCACATAGTTAGCGCCTAATAAATGCCTTTATTATTATTATTATTATTAGTGGAGTGAGGGCAGAACTAAAATGCCCACATCACTACGGTTGCCAAGAACATATTCTCTGAAAAGGTGGTGTTGCACTATTTTAGCCATTCAGTAATAACCCTTGTCTTTTCCATATGTCAGTCCAGTTTGTGCTTCCACTGAATATTATGGAAAAGTATGCTCATTTAAAAAAAGGCAAAATCCAAATGAAAAAGGCATTAATAACACCTTAATTGGGAAATGTCTCTCTCCAAGACTAAGCCCAGTTTCTGCAATACGGCTGAGAGGGTGAACCCGACATCGCGGTCTGGTTGCCGGGCAGATCCTGCCGGGCCGAAGGGAGGGCCACCAAAATGCTGGCCCGGTTGGCCCCGTTGCCCTCGGCCTCCGGGTCACCTGGCTCCGGCCGTAACGGAATTTCCCTCCGGGCCCCCGGGGCTCAGGGGGCAGATGCCCCGGGGAAAGGGGACAGGACTGGCGGGGCGGGGGACACAAAGGGGGGAGGGGGTACAGAGGATGGGGGGCGACAAAACGGGGGCACAAAACCGGGGAGGGGACAGGGGCGACAAAGGGGGGCAAGATGATGGGGGCACAAAACAGGGGGAGAGGGGATGGGGGAGACAAAGGGGGGCAAGTGAATGGGGGCATAAAACGGGGGGGAGAGGACGGGGGCGACGGTGGGGAGGGGACGGGGGCACAAAACGGGGGATGGGACGGGGCACAAAACAGGGGGCGTCAAAGCGGGGAGAGGATGGGGCAACAATGGGGGCGGGGCAAGAGGCCGGGGGCACAAAACCGGGGAGGGGACAGGGGCACAAAACGGGGGGAGAGGGGATGGGGGCACAAAACGAGGGGGAGAGAGCGGGGACGACGGGGGGGGGGGAGGGACAGGGGCGACAAGGGGCACAAAACAGGGGGCGTCAAATGGGGTAGAGGATGGGGGCAACAAGGGGGGCAAGAGGCCGGGGGCACAAAACCGGGGAGGGGACAGGGGCACAAAACGGGGGGAGAGGGGATGGGGGCACAAAACGAGGGGGAGTGGTCGGGGGCGACAGGGGGGAGGGGACGGGGCACAGAACAGGGGGCGTCAAAGGGGGTAGAGGATGGGGGCAACAAGGGGGGGCAAGAGGACGGGGGCACAAAACCGGGGAGGGGACAGGGGCACAAAACGGGGGGAGAGGGGATGGGGGCGACAAAAAGGGGTGAGCCCACTGTTGGGTAGGGACCGTCTCTATATGTTGCCAACTTGTACTTCCCAAGCGCTTAGTCCAGTGCTCTGCACACAGTAAGCGCTCAATACGATTGATTGATTGATGGGGCAACAATGGGGGGGCAAGAGGCCGGGGGCACAAAACCGGGGAGGGGACAGGGGCACAAAACGGGGGGAAAGGGGATGGGGGCACAAAACGAGGGGGAGAGGTCGGGGGCGACGGGGGGGAAGGGACGGGGGCGACAGGGAGGAGGGGGCAGAGGCACAAAACAGGGGGCGTCAAAGGGGGTAGAGAATGGGGGCAACAAGGGGGACAAGAGGACAGGGGCACAAAACCGGGGAGGGGACAGGGGCACAAAGCGTGGGGAGAGGGGATGGGGCGACAAAAAGGGGTGAGCCCACTGTTGGGTAGGGACCATCTCTATATGCTGACAATTTGTACTTCCCAAGCGCTTAGTACAGTGCTCTGCACACAGTAAGCGCTCAATAAATACGATTGATTGATTGACGGGGCAACAAAGGGGGGGTCAAGAGGAAGGGGGCACAAAACCGGGGAGGGGACAGGGGCACAAAACAGGGGGAGAGGGGATGGGGGCGACAAAAGGGGGCAAGAGAATGGGGGCACAAAACGAGGGGGGGAGGACGGGGGCACAAAACAGGGAGCGTTAAAGGGAGGACAGGATGGGGGCAACAATGGGGGGGGGCAAGAGGACGGGGGCACAAAACCGGGGAGGGGACAGGGGCACCAAACGGGGGGCCTCAAAGGGGGGGGGAGAAAGAGGACGGGGGAGCGGCCAGAGGTGGGGGAGAAGACGGGGGGCGACAAGTGTGGGCAGGGATTGTCTCTCTACTGCTGTACTGTACTTTCCAAGCGCTTAGCACAGTGCTCTGCACACAGTAAGCGCTCAATAAATACGACTGAATGAATGAATGAATGCCAGGGAGGGGAGAGGATGGGGGGCGACAAAATGGGGGATGGGACGGGGAGGCGACAAAAGAAGAAGGGAGAAGCAGCGTGGCTCAGTGGAAAGAGCTCGGGCTTTGGAGTCAGAGGTTATGGGTTCAAATCCCGACTCCGCCACATGTCTGCTGTGTGACCTTGGGCAAGTCATTTAACTTCTCTGAGCCTCAGCGACCTCATCTGTAAAATGGGGATGAAGAACTGTGAGCCCCCCGTGGGACAACCTGATCACCTTGTAATTCATTCAATTGTATTTATTGAGCGCTTCCTGTGTGCAGAGCACTGTACTAAGCGCTTGGAAAGTACAATTCGGCAACAAATAGAGACAATCCCGACCCAACAATGGGCTCACAGTCTAGAAGGGGGGTAGATAGACAACAAAGCAAAACAAGTAGACAGGTATCAATAGCATCAACGTGAGTAAATAGAATTATAGATCTATACACAAATTATAGATGTCTACACATATGTGCTGTGGGGATGGGCGGGAGGAACATGAAAAACCATCCGGCTTTAGGAAAGCTTATAAGAATGGATGGGGTTTTTAATCCTGAGAAAAGGCCTAGTTAATCTGGGAACAGAAAGCGGCCAATTTGTACTTCCCAAGCGCTTAGTACAGTGCTCTGCACATAGTAAGCGCTCAATAAATACGATTGATTGATTGATTGATTAATGGATAGAGCACGAGCCTGAGGGTCAGAAGGACCTTCTGTAATCTTCCCCAGTGCTTTGCACATAGTAAGCGCTTAATAAACGCCATTATTATTATTAAAAGGGAGGAGGGGGGGCGACCAAAATAGAAAAAATAGAGTATTTTTTTACTCTATTTATTTATTTAATTTATTTCTACATATCTATTCTATTTTGTGAGTATGTTTGGTTTTGTTCTCTGTCTCCCCCTTTTAGACTGTGAGCCCACTGTTGGGTAGGGACTGTCTCTAGATGTTGCCAATTTGTACTTCCCAAGCGCTTAGTACAGTGCTCTGCACATAGTGAGCGCTCAATAAATACGATTGATGATGATGATGATGACCAAACGGGGGGGGGGAGGGGAGCCAAAGGCGGTGAAGGTGAGGAGGCCCGCGTAGGCCGTCGATGTCCTACCTGAAGCTCCGCCGGGACGGCCCCTCCGCCCGGGGAAAACGGCCACCGCGCCGCCCTCACGGCTCCGCCTCAACCGCCGCAACGGCCGCCATCTTACGGCTTCGTTACGGGGGACCGCGGCGGGCGGCCGGGAGGGGGGGGGGGGGGCGCGCGCGCGCGCTGGCCTCGCGCCGTCGCCCTGGCAACCACCGCGCGGCGGCCCAGGGCGGAAGGAGCGCGCGAAGGGGGTCACGTCACCCCCGGCCTGGCGCGCCCGGCGGCTGGCCACGCGGGGGCCTCGCGGACCGCGGGCCCCACAATGCACCGCTCCGGCGGGAAGGACTACAATTCCCAGCATGCCCCCGGCGGCCCGCGCGACGGGGCCGGCCCGCGTGGCCGCCCTGGGACGGGGAGCGGGCCGTTCAATTATACATTCAATTATATTGAATGAATAGAATATATTATATTAATTATATTATACTGATGCGTCATATATTGTTATATGTTAATGATGTATATTATTAATTAATAATCTATATATGATGCATTATATAATAATATATCATATGCATATACGTTATTAAGTAATGATATGCATGTGTATATTATATTGATTAATATTATTAATTATAATGTATATTATAATATATTGATTGAATTATATTCAGTTCAATTATACATTCAATACAGGGAGCGGGCCGTTCAGTTATACGTTCAATTATATTGAATGAATAGAATATATTATATCAATTATATTATATTAATATAGCATATATTGTTATATATTGATAATGTATGCTATTAATTAATGATCTATATATGTATATATGATGCATTATATAATGATATGTAATATGCATATACATTATTAAGTAATTATATACATGTGTATATCATATTAATTAATATTATTAATTATGATGTATGTTGTAATATATTGATTGAATTATATTCAATTCAATTATACGTTCAATTATACATTCAATACAGGGAGCGGGCCGTTCAATTATACGTTCAATTATATTGAATGAATATAATATATTACATGAATTATGTTATATCAATACATCATACACTGTTATATACTGATAATGTATATTATTAACTAATAATCTATATATGCATGTGTAATGCATTTTATAATAATATATGATATGCATATGCATTATTAACTCATAATATACATATGCATGTTATATTAATTGATATTATTAATTATGATGTATGTTATAATATATTGATTGAATTATATTCAATTCAATTATACGTTCAATTATACATTCAATACAGGGAGCGGGCCGTTCAGTTATACGTTCAATTATATTGAATGAATAGAATATATTATATCAATTATATTATATCAATGCATCATATATTGATATATATTAAGAATGTATATTATTAATTAATAATCTACATATGTATATATAATGCTTTATATAATAATATATAACATGCACATACATTATTAAGTCATGATATACATATGTATATTATATTAATTAATATTATTAATTATAATGTATATTATAATATATTGATTGAATTATATTCAATTCAATTATACGTTCAATTATACATTCAATACAGGGAGCGGGCCGTTCAATTGTACATTCAATTATATTGAATGAATATAACATTTTATATTAATTATATTATATTAATGCATCATATATTGATATATATCAATAATGCATATTATTAATTAATAATCTATATATGTTTGTGTAATGCATTATATAATAATATATTATATGCATATACATTATTAAGTAATAATATACATATGTATATTATATTAATTAATATTATTAATTATAATGTATATTATAATATAGTGATTGAATTATATTCAATTCAATTATACGTTCAATTATACATTCAATACAGGGAGCGGGCCGTTCAATTATACATTCAATTATATTGAATGGATATAATATATTATATTAATTATATTATATTAATGCATCATATATTGATATATATTCATAATGTATATCATTAATTAATCATCTCTATATGTATATTTAATACATCGTATAATGACATATAATATACATATACATTATTAATTAATGATATGCATATGCATTTTATATTAATTAATATTCTTAATTATGATGTATATTCTAATATATTAATTGAATTATATTCAATTCAATTATACGTTCAATTATACATTCAATACATCAATCACATTGATGAGAAATAATAATAATGGCGTTTATTACGCGCTTACTATGTGCAAAGCACTGTTCTAAGCGCTGGGGGAGGAAACAAGCAGCGTGGCTCGGTGGAAAAAGCCCAGGCTTTGGAGTCAGAGTTCGTGGGTTCAAATCCCGGCTCTGCCACTTGTCAGCTGGGTGACTTTGGGCAATCACTTCTCTGGGCCTCAGTTCCCTCCTCTGTAAAATGGGGATTAAGACTGTGAGCCCCCGTGGGACAACCTGATCACCTTGTAACCTCCTCAGCGCGTAGAACAGTGCTTTGCACATAGTAAGCGCTTAATAAATGCCATTATTATTATTATTAAGTTGATCAGGTTGTCCCACGAGGGGCTCACAGTCTTAATCCCCATTTTACAGATGAGGTAACTGAGGCTCAGAGAAGTGAAGGGACTTGCCCAGAGTCCCACAGCTGACAGAGCCCTACTGAGAGTTCACCTCCTCCAGGAGGCCTTCCCAGACTGAGCCCCCTCCTTCCTCTCCCCCTCCTCCCCCTCCACATCCCCCCCACCTTACCTCCTTCCCCTCCCCACAGCACCTGTATATATGTTTGTACATATTTATTACTCTATTTATTTTATTTGTACATATTTATTCAATTTATTTTATTTTGTTAATTTGTTTTGTTGTCTGTCTCCCCCTTCTAAACTGTGAGCCCGCTGTTGGGTAGGGACAGTCTCTATATGTTGCCAACTGGTACTTCCCAAGCGCTTAGTACAGTGCTCTGCACACAGTAAGCGCTCAATAAATGCGAATGAATGAATGACAAGCGGCGGAGCAGGGATTTGAACCCATGACCTCTGACTCCAAAGCCCGGGCTCTTTCCACTGAGCCATGCTGCTTCTCTATGCACACAGTAAGCGCTCAATAAATACGATTGAATGAATGAATGAATGAATGACAAGCGGCGGAGCAGGGATTTGAACCCATGACCTCTGACTCCAAAGCCCGGGCTCTTTCCACTGAGCCATGCTACTTCTCTATGGAATGGGTTGGGAAAGGGAGACTAGGTGGTGATTAATTCAATTTAGCCCCAACCCGATAGTGCCTTACTAGCATCACTTTCATTCATTCATTCAATGTATTTACTGAGCGCTTACTGTGTGCATAGCGCAGTACTAAGCGCTCAGAAAATACAATTCAGCAACAGGTAGAGACCATCCCTACCCAACAACGGGTCACAGTCTAGAAGGGGGAGACAGACAACAAAACAAGTAGACAGGCGTCAATACCAATAAAATAGATAAATAGAATAATCTAGATAGTTAATAAATAGAATTATATCACTTCACCTCCCCAAAAGTAGTTAATCAATCGTATTTATTGAGCGCTTACTGCCTGCAGAGCACTGTATAAAGTGCTTGGGAGGGCATTCATTCAAGTCATTCAATCATATTTATTGAGCACTTACTGTGTGCAGAGCACTTGTACTGTACAGCAGCGTGGCTTAGTGGAAAGAGCACGGGCTTGGGAGTCGGAGGGTGTGGGTTCTAATTCTAGCTCCACCACCTGTCTGCTGTGTGACCTTGGGCTAGCCTCTTAACTTCTCTGTGCCTCAGTTACCTCATCTGTAAAATGGGGATGAAGACTGTGAGCCCCACATGGGACAACCTGATTTCGTCGTATCTGCCCCAGCGCTTAGAACAGTGCTTGGCACATGGGAAGCACTTAACAAATACCATTATTATTATTATTATTATTATTATTACTACTACTACTATGCACTTGGGAAAGTACAGTACAGCAATATAGAGTAGTTGTTGATTTAGCAAATTGGGCTGTCTGACAGGCCCATCAAATCAGTGGTATATATTGACAGCTTACTGCGTGCTGAGCACTGTCGGCTGGGGAGACACTCAAATACCTGGTGACCTTGGGCAAGTGACTTAATTTTCTGGGCCTCAGTTCCCTCCTCTGTAAAATGGGGATTTGATACCTCCCTTTTGGGCTGTAAGCCCTGAGTGGGACAGGGACTGTGTCTAACCTGATTAACTTGTATCTTCTCCGGTGCTTAGTACAGTGCTTGGCACATAGTAAGCTCTTAACAAGTACCACAATTATTATTATTAATGGCAAGAAGGAAAAGGGGATATGACACGAATTAGTGGATAGAACACAGGCCTGAGAGTCAGAAGGACCTGGGTTCTAATTCTAACCCCGCCATTTGTCTGCTATGTGACCTCGGGCAAGTCACTTAACTTCTCTGTGCCTCAGTTACCTCAGCTGTAAAATGGGGATTAAGAATGTAAGCCTCATATGGGGCGTGGATTGTGTCCAACCTATTTAGCTTGTATCTACTCTAGTGTTTAGAACAGTGCCTGGCAAATACTAAGTGCTTAACAAATATCACTTAAAAAATGAAATTGATTGATTGATTGATTGACTAATGAGTTTACAGTCTAATGGTTAAGAGTTTCTACTTGTGTGGAGAGGAATGGACGATTATTTGAGATTTTTATTTGAGATTTTTAAGAAGTGGGGAGGTGTATGCAGAATGATATTTTAAAGAAATGATCCAGGCAGCAGAGTGAGGTATGGACTGGAGAGACTGAAGGCTGGAAGACCAGAATTCAGTAGTCAAGCTGGAACATGAAAAGTGCCTGGACCAACATGGTGACAAATTTGGACAGGAAAGGATATGTCTTGGAAATGTAATGCATGAAAAAAAAAAGGGATTTAGTGATAAACTGAATATGCAGGTGGAAAGAGAGGGAAATGTCAAGGATAATGCCAAAATTGCAGGCTTGAGAGGCTGGGAGGATGATGTTAGGAAAAATTAAGAAAAGTTAGGTGGAGGAGAGGATTTGGGAGGGAAACTGAGTTCAGTTTTGAACATGTAGACCTAGAGGTAGCGGTGGGACATCTTTGTGACGTCCTCCCTCTGGCCTGGAACTCCATCCCCGTCCATATATGCCAGATTAATTCATTCAATTGTATTTTTTGAGCGCTTACTGTGTGCAGAGCACTGTACTAAGCACTTGGGAAGTACAAATCGGCAACATATAGAGATGGTCCCTACCCAACAACGGGCAGATCACCACTCTCCCCATCGCCAAAGCCTTATTAAGGTCACATCTCATTTCTTCATCTCCCCCTCCCTTCTGCACCATCCGTGCACTTGGATTTGCTCCCTTCATTCACCCCTCCCTCAGCCCCATAGCACTTATGTACGTATCCATAATTTATTTATTTACATTAACGTCTGTCCTCCACTCTAAACTGTAAGCTCGTTGTGGGCAGGGAACTTATCTACCACCTCTATTTTATTGTTATAGTGTGCTCTTCCAAGTGCTTAGTACATCTCCCCCATCTTTCCTCCTTCCCTTCCCCACAACACCTGTATATATGTATATATGTTTGTACATATTTATTACTCTATTTATTTATTTATTTATCTTACTTGTACATATCTATTCTATTTATTTTATTTTGTTAGTATGTTTGGTTTTGTTCTCTGTCTCCCCCTTCTAGACTGTGAGCCCGCTGTTGGGTAGGGACTGTCTCTATGTGTTGCCGACTTGTACTTCCCAAGCGCTTAGTACAGTGCTCTGCACACAGTAAGCGCTCAATAAATACGATTGATTGATTGATTGATTCTGCACCATCCTTGCACTTGGATTTGCTCCCTTCATTCACCCCTCCCTCAGCCCCGTAGCACTTATGTACGTATCCATAATTTATTTATTTATATTAACGTCTGTCCTCCCCTCTAGACTGTAAGCTCGTTGTGGGCAGGGAACTTATCTACCACCTCTATTTTATTGTTATAGTGTGCTCTTCCAAGCGCTTAGTACAGTGCTCTGCACACAGTAAGTGATTGATTGAGATGGACTTGCTCGCCCTTCCTCCCTCCCTCAATAGTCTTTGAGCCCACATGTGGAAGGTACTGTGACCAATCTGATTATCTTATAGCCAGCCCAAAACTTAGCAAATAATAATGACTTCATAAGTACCGCTACTGTTATTTGTTGTAATGGTTATGCCCCGGAGGCAGGAGGAGATGGGAGATTGCGGAAGACAGGGAGCGATTCTAGTGAGGTGGATTTGGGAGTCACCTGCCCAGAGGTAAATGTATAAGGAAAATGGGCCTAAATGTTCATCAACAAAACCCCAAATGCCCATAGCAAACTGTGAATCACCAAAGGCAGCTCGGTAGTAAGTCCAAAAGTGGTCCCTGCTCCCACACAGTTTGGGAAAGAGCTTTATGACAGATTTAAATAGCTCACAAAAACCGAGCCCAAGTTGGGAGGTTTTCCACTATAAAGTCCCTTTGAAGGCAGCCCTTTTCTTTTCCCGTCGGCCGATGGAGTTCGAGTCGCGCCGGTTTGGCTCCCATCTCCACGGCGGCTCGGTCAGCGGGCCGGGGGGTTTCCTCTCCCGGGCTCCCGGGCGGGCAGCCATTTGAGGGGGTGCTGGCGGTACAGGGGCCAGGCGGGGAGTACCAGCAAGCACGACCCCACCACGCCGACCGCCAGGATGCTGAGCGTCCAGCAGAACTGCTCGGCCACGTAGCCGGACACGAAGCCGATGGCCGCCGAGGCCAGAATGATGGCCTTGAACAGCCGCTCGGCCAGCTTCTGGCCCTCGAAATCCATCCCGGGGCGGTTGGGGACGGGGCTCCCCGCCCGCGGCGAGCGTTGGGTCCGTCCGGCGGGAGACGCGACCGCCTGGAGCATCCGCATCCTCGCAGCGGCCGGGCCGCGTCTCCATGGCAACGGGGGCGCGGCGCGCGCTTGGAAGGGACCAAACGGCCGGTCCCGCGTCTCCATGGCAACGGGCCTCCTGGCGGGAACCCGGCGGGAGAGAATCAATCAATCAATCGTATTTATTGGGCGCTTACTATGTGCAGAGCACTGTACTAAGCGCTTGGGAAGTACAAATTGGCAACACACAGAGACAGTCCCTACCCAACAGTGGGCTCACAGTCTAAAAGGGGGAGACAGAGAACAAAACCAAACACACCAACAAAATAAATAGGATAGAAATGTACAAGTAAAATAAATAAATAAATAAATAATAGAGTAATAAATATGTGCAACCATATATACATATATACAGGTGCTGTGGGGAAGGGAAGGAGGTAAGATGGGGGGATGGAGAGGGGGACGAGGACGAGAGAAGGACGACGCCCCCTTCATTCATTCATTCAATCGTATCTATTGAGCGCTTACTGTGCGCAGAGCACTGTACTAAGCGCTTGGGAAGTACAAGTCGGCCGCATAGAGAGATGGTCCCTACCCAATAATGGGCTCACAGTCTAGAAGGGGGAGACAGACAACAAAACATGTACACAGGTGTCAAAATCATCAGAACAAATAGAATTAAAGCCATGCGCACATCCTCATCATCATCATCAATCGTATTTATTGAGCGCTTACTATGTGCAGAGCACTGTACTAAGCGCTTGGGAAGTACAAATTGGCAACACATAGAGACAGTCCCTACCCAACAGTGGGCTCACAGTCTAAAAGGGGGAGACAGAGAACAAAACCAAACACACCAACAAAATAAAATAAATAGGATAGAAATGTACAAGTAAAATAAATAAATAAATAAATAAATAGAGTAATAAATATGTGCAACCATATATACATATATACAGGTGCTGTGGGGAAGGGAAGGAGGTAAGATGGGGGGATGGAGAGGGGGACGAGGACGAGAGAAGGACGACGCCCCCTTCATTCATTCATTCAATCGTATCTATTGAGCGCTTACTGTGCGCAGAGCACTGTACTAAGCGCTTGGGAAGTACAAATCGGCCGCATAGAGAGATGGTCCCTACCCAATAATGGGCTCACAGTCTAGAAGGGGGAGACAGACAACAAAGCATGTACACAGGTGTCAAAATCATCAGAACAAATAGAATTAAAGCCATGTGCACATCATCATCATCATCATCAATCGTATTTATTGAGCGCTTACTATGTGCAGAGCACTGTACTAAGCGCTTGGGAAGTACAAATTGGCAACACATAGAGACAGTCCCTACCCAACAGTGGGCTCACAGTCTAAAAGGGGGAGACAGAGAACAAAACCAAACATACCAACAAAATAAAATAAATAGGATAGAAATGTACAAGTAAAATAAATAAATAAATAAATAAATAGAGTAATAAATATGTGCAACCATATATACATATATACAGGTGCTGTGGGGAAGGGAAGGAGGTAAGATGGGGGGATGGAGGGGGGGCGAGGACGAGAGAAGGACGACGCCCCCTTCATTCATTCATTCAATCGTATCTATTGAGCGCTTACTGTGCGCAGAGCACTGTACTAAGCGCTTGGGAAGTACAAGTCGGCCGCATAGAGAGATGGTCCCTACCCAATAATGGGCTCACAGTCTAGAAGGGGGAGACAGACAACAAAACATGTACACAGGTGTCAAAATCATCAGAACAAATAGAATTAAAGCCATGTGCACATCATCATCATCATCATCAATCGTATTTATTGAGCGCTTACTATGTGCAGAGCACTGTACTAAGCGCTTGGGAAGTACAAATTGGCAACACATAGAGACAGTCCCTACCCAACAGTGGGCTCACAGTCTAAAAGGGGGAGACAGAGAACAAAACCAAACATACCAACAAAATAAAATAAATAGGATAGAAATGTACAAGTAAAATAAATAAATAAATAAATAAATAGAGTAATAAATATGTGCAACCATATATACATATATACAGGTGCTGTGGGGAAGGGAAGGAGGTAAGATGGGGGGATGGAGGGGGGGCGAGGACGAGAGAAGGACGACGCCCCCTTCATTCATTCATTCAATCGTATCTATTGAGCGCTTACTGTGCGCAGAGCACTGTACTAAGCGCTTGGGAAGTACAAGTCGGCCGCATAGAGAGATGGTCCCTACCCAATAATGGGCTCACAGTCTAGAAGGGGGAGACAGACAACAAAACATGTACACAGGTGTCAAAATCATCAGAACAAATAGAATTAAAGCCATGTGCACATCATCATCATCATCATCAATCGTATTTATTGAGCGCTTACTATGTGCAGAGCACTGTACTAAGCGCTTGGGAAGTACAAATTGGCAACACATAGAGACAGTCCCTACCCAACAGTGGGCTCACAGTCTAAAAGGGGGAGACAGAGAACAAAACCAAACATACCAACAAAATAAAATAAATAGGATAGAAATGTACAAGTAAAATAAATAAATAAATAAATAGAGTAATAAATATGTGCAACCATATATACATATATACAGGTGCTGTGGGGAAGGGAAGGAGGTAAGATGGGGGGATGGAGAGGGGGACGAGGACGAGAGAAGGACGACGCCCCCTTCATTCATTCATTCAATCGTATCTATTGAGCGCTTACTGTGCGCAGAGCACTGTACTAAGCGCTTGGGAAGTACAAGTCGGCCGCATAGAGAGATGGTCCCTACCCAATAATGGGCTCACAGTCTAGAAGGGGGAGACAGACAACAAAGCATGTATACAGGTGTCAAAATCATCAGAACAAATAGAATTAAAGCCATGTGCACATCATTAACAAAATAAATAGACTAGTAAAATAGTAGCACTTTGTCTACCAACTCTGATGTACTGTAGTCTTCCAAAAGCCTATTACAGTTCTCTGTACGCAATAAGGGGTCAAAAAATACCACTGATTGAATCACCTCTTTGAACGACCCCACAAATTTACTTTCTCCACATTTTTTATAAGTGTAAAGCACCGATGAACAGAACTAGAGTACATCAATCGGGGAATCTACCAGACAAGAACAAAAGTTTGGATAACTGAATACGCTTGTCAGATTACACACAGTCCATGTCCCATACGGCAGGGGCCTGCCTTCGGGTCCGGATGGCCGGCCCTGCGTCTCCATGGCAACGGACCTCCGGGTGGGAACGCGGCGAGAAAGATGTCGCTTACCTCTGGTTCTGTCGGCCGGCCCTGCGTCTCCATGGCAACGGGCCTCCTCGCTCCATCCCTTCTCCCCTCCTTAACTTCCATCTTCAACCGTTCACTCTCCACTGGTTCCTTCCCCTCTGCCTTCAAACATGCCCATGTCTCTCCCATCCTAAAAAAACCCTCTCTTGACCCCACCTCACCTTCTAGTTATCGTCCCATATCCCTCCTACCATTCCTTTCCAAACTCCTTGAACGAGTTGTCTACACTCGCTGCCTAGAATTCCTCAACAACTCTCTCCTCGACCTCCTCCATTCTGGCTTCCGTCCCATACATTCCACGGAAACTGCCCTCTCAAAGGTCACCAATGACCTCCTGCTTGCCAAATCCGACGGCTCCTACTCTGTCCTAATCCTCCTCGACCTCTCAGCTGCCTTTGACACTGTGGACCACCCCCTTCTTCTCAACACGCTATCTGACCTTGGCTTCACAGACTCCGTCCTCTCCTGGTTCTCCTCGTACCTCTCCGGTCGTTCATTCTCAGTCTCTTTTGCAGGCTCCTCCTCCCCCTCCCATTCTCTTACTGTGGGGGTTCCCCAAGGTTCAGTGCTTGGTCCCCTTCTGTTCTCGATCTACACGCACTCCCTTGGTGACCTCATTCTCTCCCACGGCTTCAACTATCATCTCTATGCTGATGACACCCAGATCTACATCTCTGCCCCTGCTCTCTCCCCCTCTCTCCAGGCTCGCATCTCCTCCTGCCTTCAGGACATCTCCATTTGGATGTCTGCCCGCCACCTAAAGCTCAACATGTCGAAGACTGAACTCCTTGTCTTCCCTCCCAAACCTTGCCCTCTCCCTGACTTTCCCATCTCTGTTGACGGCACTACCATCCTTCCCGTCTCACAAGCCCGCAACCTTGGTGTCATCCTCGACTCCGCTCTCTCATTCACCCCTCACATCCAAGCCGTCACCAAAACCTGCCGGTCTCAGCTCCGCAACATTGCCAAGATCCGCCCTTTCCTCTCCATCCCAACCGCTACCCTGCTCATTCAAGCTCTCATCCTATCCCATCTGGACTACTGCATCAGCCTTCTCTCTGATCTCCCATCCTCATGTCTCTCTCCACTTCAATCCATACTTCATGCTGCTGCCCGGATTATCTTTGTCCAGAAACGCTCTGGGCATATCACTCCCCTCCTCAAAAATCTCCAGTGGCTACCAATCAATCTGTGCATCAGGCAGAAACTCCTCACCCTGGGCTTCAAGGCTGTCCATCACCTCGCCCCCTCCTACCTCACCTCCCTTCTCTCCTTCTCCAGCCCAGCCCGCACCCTCCGCTCCTCCACTGCTAATCTTCTCACCGTACCTCGCTCTCGCCTGTCCCGCCATCGACCCCCGGCCCACGTCATTCCCCTGGCCTGGAATGCCCTCCCTCTGCCCATCCGCCAAGCTAGCTCTCTTCCTCCCTTCAAGGCCCTACTGAGAGCTCACCTCCTCCAGGAGGTCTTCCCAGACTGAGCCCCTTCCTTCCTCTCCATCCCCCCATCTTACCTCCTTCCCTTCCCCACAACACCTGTATATATGTATATATGTTTGTACATATTTTTTACTCTATTTATTTATTTATTTATTTTATTTGTACATATCTATTCTATTTATTTTATTTTGTTAGTATGTTTGGTTTTGTTCTCTGTCTCCCCCTTTTAGACTGTGAGCCCATTGTTGGGTAGGGACTGTCTCTATATGTTGCCAATTTGTACTTCCCAAGCGCTTAGTACAGTGCTCTGCACATCGTAAGCGCTCAATAAATACGATTGATGATGATGATGATGATGTGCAGATTGCTGCACTAAGCGCTTGGGAGAGAAGAATAGAGTTAGTAATAATAATAATAAAAATAATAATAATGATAGTATTTGTTAAGCGCTTACTATGTGTCAAGCACCGTTCTAAACGCTAGGGTAGATACAAGGTAATCAGATTGTCCCACGTGGGGCTCACAGTCTTAATCCCCATTTGACAGATGAGGGCACTGAGGCACAGAGCAGTGAAGTGACTTGCCCAGAGTCACACAGCTGACATGTGGCGGAGGCAGGATTAGAACTCATGACCTCTGACTCCCAAGCCCGGGCCCTTTCCACTAAGCCACGCTGCTTCTCTTAAGACATCATCCCTGCCCTCGAGGAGTTTAGAAGCCAGCCAGAGAGACAGACCCTGGCCAGAGATTCTGTCCACTAATGCCACTCTACTGTCTCATTACTTTGTGCTAATTTATATTTATTATATATGTCATTCCATGTAAATGGTTTTTAACCAGAGTCAGCACAACTGGAAAGCAGCATGGCCTAGTGGAAAGAGCACAGGCCTGAAAGTCAGAAAGTCATGTTTTCTAATCCTAGCTCTTCCATTTGTCTGTTGCATGGGCAAGTCACTTTGAGCTCTATGTGGGACAGGGACCATGTCCAGCTTGATTTACTTTTCATTCATTCATTCAATCGTATTTATTGAGTGCTTACTGTGTGCAGAGCACTGTACTAAGCGCTTGGGAACTACAAGTTGGCAACATATAGAGACGGTCCCTACAAAACAACGGGCTCACAGTCCAGGAGGGGGAGACAGGCAACAAAACAAAACATATTAACAAAATAATCAATCAATCAATCAATCGTGTTTATTGAGCACTTACTGTGTGCAGAGCACTGTACTAAGCGCTTGGGAAGTACAAGTTGGCAACATATAGAGACAGTCCCTACCCAACAGTGGGCTCACAGTCTAGAAGGGGGAGACAGAGAACAAAACCAAACATATTAACAAAATAAAATAAATAGAATAGATATGTACAAGTAAAATAAATAGAGTAAAAAAAAGTACAAACATATATACATATATACAGGTGTGTGGGGAAGGGAAGGAGGTAAGACGGGAGGTGGAGAGGGGGACGAGGGGGAGAGGAAGGAGGGGGCTCAGTCTGGGAGGGCCTCCTGGAGGAGGTGAGCTCTCAGCAGGGCTTTGAAGGGAGGACGAGAGCTAGCTTGGTGGATATGCAGAGGGATTGGGGGCATTCCAGGCCAGGAGGAGGATGTGGGCCGGGGGTCGACAGCGGGACAGGTGAGAACGAGGCCTAACGGTGAGGAGGTTAGCGGCAGAGGAGCGGAGGGTGCGGGCTGGGCTGGAGAAGAAAAGAAGGGAGGTGAGGTAGGAGGGGGCGAGGGGATGGACAGCCTTGAAGCCGAGAGTGAGGAGTTTTTGCCTGATGCGTAGGTTGACTGGTAGCCACTGGAGATTTTTGAGGAGGGGAGTAACATGCCCAGAGTGTTTCTGCGCAAAGATGATCCGGGCAGCGGCATGAAGTATAGACTGAAGTGGGGAGAGACAGGAGGATGGGAGATCAGAGAGGAGTCCGATGCAGTAATCCAGTCGGGATAGGATGAGAGATTGAACCAGCAGGGTAGCAGTTTGGTTGGAGAGGAAAGGGCAGATCTTGGCGAGGTTGCGGAGGTGAGACCGGCAGATTTTGGTGACAGATTGGATGTGAGGGGTGAAGGAGAGAGCTGAGTCAAGGATGACACCAAGGTTGCGGGCTTGTGAGACGGGAAGGATGGTAAGTGCCATCTACAGTGATGGGAAAGTCAGGGAGAGGGCAGGGTTTGAGAAGGAAGATAAGGAGTTCAGTCCTGGACATACTGAGTTTTAGATGGCGGGAAGACATCCAGATGGAGATGTCTTGAAGGCAGGAGGAGACCCGAGCCTGAAGGGAAGGAGAGAGAGCAGGGGCAGAGATGTAGATTTGGGTGTCATCAGCGGAGAGATGATAGCTGAAGCCGTGGGAGCGAATGAGTTCACCAAGGGAGTGAGTGTAGATAGAAAACAGAAGGGGACCAAGAACTGACCCTTGAGGAACCCCTACAGTAAGGGGATGGCGGGGGGAGTGGGGGAGGAGCCCACAAAGGAGACTGAGAATGAACGGCCAGAGAGATAAGAGGAGAGCCAGGAGAGGACAGAGTCTGTGAAGCCAAGGTTGGATAGCGTGTTGAGGAGAAAGGGGTGGTCCACAGTGTTGAAGGCAGCTGAGAGGTCGAGGAGGATTAGGATAGAGTAGGAGCCATTGGATTTGGCAAGCAGGAGGTCATTGGTGACCTTTGAGAGGGCAGTTTCCGTGGAATTTAGGGGGCGGAAGCCAGATTGGAGGGGGTCAAGGAGAGAGTTGGCGTTGAGGAATTCGAGGCAGCGGGTGTAGACGACTCCTTCAAGGAGTTTGGAAAGGAATGGTAGGGGGGAGATAGGGCGATAAATAGAAGGGGAGGTGGGGTCAAGAGAGGGTTTTTTTAGGATGGGGGAAATGTGGGCATGTTTGAAGGCAAAGGGGAAGGAACCAGTGGAGAACGAGCGGTTGAAGATGGAAGTTAAGGAGGGGAGGAGGGACGGGGCGAGAGATTTGCTTGTATCCACCCCAGTGCTTAGTAGTGCCTGGCACATAGTAAGTACTTAACAAATACCACAGTTATTATTTGTCTTTCCCTCTAGACTGTAAGCTCCTTGTGGGCAGGGGTGACCTCAGTGACCTCATCTGTAAAATGGGGATTAAGACTGTGAGCGCCCTGTGGGACAAACTGATCACCTTGTAACCTCCCCAGCGCTTAGAACAGTGCTTTGCACATAGTAAGTGCTTAATAAATGACACAATAATTATTGATTTTATTAATTAATATAAATAATTTTATAACAGTATTAATATTAATAATTATTATTAATAAATGCCATCATTATTATTATCCTATATATAGGTATTATTATACCTGTATATATGTATATATGTTTGTACATATTTATTACTCTATTTATTTATTTATTTTACTTGTACATATCTATTCTATTTATTTTATTTTGTTAATATGTTTGGTTTTGTTCTCTGTCTCCCCCTTCTAGACTGTGAGCCCACTGTTGGTTAGGGACTGTCTCTGTAGGTTGCCAACTTGTACTTCCCAAGCGCTTAGTACAGTGCTCTGCGCACAGTAAGCGCTCAATAAATACGATTGATTATTTATTAGTCTATTTTACTTGTGCATATTTGCTATTCTATTTATTTTATTTTGTTAATATGTGTTGTTCTGTTGTCTGTCTCCCCCTTCTAGACTGTGAGCCCGCTGTTGGGTAGGGACTGTCTCTATACGTTATCAACTTGTACTTCCCAAGCGCTTAGTACAGTGCTCTGCACACAGTAAGCGCTCAATAAATGCGATTGATTGATTGATTGATTGATTGATTGATTATCCTCATCATAGAAAGGTCTTACTCCAGGACGTAATTGTGCAGTACCTCGTTATGGCCTGTGGGTGGCAGTAGTCTTTAAGGTAAGAATCCCTGGTCAAGCAAAGCGGGCAAAGACAAAGGAAAAAACTGGTTTTTTTTCTCAGTTATGACCAATGACGGATTTCGTGCGAAACACTGGAAAAGGTCTGCGGGACAAGACCATCACCACCCAAATTTAAAGCTCCTGAGGGAAAGGGCAAGGCTTCCTCTCCGTTCTAAAGAATATCTGAAGAAGGACAATCAATAGTCTTTACTGAGTGCCTACTCATCATCATCATCATCATCACCATCAATCGTATTTATTGAGCGCTTACTGTGTGCAGAGCACTGTACTAAGCGCTTGGGAAGTACAAGTTGGCAACATATAGAGACAGTCCCTACCCAACAGTGGGCTCACAGTCTAAAAGGGGGAGACAGAGGTCAAAACCAAACATACTAACAAAATAAAATAAATAGAATAGATATGTGCAAGTAAAATGAATAAATAAATAGAGTAATAAATACGTACAAACATGAGGCAGTACAAATATGTACTCCATGAAAAGAACTGTTCTAAGCACTCAGGAGAGTACAGTGGTGATAGAAGACCCGAATCCCGCCCCCAGGGAGCTTGTAGACTAACGGGGGTGATGGATGGACACACATTTTTTACAGAAGAGTCTGGAAAGACAGACAATTGAAAAATAAATGTTTTAATGGTGGAATTCATAGAGTGAGATGTACAAATGTGATCCAAGTGGCTGTGTGCATACAAGTGCTGAGTGTGAGACTTGGGGAGAAGGCAAGGTACCTCTCCTGCTTGTCGCTCCCCAGGTCACTCAGCAGGTAGGCTAACTTGATGGCGAAAATGAGCCAGCGTTAGGATCCTGCTTGGGTGGCCTGGCCAGGCCCGCTGGGTTAGCCGGGACTGAGACTGGGACAGGAGAGGAGAATGGATGTCGGAAATGGTGTGTGCCTAAGTTTGACCACATCCCCCCACTCCAGGGAACCTACCAGAAGACATCCAAAGCTCTGGGGTGGATCAGGGTGGGCTGTGAGACACCGAGGCTCAAAGACAAACCTGGCCTTGCTGCCCGGCTCAGCCGGCAGCTGAGTCTCTGAGTGGGAGACGTATTCCCGAAGTGGCACCAGATGCCCTGTTGTGGTGGGATTTGGGCCCTTGGGGGATGCTGTACAACCTCGTCCCCCCTGTCATCATCCCAGGAGCCACAGGAATTCACTTCCCCGCTGAAGAATCCGCTGCTGTTCCTGGTCACTGTCCCCAGAACGGGTGGGACAATTCAACCTGAGACCTCCCATTAGAGGGCCTGGGGTGGAGGCCTGAGCAAGCTACTTGTGGGCAGGGAATGTGTTTGTTTATTGCTATATAGTACTCTCCCAAGCGCTTAGGACAGTGTTCTCACACAGTAAGCCCTCGGTAAATATGACTGAGTGAAAGAATGAATGAATAAGTGGCAGAAACAATAGTAGTAACAGCAGCAGCGGCAGCCTGAAGTGTTGGTTATGTGACTTTCACAAATCATCTTCTGCTTTCACAGGGTGAGTAACTACAGGCGAGGAGAGGCTGTACTAGTAGTAGTGGTAGTTGTAGTTATCATAACAATAGCATGAGAAGCAGTTTGGCCTAGTGGAAAGAGTTTGAACTTGGAGGTCAAAAGGACCTGAGTTCTAATTCTGGCTCTACCACTTGTCTGCCGTTTGGCCTTGGGCATATCACTTAACTTCTCTGTGCCTCAGTTACCTCATCTGAAAAGTGGGAATTAAGACTGTGAGCCCCACTTGGACATGGATTATGTCCAACCAGATTAACTTGGAGGTACCCTACCATTTAGTGCAGTGCTTGGCACATAGTAAGTGCTTGACAAATACCATTAAAAATAGTAAATAGTTAAGTAGTAAATAGTACTACTTCACAGTAAATATTAAAATAGTAATTATTAAGGCCTTATTAATATTAATAAGGCACCTTATAAGATGCCAAGCATTGTTCTAAAGGCTAGAAAAGAAGTACCCAGATGAGACCCAGAGGACCAGTGTGACCTAGTGGAAAGAACACAAGCCTAGGTTTCAGAAGACCTGGGTTCTAATCCTAATTCTGCCAGTTGCCTCCTGTGTGATGTTGGGCAAGTCACTTCACTTCTCTGGGCCTCAGTTTCTTCATCTGTAACATGGGGATTCAATGCCTATTCTCCCTCCTACTTTGACTATGAGCCCTACATGGGATAGGGACTCTGTCCAACCTGATGAACTTGTATCTAACCCAGTGCTTAGTACAGTGCTTGTTTTGTAGCAAGTGGTTAACAAATACCATTATTATTATTATTACTATTATTAATAATAATGATGATGATGGGGCTGATGAGACATAAGCTCCCAGGCCCCTGGGGAGCTCACAATCTAATAATAATAATAATAATAACAATAATAATGATGGTATTTGTTAAGCGCTTACTATGTGCAAAGCACTGTTCTAAGTGCTAGGGAGATACAAGGTGATCAGGTTGTCCCACGTGGGGCTTGCAATCTTAAACCCCATTTTCCAGGTGAGATAACCGAGGCACAGAGAAGTTAAGTGACTTGCCCAAAGTCACACAACTGACAAGTGGCGGAGCCAGAATTAGAACCCATGGCCTCTGACTCCCAAGCCCGTGGTCTCTCCACTTAGCCACGCTGCTTCTAAGAGTAAGGAAGAGGCAGTTGATAACAGACACATAAAAAGAGATATAACCAAAAATTTAGAAGTCCAGCAAAAGTCCTCTGAAACCCTGATGGGCATTTAAGTGCAGGCATCCATCATAAAGAAGGGGTGAATCGCCCCCTCTCTCTCCCTTGGTCACCCAGCCTCATCCCAAACTACACTTAAAGATGAGAAAGTTGCCTAATCCAAGCCCTCCAAGGGAAGGCACTGTTTACACTCCACCGAGCAGAGAGAGAAACCAGGCTTGCCTTGCAGAGAAACGTCTACTCACAAGCATCCAGTGGGGCTGCCACTTCTCCACAGTGGGTCCCCTGGTGCTTGAGGGACACGTGGACACTTCTGTCATTGGCCACGACTGGCCCTGGCCCTGGGCCTGACCTACGTGTTCCAGAAATGAGGTGGGAGAGGGCCGGCATTACTGGAATACAGGTTAATAACCAGAGGCATGGAACAAATGGCCAGCAGTACACAGGTTGCGTCAGCAGGAGACTCATCCTGGGGAAATAGGTTTCACATCACAAACTTAATGAATCAGAAGTATTTACTGAGAGTATTGTGAAGTACGCCCAAATGCTTTGGATCATGAAGGACCCACCTAAGGTCGCTGTGACCCCAGCCCGGTGCCAAGGCTGTGCCATGGCACCAGGACCCCACTTTGTCGGCTGTTGCGATCTGTGCCACTCACATCAGTCAACAGTTTTGGTGCCCAGTGTGGCAGGGATTGGCCTCTTCAGCACACATGAACATCCCCGCGATCGGTGCCTTCTTCATAGCGCTTAGAACAGTGCTTGGTACATAGTAAGTGCTTAACAAATGCCATTATTATTATTATTATTCCAGGAGGAAAGGCAATGTTGCACACTCAGAGACTCAGGCGGCTCTGGGTAACTGGATCTGGCGCAGTTATCACCCAGGCACAAAATGGCTCTAATCAATCAATCGATCGTATTTATTGAGCGCTTACTGTGTGCACAGCACTGTACTAAGCGCTTGGGAAGTACAAGTTGGCAACATATAGAGACAGTCCCTACCCAACAGTGGGCTCACAGTCTAGAAGGGGGAGACAGAGAACAAAACCAAACATACTACAAAACCAAACATACAACAATACCAAACCTACTAGAGGCCAGGGAGGGCAGCGGCCATGAGGGAGGTAAAACCGACCCCCTGAGGGGAGCTGGAAGTCCCCTCACAGACCATCCGGCAGCTGGCTTCATGGTCGATCGGGGCTCACCGTCTCTCTGGTGAGCCCCATTGGCAGGCTTTGCTGTTCCCTTTCAATTCAATGAGAAGCAGCCTGGCTCAATGGAAAGAGCACCGGCTTTGGAGTCAGAGGTCATGGGTTCAAATCCCAGCTCCACCAATTGTCAGCTGTGTGACCTTGAGCAAGTCACTTAGCTTCTCTGTGCCTCAGTTACCTCATCTGTAAAATGGGGATTAAGACCGTGAGCCCCACACGGGACAATCTGATCACCTTGTATTCATTCATTCAATCATATTTATTGAGCGCTTACTGTGTGCATGTGCAGGGGTCATGTGGGCTCTAACCATGACCCTTGTATCCTCCCCAGTGCTTAGAACAGTGCTTTGCACATAGTAAGCGCTTAACAAAAATGCCATCGTGAATTCATTTCATTCATTCAACTATATTTATTGAGTGCATACTGTGTGCAGAATACTGTCCTAAGTGATAGGAAGAGTACAATATAACAATATAACAATAAACAGACACATCTCCTGCCCACAGCAAGTTTATAGGACCTCGGCAAGAAAGCCAGAACCCCATGCAGGCTGGGGGGCAGGACAGTCCCAGAGCATGAGTACTTGAGAACACAGAGATGAGCGCCTCAGGCTATTTCCTCATAAATTTGCTCCTGGACAGGCACCCGCCCGAGTCCCCCGCCCCTGGGTTCCAGGAACGCCCGTGGCCGTGCTGACGTCCACCCCTCTGGGGGCAGGGTGAGGGGCCGGAGTCCGGGGGAACGGGTCCAGTCGGAGTGCTATCACCCAGACTCCGATCACTGGTGTTCCAGGGGCAGGGCGAGGGGCCGGAGTTCTAGGGAATTGGGAAGGGGCCGGAGCTGAGTGCCTCACCTAGGCCCGCATCACCCACAAGGAGGTAAGTAGCTCTCTCTGGGCCTGAGGCCCCTGTCCACTGAAACGAGGGCTTCAGGATGGGCATCAAATGGGGTTAGAAGCCACATGACCCCTGCCAGCCTCCAGCAAAGTGAGGCCCGAGCGCCGGCAACAGAGAAAGGGCCAGGTCAGTGGTCTGAGGGTCAGAGGCCTTGCTTTGAACCTGGGCAATGGGAAGGGAGGCAGGGCTGGCAGGGAATGTTTTGATGGGGTGAGGGGTGGTGGGGAGGAGTCGGCAGGGACCGCTGGAGGTTCGGGGGCACTGACCGGGGGCGGCCTGCTTTTGGTGTTGGCCGCAGGAGGGGCAGCAAGAGATAGATAGAGCTGCCATCTCTCAAGCGGGAGATGTGGGAGGGGGCTGCCGGGGGGCTGCAAGCTTGAAGAGAAGCAGTGTGGCTCAGAGGACAGACCACGGGCTTGGGTGTCAGAGGTCATTCAATTCGACTGGGGGATGCTCCTGCAAGAACACTGGCACACCAAGTTCTCTAGAGAAGCAGTGCTGTTATCTTGCATATTCAGTAGTTACAAGGGGTAGAGAAAGCCCCAACCTCATATCTGACAAGTCCATTCTTCACTTCTACCTTCTAGGGGGAATTTCACTGTATGACCCTAAAGCTCTCCAGCAACCTCTGCCCAGGTGGTTTTATGTTTGATTCATTCATTCATTCATTCATTCATTCATTCATTCATTCAAATTTATTGAGCGCTTACTGTGTGCAGAGCACTGTACTAAGCGCTTGGGAAGTACAAGTTAGCAACATATAGAGACGGTCCCTACCCAACAGCGGGCTCACAGTCTAGAAGGGGGAGTTACTGCAATACTGATCAGAAAAACCAGGGTTTACTGCGGAATGGATCATCTGTAATTCATTTATTTATATTAATGCCTGTCTCCCCTCATTCATTCATTCATTCAATCGTATTTACTGAGCGCTTACTGTGTGCAGAGCACTGTACTAAGCACTTGGGAAGTACAAGTTGGCAACATATAGAGACGGTCCCTACCCAACAGCAGGCTCACAGTCTAGAAATTGTCGTGGGTTCTAATCCCAGCTCTGCCACTTCTCAGCTGTGTGACTTTGGGCAAGTCACTTAACTTCTCTGTGCCTCAGTTCCCTCATCTGGAAAATGGGGATTAAGACTGTGAGCCCCATGTGGGACAACCTGATTACCTTGTATCCCCCCAGCGCTTAGAACAGTGCTTGGCACATAGTAAGCACTTAACAAATGCCATTATTATTATTATTATTATTATTGAAAAGAAGCCAGACCACTGGGGATCATGTGTCCCCTTTTATCAGCAGGACTGTCCCCTCCCAGCACTGATTGTCACTGTTCTGGGTAGGTGGTTGTGGCTTTACACTGACCTTATCCTGTTAATCTTTCCCCTTAGGTCTTTCTCCCCTCCTTGATTCCTCCATCCCTTTCACCTCTATCTGTCAGTGGTATTTACTGAGTGCTTTACTTTGTGCAGAGCTCTGTATTAAGTGCCTGGGAGAGCACAGTACAACAGAGTAGGAAGAGATGTTTCCTGTCCACAGCGGCTTCCAGTGTAGATGGAGAGACAGACATTAATATGAATAAATAAATTACAGATATATACATATGTGCTGTGGGGCTGAGGTTGGGGTGAGTATCAAGCACTTAAAGGTACAGCTCCAAGTGTATAGATGATGCAGAAGGAAGAGGGAATGAGGGGGAAAGAAGGCTTAACTGGGGAAGGCCCCTTGGAGAAAATATGATTTTAATAAGGCTTTGAAGCTGGGGAAAATGGTCGCCTGTCTAATATGGAGGGAGAGGGGAGTTCCAGGTCAGTGGGTGAACATGAGTCAGAGAAGAAATAGATTCATTCATTCATTCAATCGTATTTATTGAGCGCTTACTGTGTGCAGAGCACTTGGGAAGTACAAGTTGGCGACATACAGATGGTCCCTACCCAACAACTGGCTCACAGTCTAGAAGGGATATTCAGAAGTAGCTTGGTCTAGTGCAAAGAACAGAGGCTTGGGAATCAGAGGACCTGAGTTCTAATCCCAGTTCTGCCTCTTTTATGCTGAGTGACCTTATGCAAGTCACTTCACCTCTCTGTGTCTCAATTCCCTCATTTGTAAAATGAGGATTCAGACTGTGACCCCTGTGTGGGACCAGGACTGTACCCAGTTGGATTATCGTTTATCTACTCCAATGCTTAATACAGTGCCTGGAACATAATAAGTGCTGAACAAATACCACAATTATTATTATTATTATTATTATTATTATTAATTTATGTCTCCCCCTCTAGACTGTAAGCCTGTTATGGGCCAGGAACATGTCTGCTAATTCTGCTATGTTGTCCTCTCCCAAGCACTTAATCCAGTGCTCTGCACATAGTAGGGGCTGAATAAATGCTACTGATCGATTGACCATAAACTCATCCTCGAGACTGAATGCTCTTTGGGGGCAGGGGGCTTGCCGAGATGGAGGCCCAGTGAACAAGCTGGCATTAGCAGAGTGAAGTGTGTGGGCTGGGCTGTAGTAGATCAGTGAGGTGAAGTAGGAATGGGCCAGCTGATTGAGCACTTTAAAGCTAATGGTAAGGAGTCTCTGAAATGGAGGCGGATGGGTAACCACTGGAGGTACTTTGGGAGTGGAGAGACATGGACTGAACACATTTTTAGAGAAACGATCTGGGCAGCAGAGTGAAGTATGGACTGGAATGGGGAGACCTCTGACCTCTAGCCTGGGGAAGCCTCCCCAGTCCCCAGGAGTCCGGTCAGCACCCAGATCCTCGAGCCTTCCCCCAGTGTTCAGTCCAGCATCCCGCTTCTGAGTGAAAGCAAGAGAGCAGATGGAGATCTACTCAAGAGGCTTCTTCTTGGAAACCCAGACCAAATGAGACAACTAGCAGTCCTGCAGTGCTGGGAGCCCTAGGTTGCCAAGACCAAAGAGCCACAAATGTCAAGGAGGGAGCAGGCCCAAGCCTGAGGTGGTGGGCAGTGAGGTTCCCCGAGGACCTGGGGGAGACCAGATCTGAGCCTGGGGACTCAGCATTTTGTGCTTGTGGGTGCCTGGCTCTGAACAGTCTTTCAGACTGTTAGAGAAGCAGCATGGGTCAGTGGAAAGAGTACAGGCTTTGGAGTCAGAGGTCATGGGTTCAAATCCTGGCTCCGCCAATTGTCAGCTGTGTGACTTTCTCTGAGCCTCAGTTCCCTCATCTGTAAAATAGGGATTAAGACTGTGAGCCCCACAGGGGACAACCTGATCACCTTGTATCCCCCAGCACTTAGAACAGTGCTTTGCACGTAGTAAATGCTTAACAAATGCCATCATTATTATTATTATTTCCAACCTCTTAACCCTGTGGGTAGTGTGGCTTTCTCCTCACTATAGCAATAGTCTCTTCAAGCCTGCTTTCCCACAGGACTTTGTAAAATCAAAGTGTGCTTCAAACATCGTTTTCACGATTTCTAAAAAAACCCGGAAATTTTTCATCTTGAAATTGCCAGAAGCATTTCAGTGGGGAACCAACTGGCTGCAGAATGATCTCAAGTTGTCAAATGGGTTCTTCCTGCCCTCAGTTCAGTGTGAACCATGAGTTTCTTTCAGTGGGAGTCGGCGCATTCCTCCAGCCTCTTGTCATCTCCAGGCTCCCAGGGAAGCCGATGGGGAATGGAGTTGGCATTTGTCCCGGGTTGCATTCCTAGGTTTCTCCCCCAGTCCAGCCAGCAGAACTCCAAATGGTTAGGGAGAGGGGAAGAAATCTTCCCTGACTGAAAATGTGGGATTAAATTGAAATACTCTGAGGAAAGTGCTATCATTCAATCAATCAATCAATCAATTAATGGTAATTATTGAGCTTCATTATGTGCAGAGCGCTGTACTCAATGTGTGGGAGAGTACAATATAACAGAGTTGGTAGACACGTTCCCTGCCCACAACAAGATTACAGTCTAGAGGGGGAGGTAGACATTATTCATTCATTTATCCATTCATTCAATCGTATCTATTGAGCACTTATTTTGGGCAGAGCACGGCACTAAGCACTTCGGAGAGTACAACACTAAACAGACATATTCCCTGCCCACAACGAGCTTACAGTCTAGAGGCAGGGAGACAGACATTAATATAATTTAATAAATTACAGATATATATATGTGTTGTGGGGCTGGGAGAGGGGAAGAACAAATATAAATAAATAAATTACAGATACATCCATAAATGCCACGGGGCTGAGGACAGGGTGAGTAGAGGGCAACACAGAAGGGAGAGGGAATATATGAAATGAGGGATTAGTTGGGGAAGGCCTCTTGGAGGAGGTGTGATTTTATTAAGGCTTCGAAGATAGGGAGAGTGATGATCTATTGGATACGAAGGGGGAGAAAGTTCCAGGGCTGAGGCAGGACTCCAATTTAGATTTGTTTCATATCTAGGAATCTCTTCATAAGTGCACTGGTACTCTCTGAGGGGTCCTTGGAGTCATGTATATCTTCAACCATCGCACTAGTACTTGTTCACAATCCTTAATGAGCTGCATATTCTGTCCCAGAACAAATTTCCCCAAACACAAGGTATTAATCTACCCTAGTGTCAACTCTATAAGAGAAAATTGCAGTTCATTTGTTCAGAAGTGATGAAATTAGTCACCTAAGAACATCTGAATTTCAAAGATGCTGGAAAAAAAATAACCACAGATACTGAAATACTAAAGAAGGTTTATTAATTAAAAATCATCTTAACCTTTGAATGACATAATCTCAAAATTTTCTCTTCTCATGGTAGTCAAAAGACTATTTTTTTTTGTTTTTTCAAAGGGGTATTTTGTCAGAGATGCAGAATTAGATGGGGTAATCAAAACCAAAATCAACAACCTTTTTTCTTGAATACTTACTGCATGCAGAGCACTGTACTAAGCTCTTGAGAGAGTACAGTAAAGTAAGTAGATACTACCCCTGCCCTCAAGGAGTTTACAATCTACCACATCACCTGTACTGAGATTGGGACAGATGATAGTTTATAGAGTGGTTTGGAACCAGGAGCTGTAATCTCTTTCAACATATTATTACACCAAGGGAAAGTTGGGATTGATAGATGGAGCTTTGAGTGATGGCCCAGACCTGATCCCACATATTTCAAATCTGGTCCTGGAGAGGTGAGGCAAAAGGGAATGTGCCTTAAGCTGATCACCAGTTTTCAGAGCATATGACTATTTTTGTCTCTCACATCCTCTACTCAGTTTTCATTTCCACTCCTATGCCAGAACAAGCCAGGGTCAAAGGGCTCAGAACCCTACATGACCATCTGGATGGTCCAGGAGGTGCCAAATCTACGGCTTGGCTCTTTCCTCTCACAGACTTCTCTAAGCTTGGTTTCTGCTATGGGCAAAGCCCTGGACTCCTTCGGGCCCCCAGGAGTGCCCCGAAATGGACTTGAGCGAAGAGGGGCTTGGCAAGGGTGGGATTGGTGGGGGAAGGGTAGGGAGGGGAGGGCTGGGGCCGTTGTGACCCTCAGAGGCAGAGAGGTTGGCTGCATTGAACCGTCATTCTAAACTCTGGCAAACCCTCCTGGGTTTCTTCGGCCTGCAGCCCTCAGTGGAGCAGGGAATGTGTCTGTTTTGTCATTATACTGCACTCTCCTAAACTCTGAGTACCGTGCTTTGCACACAGTAAGTGCTCAATAAATACGACTGAATGAGTGAATAAATGAATGAATGAAGGCACTTTCTGGGCATGCTTGAGTTTGCCCAAACAGCCCAGCGCTCTCCCAGTGTTGGCAGACAGAGCACACCCAAAATGCAACCAGCCTCTGGAGAGCCCCTGACACTTTAAACTTGTTTCAGAGTAGAGAAGAGCTGAGCCCCTCCATTTCTGGTCTTGACCACCCCACCCTAGCCCCCGCACCTGCCCCAGGGCCTAATAAAGGGGTTCTCTGAGCATTCAGTCAGGGGTCTCTGTGAGGGGTGTTCTGAGCCCACCGTTCTGACCGTCAAGTGGTGGCATCACACCAGCCTGAGCCCCTATCATGGCTGCGGTGGGACAAGGATGCTCTGGGATTCCTTCCTTTGATAGCTAATCTCGCCTCTCTGTCTTCTGTCTTGTTGATCTTGGCTTGGTTGGAAATGCAATGGGAGGGAAGCTATAGAACAAGAAGTTTCTAAACTGAAAGCACTTATGTACATATCCAGAATTTATCTATTTATATTAGTGTCCGTCTCCCCCTCTGGAATGTAAGCTCACTGTGGGCTGGGAATGTGTCTGTTATAATGCTATACTGTACTCTCCCAAATGCTTTATACAGTGTTCTGCACACAGTAAACACTCAATAAATACAATTGATTGATTGCTTGATTGAAAGGGAGAAGAGTGGGGGCTGGGGCAAGCAGCGTGGCCTGATGGAAAAAGCAAAGGCCTAGGAGTCAGGAGACCTGGGTTCTAATCCTGGCTCTGCCGCTTGCCTGCTGTGTGAACTTGGGCAAGTCCCTTCACTCCTCTGAGCCTCAATTTCCTCATTTGTCAAATGAGCCCCATGTGGGACAGAGACAATGCCCAAGCTGATTAACTTTATTAATAATAATAACAATGGTATTTGTTAGGCACTTACCATGTGCCAAGCACTGTTCTAAGTGCCGGGGGGGATACAAGGTAATCAGGTTGTCCCATGTGGGGCTCACAGTCTTAATCACCATTTTACAGATGGGGGAACTGAGACCCAGAGAAGTCAAGTGGCTTGCCCGAAGTTACACAGCTGACAAGTGGCGGAGCCGGGATTAGAATCCATGACCTCTGACTCCCAAGCCCTGGCTCTTTCCACCGAGCCACGCTGCTTCGCATCTCAACTTATCTACCCCAGTGCTTAGTACAGTGCTTGGCACTTAGTAAGTACTTATCAACTATGGCCACTATTCTTATTCTCACTGAGAGAAGCAGCATGGCATAGTGGAAAGAGCATGGGTTTAGGAGTCAGAGGACGTGGTTTCTAAGACCGACTCCGCCCCTTCTCTGCTGTGTGACCTTGGGCAAATCACTTCACTTCTCTGTGCCTCAAGTTACTTCATCTGTAAAATGGGAATTTCTTAATCCCTGTGAGCCCCCCATGGGACAACCTGATTACCTTGTATCTACTCCAGCGCTTAGAACAGTGTTTGGCACATAGCAAGTGCTTAACAAATACCATAATTCTTCTTATTATTACTATTATTGGATTGGAATGGAGGCTGGGGCGGGGACAGGGGCAGAATGGTCCCATGGCCTGGGATATCCCAGGGGAAGAGAGGGGAAGCTGGGGCTGAAGTTCCTCGAGTCTGTCCCTGACCTGACTTTGGCTCTGGCTCCATGCTGTCAGTGATGGACCTGATGGAGGGGCAGCATGGAGGTACTTGTAATCCTTAGAAGTCTCTGGCCGTGGGGGCAACGTAAATTCCCTTCCGGTAAGTCCAGCGCTGCAGCCTTACTGTGGTTGCCAGAACTGCTCTGGTTTTCTCTGCTTGGGACCTCTCAGATCAGAGTTGATGCCCTGACCCGGCCTGGGTACGCTAAGGCGGCCCACCTGATTCTGGCATGCCTGACTCTGCTACCCCTGGCTCTGGTCCCCTGGCTCTGGCATGCCTGGGCACTGAGCTGTGTCTTCCAGACCAAGGTCCCTGCCATGCCTTATCTCTACCCTTGCTGGCTCTGCCAACAGCTGCTCGATTCAGAAATGGCCTGCCCATGTTCCACCCAGAACTGTGGGGGTGGACTTGGAGGGGGTGACTGACAGGTTGGATTCGACCCCTGAGGTGACCAGCCATTTCAGAACCCTACAGTGGCCCCCTGAGCCCTAGGCAGGCCCCGGGCAGAGAAGCAGCATGGCCCAGTGGCTAAAGCATGGTCCTAGGAGTCAGAACAACCTGGGTTCTAATCCCAGCTCCACCATTAGTCAGCTGTGTGAACCTGGGCAAGTCACTTCACTTCTCTGGGCCTCATTAGTAAAATGGGAATTAAGACTGTGAATCCTATGTGGGACAGGGACTGTGTCCAACTCAGTTACGGTGTACTTATCCCAGAGCTTAGTACAGTGCCTGGCACATAGTAAGTACTTAACAAATACCACTATTATTATTATTATTATTGTCATTATTATTATTATTATTATTATTCAGCCCCACGATCCGCTCTGCTCCCAGTTCCCAGTAGGTCCAACTAGGTTTGGAAGACTTCCTGAAGGAAGACTGTGAGCCCACTTTTAGACTGTGAGCCCACTGTTGGGTAGGGACTGTCTCTATATGTTGCCAACTTGTACTTCCCAAGCGCTTAGTACAGTGCTCTGCACACAGTAAGTGCTCAATAAATATGATTGATTGATTGATTGAAGGGAGATCCAGCCCTGTATCTTTCCTGACAGGTAGGATTCCTTGGCCAATCTGGCCTGGCTTCGGCCTAGCGTACCCTGCCCTCTGGGGTTGGCTGGCCTAAACCTACTTGCTGGATTTCAATGGGGAAACCCGCGACAGCAGTGACAACGGGGGTAGTGGCAATGGAGATGGCAGTAGCGGTAGCAGCAGCAGCAGCGGCAGGAGCCCAGCCTAGTCAGTGCCCCAGGCCACCTGGGGTTGGGCCTGCACACGAGTGCTCTGCCAGCAACCGCGCTCCCACCCTGGGGGCCCCACCCTCTCCAAGAGTACGGGAACACGGCCCAGCCTGCCCGCCCACCGGCCCGCTGCCAGCCCGCCACAGGGTGTGGAGTTTCCAGCTCCGGCGCTACCTCACCCTGGGTCGGGCCGCTCTCGTTCTCATGTCTCGGGTCCTGCGCACTCCGGCTGGAGAACTGGGCCTCTTTAAGCTTCTGAAATCTCCCATGGGAGGGACCGAAGAGTAACCCCGAGCTGTTTGTCTCTGGTTCATTCATTTCCCCACTAGCACCGCCCTGCTCTAGAGTCCCCGTCTCCACACCAGACCCACGATGGCAGTCTGGCCCAGGCTGGACACTTCCTGCTTCCCGGTCCGATGCCTGACCGACAACCCGTGGCCGCCCCAGCCCTCAGCTCCACCCCATTAGAAGAGAAACCGGTCTGGTCCTGTCGTAGGGAACACCGGGGCTTTCCTGCCTTGAGGAAGAAGACTCCAGGCTAGAAGGGTCAGGGGCGGACGTCATGCTGGACAGTGGGGAGGCAACAGAAGCCACTTTGGAAACCGAGAAGAAGGAGACCCTGTACTCAAATGCACCCTGCAAAGTCTGACAGTTGCGCTGTTGTTTAGGTGTAGATTAGCACCCCTCAAAGTCATTCATTCATTCATTCATTTATTATTTATTGAGAATTTACTGTGTGCAGAGCACAGTACTAAGAACTTGGGAGAGTACAATAAAACAATAAACAGACAAATTCCCTAGATGTTACTCCCCTCCTCAAAAATCTCCAGTGGCTAGCAATCAACCTACGCATCAGGCAAAAACTCCTCACTCTCGGCTTCAAGGCTGTCCATCACCTCGCCCCCTCCTACCTCATCTCCCTTCTTTCCTTCTCCAGCCCAGCCCGCACTCTCCGCTCCTCTGCCACTCACCTCCTCACTGTGCCTCATTCTCGCCTGTCCCGCCATCGACCCCCGGCCCAAGTCATCCCCCTGGCGTGGAATGCCCTCCCTCCGCGCATCCGCCAAGCTAGCTCTCTTCCTCCCTTCAAAGCCCTACTGAGTGCTCACCACCTCCAGGAGGCCTTCCCAGACTGAGCCCCCTCCTTCCTATCCCTCTCCTTCCCCTCGCCCTCCTTCTCTCCTCATCCCCCCGCCTTACCTCCTTCCGCTCACCACAGCACCTGTATATATGTTTGTACATATTTATTACTCTATTTTACTTGTACATATTTACTATTCTATTTATTTTATTTTGTTAATATGATTTGTTTTGTTGTCTGTCTCCCCCTTCTAGACTGTGAGCCCGCAGTTGGATAGGGACCGTCTCTATATGTTGCCAACTTGTACTTCCCAAGCGCTTAGTACAGTGCTCTGTGCACAGTAAGCGCTCAATAAATACGATTGAATGAATTAATGAATGAGGGGAGACAGACATTAATATAAATAAATGAATTACAGATGATCCATTCCGCAGTAAACCCTGGTTTTTCTGAATCAGTATTGCAGTATCTCCCCCTTCTAGACTGTGAGCCCGCTGTTGGGTAGGGACCGTCTCTATATGTTGCCAACTTGTACTTCCCAAGCGCTTAGTACAGTGCTCTGCACACAGTAAGTGCTCAATAAATACGACCGAATGAATGAATCAAACATAAAAGCACCTGGGCAGAGGTTGCTGGAGAGCTTTAGGGTCATACAGTGAAATTCCCCTTAAAGGGTAGAAGTGAAGAATGGACTTGTCAGATATGAGGTTGGGGCTTTCTCTACCCCTTGTAACTACTGAGTATGCAAGATAACAGCACTGCTTCTCTAGAGAACTTAGTGTTCCGGTGTTCTTGCAGGAGCATCCCCCAGTCGATCCAGGCTAGCAGGTTCAGGTCCAGGTCAGCAGAAGGAAAACTCTCCCTGAAGTCCTACCGGTGTTTTCAATCAAAATGAATCTTGGGAAATTTGGTGTCTTAAAGAAGATGCATAGATAGGAAAGGTGGATGGTGGATGGGTGGGTGAATGGATAATGGAGGGATGCAAGGAAGGATGATTGGGCAGATGGCCAGTTGGATGTGTGGGAAGATGAATGGATGGGTGACCTTGGACAAGTCGCTTAACTTCTCTGTGCCTCAGTTACACCATCTGTAAAATGGGAATTAAGGCTACAAGCTCCATGTAGTACATGGACTGTGTCCAGCTTGTCAGTCAGTCAATCGTATTTATTGAGTGCTTACTGTGTGCAGCGCACTGTACTAAGCACTTGGGAGAGTAATAATAATAATAATAATGATGGCATTTATTAAGTGCTTATTATGTGCAAAGCACTGTTCTAAGTGCTGGGGAGGTTACAAGGTGATCAGGTTGTCCCACTGGGGGCTCACAGTCTCAACCCCCATTTTACAGAGAACGGAACTGAGGCCCAGAGAAGTTAAGTGACTTGACTAAAGTCACACAGCTGACAATTGGTGAAGCTGGGATTTGAACCCATAACCTCTGACTTCCAAGCCCATGCTCTTTCCCCTGAGCCACACTGCTTCTCTAATAGCAGTAGTACAATAGTACAATAACAATATATTAATAAACGGACATTTTCCCTGCCCACAATGAGCTTACAGTCTAGAGGGAGAGACAGACATTAATATCTATAAATAAATAAATAATAAATTACTTGATTATGTTGTACCTACCTCAGCGCTTAGTAGAGAAGGATCATGGCTTAGCGGAAAGAACACGGGCTTGGGAGTCAGAGGTCATGGGTTCTAATCCTGGCTCCACCATCTATCAGCTGTGTGACTTTGGGCAAGTCTATTAACGTCTCTGTGCCTCAGTTACCTCATCTGTAAAATGGGAATTAAGACTGTGAGTTCCAGGTGGGACAACTTGATTACTTTGTATCTACCCAGCGCTTAGAACAGTGCCCAGTGCTTAGAACAGTTCTTGGCACACAGTAAGTGCTTAACAAATACCATCATCATTATTATTATTATTATTACCCCAGCACTTAGAACAATGCTTGGCATATAGTAAGCGCTTAATGAATGAATGAACGAATAGTACAGTGCCTGGCGTATAGTAAGCACTTCACAAATACCATAAAGAAATGGTTGGGTGGGTGGGTGGATGAATGGTTATTTTGAGACAAGGTGAAACAACACCAGGCAAAAGGGATTCCAATGAAGTGATGATGACATTGCTAATGGAGCTCACTTCTCCCTGGAGCAAAACATATTTGGAAGCTCAGTGAATAAGCCTTCCAGACAGGTGGGAACCCATTGTAGTAGGACCAGTTTGGCTACAAAGATAGAAATCACAGAAAAGAAAACTATCAACTCCTCAAGGGCAGAGATTGAATCTCTTCCTTCTCTGTCGGTTCCCCGAGCGCACAACACCATGCTCTGCTTCAGTGGGCTCTTAGTCCATACTGCTGATGGGAAAAAGAGAGGAGCAGCGTGGCCTGTTTGGAAAGAGCGCAGCCCTGGGAGACAGGAAACCTGGGTCTTTTTTTGGTCTGTCTCCCTCCTGTGAGCCCGTTGTTGGGTAGGGACTGTCTCTATATGTTGCCAATTTGTACTTCCCAAGCACTTAGTACAGTGCCCTGCACACAGTAAGTGCTCAATAAATATGATTGAAAGAATGAATATCCGTGGCTGATGAGGTGACCCCATCTCTTCTGTTGCAGGCTGGGAAGCCTGCTCTGCCCTTTATCTCCTCCTGCATGCTCTTCTCTCCTCCCTCAGCCTCTCCCACCACCTACCCTCCCCCATCTCTCTCTTTCTCACCCACCCCCAAACAAGTCATCTACCAATGGTGTTTACTGAGCACTTACCATGTGCAGAGCCCTGTCCTAAACGCTTGGGAGAGAACCATGAGACCGAGTTTGTGATCCGATCCCTGCACCTTCATCGCCCCTCAGCCAATAGCAAACCTCAGTGAGTTTGGACAAACTTTGGACAAACTCTAGTGAGCAGGGAATGTCACTGTTTATTGTTGTATTGTACTTTCCCAAGTGCTTAGTACAGTGCTCTGCATACAGTAAGAGCTCAATAAAAATGACTGAATGAATGACAAACACACCTGTCTCATTGCTCAATCTCTTGGCCTGCTGCAGGGGAGGCAAAGCTGGGCACAGGAGCCCAGGCCAGCTCTCTGTCATTCACTCATTCATTCATTCAATCATATTTATTGAGCGCTTACTGTGTGCAGAGCACTGTACTAAGCGCTTGTACAAGTTGGCAACATATAGAGATGGGCCCTACCCAACAGCAGGCTCACAGTCTAGAAGGGGGAGACAGACAACAAAACAAAACATATTAACAAAATAAAATAAATAGAATAAATATGTACAAGTAAAATAGAGTAGTAAATATGTACAAACATATATACATATATACAGGTGCTGTGGGGAGAGGGAGGAGGGGGAGAGGAAGGAGGGGGCTCAGTCTGGGAAGGTCTGTCTCCTGAGGAAACTGAGGAGGAGGAGCCCTGAGCTTGGCTTTGACCGAGGAGGGGTCCAGAGCATGGCTTTTTCTGAGAAGGGACCGCCAGTGTGCCTTTGTCCAAGGAGGGGTCCGGAGCATGGCTTTGACCAAGGAGGGTTGTGGAGCATGGCTTTTTCCAAGAAAGGGTCTGGAGCACGGCTTTGTCCAAGAGGGGTCCAGAAGGTTGCTTGGTCAGAGGAGGGATCAGGAGCATGCCCCCCAGCTGGTTCAGGGGCTGACCGCCCAGGGAGCCCATGCAAGTGTTCGGGCAGTCCGAGGGAGGCAGGGGAAGCTCCTGCTGACTGACAGGCCCAACGCCTTTCTTTTCTAGACTCTTCAAAATGAAGCTGCAGGCGCTGTTCAATGTGGTCCTTGCAACTGCTCTGGCCGTGGGCCCGGGAAGCTGGGTAAGGGCGGTGCCCCAGACCAGTCGCACTGCCAGCTCAGGCCTGCCTCCTCTGTCCGCCCCACCTCCTTTATCTGCTCTACTTCCTTTACCCACGCTGCCTCCTCCATCCGCACTTCCCCCTTTATCTGTGTTTTTTAATAATAATAATAATGATGATGGCATTTATTACGTGCTTACTATGTGCAAAGCACTGTTCTAAGCGCTGGGGAGGTTACAAGGTGATCAGGTTGTCCCACGGGCTGCTTACAGTCTTAATTCCCATTTTACAGATGAGGTAACTGAGGCCCAGAGAAGTGAAGTGACTTGCTCAAAGTCCCACAGCTGGCAAGTGGCGGAGCCGGGATTTGAACCCATGACCTCTGACCCCAGAGCCCGTGCTCTTTCCACTGAGCCATGCTGCTTCTGTTTCTTTTTCTGCTCTGCCTCCTCCCTCCACACTGCCACCTGCGTCCATGCCTCCTCTTTTACCAAAGTGTTTCCTTTACCTGCGCTGCCTCCTCTATCAGCCACCATCACCTCCAAACCTCCTTCCTCCTCCTTTATCTGTGCCACCTCCTTTGTCTGCACTGCCTCCTCCGTCCTCCACTACCACCTCCATCTGTGCCTCCTCCTTTATCCACACAGCCTCCTCCACCCATCACCACCATCTCCAACCACGCTACCTCCTCCTCTTTTATCTGTGCCACCTCCTTTATCCACACTGCCTCCCTCATCCACCCTGCCTCCAACTTAGCCCGAGGACAACGAGTTCGGAGAAGGAAGGGCGGTGATGCCCCTGCAATGCAGAAATGCCTCCTGTACTGAGAGCTAGAAGCTGGGTTGCCCAGGTTCAGACCAGCTGGCCCATGCCGTCCCGGGACTCCAAACTCCCCTGACCCTCCATCCCAGCCCCTGAGCCCACAGCAGCGGGGATGGGACCCAAGCAGTGTGACTTAGTGGAAAGAGCTTTCATTCATTCAATCGTATTTATTGAGTGCTTACTGTGTGCAGAGCACTGTACTAAGTGCTTGGGAAGTACAAGTTGGCAACACATAGAGACGGTCCCTACCCAACAACGGGCTCGCAGTCTAGAAGGGGGAGACAGACAACAAAACAAAACATGTGGACAGGAGCACAGGCTTGGGAGTCAGAGGTCATGGGTTCTAATCCCTGTTCTGCCACTTGTCAGCTGTGTGATTTTGGGCAAGTCACTTAACTTCTCTGTGACGCAGTAACCTCATCTGCAAAATGCGGATTAAAACTGTGAGCCCCATATGAGACAACCTGATTACCTTGTATCTACCCCAGTGCTAAAAACAGTGCTTGGCACATAGTAAGCACTTAACAAATACCATCATCATCACTGTAGTTAGTTGACATGACTCCGTCCATCAACAGGATTTAATGAATACCTCCTGAGGGCTAGCACCCACTTGGAGGCCTACTGGGTGCAGAGCACTGTACTGAGCACTTGGGAGAATACAATAGAGTTAAAAAAAAAACCAATGCCCTCCCTCTAGGGGCTTACAGTCTAAGTAATGTTTTTTGGTTTTTTTAATGGTATGTATTAGGCACTTACTTTGTGCCAAGTGCTGCTCTAAGCACCAGGGTAGATACAAGTTAATTAGGTTGGACACAGTCAGCTTGTCAGCTGTGTGACTTTGGACAAGTCACTTCACTTCAGCTATGTGACTTTGGGCAAGTCACTTAACTTCTCTGTACCTCAGTTACCTCATCTGTAAAATGGGGATTAAGACTGTGAGCCCCATGGGGGACAACCTGATTACCTTGTACACCACCCCCCCAGCACTTATAACAGTGCTTGGCACATAGTAAGTGCTTAATAATAATAATAATAATGATGGCATTTATTAAGTGCTTACTATGTGCGAAGCACTGTTCTAAGCGCTGGGGAGGTTACAAGGTTGTCCCACAGGGGGCTCACAGTCTTAATCCCCATTTTACAGATGAGGGAACTGAGGCACAGAGAAATTAAGTGACTTGCCCAAAGTCACACAGCTGACAATTGGCAGAGTGGGGATTCGAACCCATGACCCCTGATTCCAAAGCCCGTGCCCTTTCCAGTGAGCCATGAAACTCCATCATTGTTACTATTATTATTATTATTCTCTGTGCCTCAGTCACCTCATCTGTAAAATGGGGATTAAGACTATGAGCCCCATGCGGGAAACCCTGATTATCTTGTATCTACCCCAGTGCTTAGAACAGTGCTTGGCACATGGGAAGTACTTAAATACCATCATCATCATCATCATCATTATTATTATTATTATTGTCACATCTATTAGTTGGTGAGCCAGTCAGAAACATAAGCAGAAATTGGGTTTTCTGTTAAATATGGGAGGCCTTGATCAGGGGAGTGAGGAAGGAGGGGAGCATGGGAGTGGAGAATGGGGGGAGCGAGGAAACAGGGCAGTGAGGAGAGGGAAGCAGGGGAAAGGGAATGGGGGAGCAGGGAAACAATGGGGTGGGGAGCAGGGGGAGAGGGGGAGTGGCAGGTAGGAAGGGAAGGGTGGGGTTTGACCTACCCTCTTCTCTTGGCCCCCCGGAGGCCCAGAAAGACTGCATGCAGGAGCAGCTGCGCCTCCGCGCTCAGGTGAGGGCCCTGGAGCAGCAAGTGAAGCGGCAGCACGTGGCCATGGAGCAGCTCCGGCGGGAGAAGGAAATCCAGCTCCTGGAGGTGCCAGGGGAGGGGATGGAGCTCGGGGGCCTCGGGGACCTGAGGACATACGCAGGTGAGGGAGACCCCCCCTGGTTCCGCGGTTCCCTTCCCTCCAAACACGGACACTTGCCAGTCGGGGCCCCCCGGCAGTGGCATTCTGGATCTTCTCTGAGCTCTCAGAGGCCCAGTTACCATCCCCGACCTGCCCCCTTCTCCCACCATCATCCTCACTCCTGCTCCCTCCCCTGCATCTTCACCCCCAATTGTTCTCCTCCTTGACTCCCCACCTGCAGCTCCGTCCCCTACCTGTCCCCTCCCATTCCCCCCTCCTGCCCACCACCTGCAGATTAATTCCCCACCCGTGCTCCACTTGCGCCACCACCACCACCTGTCCCCACCTGCCTCTCACCTGTCCCCCCACCAGTTAAGACAAGGCACCTCAGGGAGGGTGGACCAGGTGGTTGCGGGGGTTTGCCTACATTGACTAAACTGAGACCACTCTTCCAGCTGTTCCTGAACCTCTGAAGTCTCACTTGCATATGCCCAGTTATGATCCATCAAACATCCCTACATAAATCAATCCATCCATACGTACATACACGTACACACCCACATAGAGGCACGCTGGTGATGGGAATCTCTGCACTGTGGCATTTCTCTGGAGTCTCATTTGGTGGACAGAATGGGGTCCTATCTGGCCTGGGGCCTGGGGCAGTGGCCCTGACCAGCCCTGCCCTAGCATCTCCGTGGCCAAGTCAGGCGGACAGAACAGAGGCCAGCGGTGGTGCTTTTAGTCAGTCAGTCAATCATATTGAGCGCTTACTGTGTGCAGTTCAGTGTATTAATCGCTTGGGAGAGCACAGTATATAACAATATCACAAACATATTCCCTGCCCACGAGCTTACAATCTAGAGGGGGAGACAGACATGAATAGAAATAAATTAAGGACATAAGCGTTTGGGGGCTGCGAGTGGGGATGAATGAAGGAAGCAAGACAGGGTAAAGCAGAAGGTAGAGGGAGAAGAGGAAAGGAGGGCTCAGAGAAGATCTCTTGGAGGAGATGAGCCTTAAATAAGGCTTTGAAGTGGGGGAGAGTGATCATCTGTCAGATTTGTAGAGGGTGGGCATCCCAAGTCAGAGGCAGAATGTGGGCAAGAGGTCTGCAGCGAGATAGATGAGATGGAGGTACGGTGAGAAGGTTAGTGTTAGAATGAAGTGTGCGAGCTGGGTTGTAGTAGGAGAGTAGCAAGGTGAGGTAAGAGGGGACAAGATGATTGAGTGATTTAAAGATGATGGTGAGAAGTTTCTGTTTGACGTGGAGGTGGATGGGCAACCACTGGAGTTTCTTGAGGAATGGGGAAAGATGGGCTGAACGCTTTGCTGATGTCACCGACAGACTGCTCCGAGATCTACAACGATGGCCACACAAGCAGTGGGTTGTACCAGATCCAACCACTCCAGAGCCCAGAGCAGCTCTCCGTGCACTGCGACATGTCAGACGGAGGGGGCTGGACTGTGGTGCAGAGGCGTTCTGATGGCAGCGTGAATTTTAACAGGTACAGAGAGCTCCGAGGGGTGGTGGAGAGGCCAGAGAGAGAGTTGGGCTAACCAGACCCCTCCCTGCACTATTTCCAGGGCAGGGGCATCTGACTCTGGGTTATTCAGGAAGGATCGAACCTGTGTCGTGCAATAGATTTGGGCTAAATGAGAGGGCACCCCTCTCAGGGTCGCACCTGGAGAGTTTCCAGTACTCTACCAGTCTCGACTGTGGGAGGGAGAGTCAAGCAGAGGCCTGTCCATTCCATTCCATTAGCTAGCGAGTGGAAGACAAACTGCTACAAGTCAAAACTCACCTCTGCTGGGCAGCAACGGCATGAGAGAGAGTCGAGGGCGAAGACTCAAGTTTACTGCGTGGAAGGAGGCAGTGGTAAACCACTTCAGTAATTTTACCAGGAAAACTCTATGGATACACTACCAGAGAGACTGCTGATGGAGGTGGGGTGTTCTAGGCGAAATGTGTCCATGGCATCACTGTGGGTCAGAGAAGACTCGACCGCATAAGATAAGACAAATGAGAGGGCAGCGATGGGACTATAGGGAGTCTCTCAAGGCTTGGTCCTGGGCCCCCTTCTAGTCTCCATCTCCCTTGGAGAACTCATTTGCTCCCATGGCTTCAACTACCATCCCAAATCTGTTGATTCCCAAATCTAAATCTCTAGCGGCACAGTCTAGTGTATAGAGCATGGGCATGGGAGTCAGAAGGACTCGGTTCTGATCCCGGCTCTGTGACTTGCCTGCTGTGTGACCTTGGACAAGTCGCCTCACTTCCCTGCGCCTCAGTTACCTCATCTGTAAAATGGGGAGTAAGACTGTGAGCCCCACCTGGGACAGGGACTTGCTTTTATCCACTCCATCATCATCATCAATCGTATTTATTGAGCGCTTACTGTGTGCAGAGCACTGTACTAAGCGCTTGGGAAGTACAAGTTGGCAACATATAGAGACAGTCCCTACCCAACAGTGGGCTCACAGTCTAAAAGGGGGAGACAGAGAACAAAACCAAACATACTAACAAAATAAAATAAATAGAATAGATATGTACAAATAAATAAATAAATAAATAAATAGAGTAATAAATATGTAGAAGCATATATACATATATACAGGTGCTGTGGGGAAGGGAAGGAGGTAAGATGGGGGGATGGAGAGGGGGACGAGGGGGAGGGGGGGGAGGGGGATCACTCCAGTGATTAGTGCAGTGCCTGGCACATAGTAAGTGCTTAAAAATACCATTATTATTATTATTATTATTATTATTATTATTATTATTATTATCTCTAGCCCTGACCTCTCTCCTTCTCTAGTCTTGCATTTCCTCCTGCCTTCAGGTCATCTCTACTTGGATGTCCCACTGACACCGCAAAATTACCATGTCCAAACCAGAACACTTCATCTTCCCGCTCAACATCTCCTCCTCTTGACTTTCCCATCGTTATAGACACCACCACCATCCTTCCTGTCTCACAAGCCCACAACCTTGGCACTACCCTCAACTCATTTATCTCAACCTGCATAAATCTGCCACCAAATACTGTTGTTTCTACCTGCACAATCTCTCTAAAATCAGCCCTTTCCCTTCCATCCAAACTGCTATTAAACAGATCCAAGCACTTAACCTATCCTACCTTGACTACTGCATCAGCCTCCTCGCTGACCTCCCTGTCTCCTGTCTCTCTGCATTTTAGCCCATACTTCACTCTACTGCATGGATCATTTTTTCTAAATAAACATTTAATCTCTGTCTCTCCACCCCTCAAAGAACCCCCAGTGGTTGCCCATCCACTTCTGCATCAAACAGAAACTCTGTACTGTCAGTTTAAGGCTATTAATCCCCTTTTCCCACAAGATGCAATGTCACTAATCTCCTACAACCCAGTCCGCCCACTTGGCTTCTCTAACGCCAACCTACTTACTGTATGCCAATCTCATTTCCTTTGCCGTCCAACCCCTTAGTCACGTCCTTCTCCCAGCCTGGAACTCCCTCTCTCTTCACAGCTGACAAACCACCATTTTCCCCAACTTGGAAGCCCTAGTTAAATCATACCTCCTCCTAGAGGTCTTCCCTGACTAGCCTCTCATTCATTCAATAGTATTTATTGAGCGCTTACTGTATGCAGAGCAGTGTACTAAGCGCTTGGGAAGTACAAGTTGGCAACATATAGAGATGGTCCCTACCCAACAACAGGCTCACAGTCATCTCCCCTCCCTCTCTACTCTCCCTTCTGAGTCTACTGTGCACCTGGGCCTGTACCCCCTAAGCACTTAAATACTCACCACAACTCCAGCCCCACAGCGCTTATGAACATTGCCTTATACTCTGCTGCTTCTCCTATCTGCAATTCATTTTAATGCCTGTCTTCCCCACAAGATTGTAAGATGCTTGTGGTTAGAGATCATATCTACCACTTTAATTGTATTGTATTCTCCCATGTGCTTAGTACAGTCTTCTGCACAAAGCCACTTGGCTGCTGTGTGACCTAGGGTGGATCACTTAACTTCTTTGTGCCCCAGTTCCCTCATCTGTAAAATGGGGATTAAAACTGTGAGCCCTATGTGGGACAGGGACTATATCCAACCTGATCATCTTGTATCTAGCCCAGTGCTCAGGACAGTGTTTAGCCATAGTAAGTGCTTAACAAATGCCTCAAAAAAGTAAGCACTCAATAAATTCCATTGATTGATTGATTTCAATCAGAAGTGAAATCTCATTTCTACAGTGTGTTACTTCTTGGGTTTTCAGAGGCTGGGATGACTATGAAAAGGGGTTTGGAAATTTTGACCTGAAAAATGGTGAATTCTGGATTGGAAATAAAAACCTTCACTTGTTGACATCCCAAGGTAAGCCTGGAACTGCAGCATGTTCATCTGTTCTACCAGTGGTCAGCCTGGGACCACGATGTGTCCTCCTTCCTGTCCGCAGTCAGACTAGGACCACAGTGTGTCCTCTCTCCTGTCCGTGATCAGATTAGGACCATGGTGTGTCCTCTCCCATGTCTGTGGTCAGACTGGGACCGTGGTGTTTTCTCTCTCCACTCTGCAGTCAGACTGGGGTGACAGCATGCCCCACAGCTCTGCTCTGAGCCTGACTGTCCTTTCCTGTAGCTTGACACCTCTTTGGGCTGAACTCACTCCTCAAGGTTGGCACTGGCCCCCTGCTCCTGGCTGACGATTTCCCAAATCCTGGGGCTCTGGTAGTGGAAGAAGAGGAGGAGGAAGAGGAGGAGGAGGCAGGAGGGGTTATTCTGAATGGAGAAGGAGATCCTGTTCTGCCCTTTTTTCCAGGAAACTACACACTGAGAATCGACCTTGCTGACTTTGAAGGAGAGAGCCGCTTTGCCCAATATGAAAGTTTCAAAGTTGGGGATGAAAAGGTAGTGTGAGCTGAGCCTGGATGACTGACAACCTGAGTGACTGACAGCCTGGACTACTGAGAGCCCTGGTGACTGACAACATGGATGACTGACATCTTGGGTGACTGACAGCCCTGGCAACCAACAGCCTGGGCTTTCAGCTTTCTTCATTTCTCTGGCCTCCTGCAAGGCAAGGCTCCAGGTTCCCTCTCCTCTCATTCGTCTCTTGATTCCCCCAACCCCACTCTCCCCTGCCTGCAGGATCAGGCCCTGAGGCTCCCTGTGTCTCTCCTCACATTCCCCCATTGAAGGTAGAACCCTGGAGCCCCCCAGCCTTGCAGCCTCTGCTGTGGCTAAGCTGCCTCTAGGCCTCCCCTGCCCCCAGCCTGGGACCCCCAACCCCTTTCCTGGCTCCTCATGTCTGCTTCTCACCTGTGAGAGACAGTCATCCTGGCCCCTCTCTCCCCAGCACAGCCTCCAACCACACCCCACCCCACCCCACCCCACCACCTCCCCTGCCCTTTTGGCTATGAGGGATGCTGTGGTTATCCACGTCTGGGAGACCGGACTCCTTCGGTCATCTCCCTTGCCCACACTTGGACCATGTCACATCCTCTCGCCTTCCAGCTTTTCTAGTAACCTCCAGATCAACACAGGTCACTGACTGGTGTCCTATGCTTGTTGCCACGCCATCCAAGTGGCCTTCCCACCCTAAGCACGGCATCCAGCCCAGCCCTACCCACCTTCTCCAGCCCGGCACTGTCCAGCCCCTCCATTCCAGTCCATCCATCTATTCATTCATTCAGTCATATTTATTGAGTGTTTATTGTGTGCAGAGCACTGTACTAAGCTCTTGGGAGAGTACAACAGTAAACAGACACATTCCCTACCCAAAAGGAACTCACAGTCTAGAGGAGTAGTGTACACCTCACCTTCAATCCTCCCCTCCTTCTTCTGCTTCCTGCTTTGACCCTTGCTGCCCATAAAAAGGGAACACCTTTCCTGCTCCTGTTCCTGCCCCTGCTTCCGCTCCCCAGGCCCTCTCCCTTCCCTCCTTAAGAAATAGCACATGGCCACTCCCTTCAGGAATTGTTCTGTGAGAAACTCCACTCATTCTCTCAGCCTTTGGCCAAATCCACCCTTTCCCGTCCATGCAGGCTACTATTCCTGAATGTGTGTGTAGTTGTGCGCGCGCTTGCCAGTGTGTGGATACAAATGTGTGTGTGCGCGTGTGTGTGTGTGTGTGTGTGTGTGCATACCTTTGTGGGAGCAAGTGTGGAGAAGCAGGGGATGGGGAGAAGAGGGTGAGGGCCTCCCCATCTGCCCTTGCCAGCCAGAGTGGCACCTGTTCCCCCTCAGGGTTCATGTGGCCGCCCACCCAACATTCGCCTAGGGCCAGCAGTCAGTGCCCTCAGGCAGGCAGCCTTGAGCAGTCTCCTGAACTAGAAACCCCCTTCCCTCTGTACAAAGCCCCCAGAGCAGAGCCCCTCTGACCAGAGCCCCCAAGCAGAACTTTCCAAGGAAGCCCCCCCAAAAGCAAAGCCCCTCCAAGCTCAGTACCCCTCAAGCTGAGCCCCCTGAGAAGAGCCCTCCAAGTAGTCCCCTGAGAAGCCTCTCCAAGCTCAGTACCCCTCAAGAAAAGCCCATGAGCTGAGCCCCTTGAGAAGAGCCCCCTGAGCAAAGTCCTGAGCATGTCCCCCAACAAGTAGAGCCTCTCTGAGCAGAGCCCCAGAGCAGAGCTCTCTGACCAGAGCCCTCCATGTGGAACCCCCCAAAGCAGAGCTCCTGAACTGAGCCTCCCAAGGAGAACCCTCCCCCAGTAGAGCCCCCTGAGTAGTTACACCCCCTCCCCCACCCAACACAAACCCTTACCAGAACTGCCAGAAGGGCAGATGGGAGAGCAAACACATCTAGATGTGCAGAGCCACTAGCCTGGCTCACTCATTCCTTCCTGCCAGCCTGACTCACTCACTCCAGACTACCATCCCGGCTCACTCACTCACTCAATCATTCACTCACTCCCTAAACTCATGCCCATGACCCGACTCAGTCCCACTCACCCACTGTCCTGGCTCCTGTGGGCAACTGGCCCAGCTTGCTCACTTCTACCCACTATTCTGGCTCACTCTCTCCCACCCGCCAGCCTGGCTCACGCCCACCCACTGGCCCTTTCTTGCAGAGCTCCTACATGCTGACCTGCGGCCGGTATTCTGGGACGGCGGGGGACTCGCTGGGGGTGGGGTCTAACCCCGAGACAGAGTGGTGGGGAAGCCATCGGAAAATGAAGTTCAGCACTTGGGACCGGGACAATGACAACTACGAGGGCAACTGTGCGGCTGAGGACAAGGCCGGCTGGTGGTTTAACAGGTTGGCGGTGGTGACTGGAAGTTGGGGGCGGGGAGCGTGGCACCGGCACAGGTTTCCGGGGACCACAGGTGCTTGGCAGGTGTCTTCAGAGACCTTGATGGTGATCACTCCGGTGGGAGGCCCGCAGGGTCGCAGGTCCAAGCCCTGGCACAATCTGGGTCCGGGGTGACCAGGGCAGGCGATTATGTTGGGAATCCTGGGCTCGGTCCGGCAGGGTGATGTGAGGCAGAGGGATCGGTGGGAGGAGCTGCTTGTAGATCCCAGTGGTCTGCAGGGCATACAGTGCAGGGAAGCAGCATGGCCTAGTGGAAAGAGCATGGTCCTGGGAGTCAGAGGAAGTGTGTTCTAATCCCAGGTCCACCACATATCTGCTGTGTGACCTTGGGCAACTCACTTAATGTCTCTGTGCCTCAGTTACCTCATCTGTAAAATGGAAATTAAGACTATGAGCCCCATGTGGGACAGGGACTGTGTCGGACCTAATTAGCTTGTATATACTCCCACTTAATAATAATAATGACGATGACATTTATTAAGCGCTTACTCTGTGCAATGCACTGTACTAAGCACTGGGGAGGTTACAAGGTGATCAGGTTGTCCCACAGGGGGCTCACAGTCTTCATCCCCATTTTACAGATGAGGTAACTGAGGCACAGAGAAGTTAAGTGACTTGCCCAATGTCATACAGCTGACAATTGGCGGAGCCAGGATTTGAACCCATGACCTCTGACTCCAAAGCCCGTGCTCTTTCCACTGAGCCACGCTGTTTCTCCGAATAGTGCTTCTCCAAGCACTTAGAATAGTTCTTGGCACATAGTAAGTGCTTAGAAATTACCACAATTATTATTATTATTATTATTATTAGGATGAGTGGCAGCCCCAAAGGGGAGGAAAGGTTGAACCTTCCCTTTCATAACCCTGGATCGGGGGGATGAACAGATGCATGGGCGCAGAGGAATTGGGCTGATGGAGACCAGGACCTGGTTCTCTTGTGCCACCAGCAAGGGGCTGGAGCAGGGGGACCCCAGGAAGCCTTGCCTGGGGGCCCTAGAAGTGTGACTGTGGGGTTGAAACAGGAAGCCTCAGCTCAGGAGTGAAGACCGGGCTAGGCTCGGCCCTGGGCAGCGAGGATCTGAGGGTTCACTCTCTGAAGTTCGATCTGGGTGCAGGTCTCCCTCAAGGCTGAGGACCCTCTTGGGGGTGGCTGTGGTTTCCCACTGGGTCTTGGGGCCGTTGGGGACACCTCAGGCTGCTAGTTGGAAAGGTGCTGGGCTCTGCCTGCATTCATTCATTCATTCAATCATATTTATTGAGCGCTTACTGTGTGCAGAGCACTGTACTAAGTGCTTGGGAAGTACAAGTTGGCAACACATAGAGATGGTCCCTACCCAACAGTGGGCTCACTGTCTAGAACTGCAGGGTCGGGGTCCCCCAGAACCCCATCCTGGGCAAGGCCTTTGACTGTTTCTCACATGGTCTTCTTCTCACCAGGTGTCACTCTGCAAATCTGAATGGCATCTACTACCACGGCCCTTATACGGCCTTGACAGACAACGGTGTGGTGTGGCACAGCTGGCACGGCTGGTGGTATTCCCTCAAATCCGTGCGTATGAAGATCCGTCCAGGAGACTTTGTTCCAAATGTGGTCTGACCCTCAGTCAGTGCCCCAAGATGCCCCGTCCAGGCTAGCCCCATCCCCCCACCCCCACTGCCCTGTGCCTAAGGCCTCCCTCGTGCTCCAGCCTGCCCCAGCACCCCGGACTGCCCGCCTCGCTCTCTGCACCTGAGATCTGATTCTCACCTACCAAAGCAAAGGGGCACCCAGGGCATGGGAGCAGGATTAGGCCAAACATGATTCAGTGATTCTCTTTATTTCTAAGTTCTTTTTTATGGTATTTGTTAATCAATCCATCAATCAGTGGTATTTATTAAGCACTTGCTATGTGCAGAGCACTGTACTGAACATTTGGGTGAGTATAATACAACTAACAATCACATTCCCTGCCCATAATGAGTTTACAAGCGCTTACTATGTACCAGGCACTGTACTAAGCACTGGGGTAGATAAAAGCTAATCAGGTTGGACACAGTCTATGTCCCACATGGAGCTCACGGTCTTAATCCCCATTTTACAGATGAAGGAACTGAGGCACAGAGGAATTAAGTGACTTGCCCAAGGTCATACAGCAGACAAGTGGCAGATCCGGGATTAGAAACCAGGTCCTTCTGACTCCCAAGCCTGTTGCATCCACTAGGGCAGGCTGCTTCTTTTTCTTTTTCTTGCTCTTGTTCTGACTCTTCAGGGCAGAGTGATAAGCAGAGAGGCCCTTGGCTGAGCTGCAGAGACACCTCAGAGCAGGCCGGGCACCATGTCAGGTGTTGTGCCCACCTCCTGTGCTCATGGGCACATTTTGCCCCCAGTGCCTTGCACTCTGCCAAGCCACAGAAGGCCCCACAGGCTGACCAGCCTCGCCGTTCTTGGCTGTGGAAGAATGTGCCTCCTGGAAGCTGGGCTTTCTCTGTGCCTCAGGCTCCCTGGGGTCTCTGTGCCAGGGAGGGGAGGCCACGGCCGACAGAGTCTGATCTGTGAGGGTCATTGCCGCTGCCAATCTCTTGTGGTGCGGATGGCTTTTCCTGCCACGTAGCCTTGGATGTGTCTGCGTTGAGCTAGCGAGGCTTAGTACAGTGCTCTGCACACAGTAAGCGCTCAATAAATAGGATTGATGATGATGATGATGAGGGTCCGAGCCTGGCTAATCGGAGTCCGGGAGATCCGAGTTCAGCCCGACGGATCATGGGCTGGGGGCTAGGGGTGGCAGGGGGAGGGCTCACAGATCCCTGCTTCTGACACGCTCTTCTTCCCGCAAACAATGGGCACCAAATACAGCATCCTGTACACTGTGGGAACCTAGTACAACACCCTGAAACCAGCTGGGGCTCAATACAGCACTTTGCCCACTAGGCACCCAGTACAGTAGCCTGAACATTGTAAGCGTCTAGCACACTGAACACGGCAGGGACTCAGTACAACAATCTGAACAATGTAGGGGTTCTACAAACAGTAGTGCCTAGGACTGTGCCCCGCACACTGTAGGCACCCATTGCAACCCTCTGCACTCAATAGCTACCTGCACACCATAGACACTCGGTTTAGCCCCCTGCATATGGTAGGAACTAGTACAGTGTCCCACGCAAGTTGGCGCTCAATAGAAGTGGACAATGATGCTGATGCTGACCCCATGGACGCATGACCATGAGAGGCCTGGAAACGGCCCAAGACCCTGCTGCTGCAGTGGGGCCACCCAGGGTCTGGTTGTGGGGGGCCCCACCCCAGCCTTGCAGGAAAGGAAGGGAAGGACGGGAAGGAAGGGAAGAGTAGCCCGTGGGTGCATCTCCTGGGGAACACCAGGCCAGTCCAGACCAGACCAGACCAGGCCAGGGAGGTGGGGGTGGCCCTGGAGTGGCCTTGGGGCGGCCCTGGGGCCGTGACCCCTGTTTATGGGAGTTGATTCCCTGCTTGTGGCTTCACTGGTCGGTGACTCAGGCTTCTCCCAGCTCATGACCACGCGATTCGTTGCTCACACGAGTCCCAGAGGCTCTGGCAGGAAACCACAGTCAGGAGCATCCCCACCCTCATGCTGCGGACATTAAATGGGCACACACATGGAAACACACACACACACTCACAGAAACACACATATACACAAAGACACCCACCCATGCACCCACACACACATGTGTGCCCACAATGGGAAACCAGTGCTGGAGAGCAGCCCAGAGCCCCAGAGCACTGCATATTAGATGAGACACTCCGGTTTCCCAGCTGCTGGGTGGGTGGGGATTGGAGGGGCTCGGGGCAGGGTTAGAGGGGGGTGGACAGATGAGGAAGTTTTAATGTAATGGCTGAAACTGCCGGGCAGCCGCCACCCTGGACCAGCTGCCCAGACTGCTCCCAGGTGGGGGTGGTTGCTTCCTGCTGATCGGATGTCCGGTCCGTTCGGGCCTCCGACTCCTCTCCCTGCCCAGTGCCAGGGACTGCGGAGGAGGGGACAGTCACCAGGACAGCCTGTGTTCCTGCTCAACGCCGAGACCTTGTGGGATTCTCTGGCCCCGGCCCAGTCCTCAGGTCATCCTCTCCTCCTCTCTGTTCCCTATTGCCACCCCGAGTCATGTCTGACCTTCTGCCTTCCCACACCCAGGGCCCGTGGGATGGGAAGGGCCGAACTCAGGATCATCCCGCTAGCCCTGGGACTCGGGCTGGGACGTCCACATCACCCAGGGGCACTGAGGGCGGGGGTGAATTCAAACCCGATGGGCCAGACGCAGGCCCAGAGGCATCCGGTGTCAACCACCAGCTGGCCTCGTTGCTCTGGCAGCCCAGGGAGGAGCTGGCAGCATCCCCAAGCTCGTTAAATCTTTAGGAAGTCAGGATGCTCACCAGTAAACGTAGGTCAGGCCTCCACCCATCTCTGCTCTCCCCTGCCTGCCACAGGTGTGACTGGAGTCAGGGGTAGAAAGAGAAGCCAGTGGGGTGGGATAATCTCTATCTGGTCACTGAGGGAGAGCCAGAGATGGACAATAATCAATCAATCAATCATATTTATTGAGTGCTTACTGTCTGCAGAGCACTGTACTAAGTGCTTAGTATTATATAATAATATATATTATAATAATATAATAGTTATAATGTTGTTAACCATCTTCTATGTGCCCAGGACTGTACTAAGCACTGGGGTAGATACTAGGAGAAGCAGCATGGCTCAGTGGAAAGAGAATGGGCTTCAGAGCCAGAGGTCATGGGTTTTAATCCCGGCTCTGCCACTTGTCTGCTGTGTGACTTTGGGCAAGTCACTTAACTTCTCTTTGCCTCAGTTACCTCATCTGTAAAATGGGAATTAAGACTGCGAGCCCCACCTTGTATCCCCCCCAGCGCTTAGAACATTTGTTCACACATAGTCAGCGCTTAACAAATACCACCATTATATATAAGATAATTAGGTCACACACAGTCCCCATCCCACATGGGGCTTATAGTCCAAGAAGGAGCGAGAAAGGGTATCGAGGCTAATGTTAGCCCAGATGGCCTGCCTCACAAGTGAAATGGAGTCTCCATCTTCACCAGGTGGGAAGAAAAAGTTTTGGATATGAATTATGCTCTCTGTGGAGCAGAATGGTCTCTCTGGGGAGAAGGAGCTGGCCGGACAGGTTCTTGCTGCCCAGTCTTTGGATCTAGACTGCAAGCTCGTTGTGGGCAGGGAACATGTTCATTCATTCATTCAATCGTATTTATTGAGCATTTACTGTGTGCAGAGCACTGTACTAAGCGCTTGGGAAGTCCAAGTTGGCAACATATAGAGATGGTCCCTACCCAACAGTGGGCTCACAGTCTAGAAGGGACAACAAAACAAAACATATTAACAAAATAAAATAAATAGAATAAATATGTACAAGTAAAATAAATAGAGTAATAAATGTGTACAAACATATATACATATATATATATGTCAATTGTCAGCTGTGTGACTTTGGGCAGGTCACAACTTCTCTGTGCTTCAGTTCTCTCATCTGTAAAATGGGGATTAAGACTGTGAGCCCCTGGGAGACAACCTGATCTCTCCTTGTAACCTCCCCAGTGCTTAGAACAATACTTTGCACATCAATCAATCAATCAATCGCATTTATTGAGCACTGACTGTGTGCAGAGCACTGTACTAAGTGCTTGGGAAGTACAAGTTGGCAACATATAGAGACAGTCCCAGCTTGTGTCTACCAGCTGTTGTACTGTACTCTCCCACGTGCCTAGTACAGTGCTCTGAACACAGTGAGCACTCACTAAATACCATGGATTGATTGATCCCCATGGAATGGAGGAAGGAAAAGATAACTCACTGACCAGTGGTCCAAGCTGATGAAGCAGTGATCATGGCTTCATAGCCTGGAAATTTTAGTCCATTTCCCTACAGCCATGGATTGACCTGACTCCCTCAATCAGAACAGTGGTAGTTATTGAACATTTGCTGTGTGCAGAGCATTGTACTAAGCACTCGGGAGAGTACAGTATAATGAAGTTTGGTAGACATGTTCCCTGCCCACAAGGAGCCTACAGTTTAGAGGGGAGACAGGCACTGAATTAAATTATAGATGTGTACATAAGTGCTATGGGACTGAGGATGAGGTGAGTATCAAGTATCTAAAAGGTACAAATCCAAGTGCATAGGCAATGCAGAGGGGAGAAGGAATAGGGAAAATGAGGGCTTCCTTGGGAAAGGCCACACAATAAACTCTGACTAAACACCATTGACTCAGGAAGGAGGAAGGAGGTCCAGACCAGAGGGAAGATATAGGCAAGGGGTCAGGGGCCAGACAAGATCGAGGTACAATCAATCAATTAATGAGTGATAGTCAATCATTTATTGAGCATTTAACGTGTGCAGAGCATTGTACTAAGTGCTTGGGAGGGTACTAACAGTGTTGGCAGACATGTTCCTCGCCCATCATGAGCTCATAGACATTAATACAAATAAATTATTTATAATATGTAATTCAAAGTTATATACATAAGCACTGTGGGGTTGAGGGTGTGGTGAATATCAAATACCCAAGGACACAAATCCAAGTGCATGGATCATGCTGAAGGGAGAGGGAGCCAGGGAAGAGGGTTTAATCAAGGAATTATGATGATGATGATGGCATTTGTTAAGCACTTACTATGTGCAAAGCACTGTTATAAGCGCTGGAGGGGGATACAAGGTGATCAGGTTGCCCCATGTGGGGCTCACAGTCTTCATCCCCATTTTACAGATGAGGTAACTGAGGCACGGAGAAGTTAAGTGACTTGCCCAAAGTCACACAGCTGACAATTGGTAGAGCCAGGATTTGAACCCACGACCTCTGACTCCAAAGCCCGGGCTCTTTCCACTGAGCCATGCTGCTTCTTGGAAGAGATGCAACCTCAGTAATGTATATATTGTTATTTATTTATTTATGTAATCTTTTTATTTATTTCTACTAATGTCCGTCTCCCCCTCTTGACTGTGAGCTAGTTGTGGGCAGGAATGTGTCGGTTCTCATACTGTACTCTCCCAAGTGCGTCGTACAGTGCTTTGCACATAGTAAGCACCCAATAAATATGAGTGAATGAATGAATGAATAATAATTTGAAGGTGGTGAGAGTGGTAGTCTGGCATATGTGGAAAGTGGGGGGAGTTCCAGACTAGGGGATGGGTCAGTTATGTCTGTTATGTCTGTTAACATCTGCTATGTTGCCAACTTGTACTTCCCAAGCGCTTAGTACAGTGCTCTGCACACAGTAAATGCTCAATAAATACGATTGATTGATCTGGGAAAGGGGTCAGGGGCAAGGTAGGTGAGACTGGGTCACGGTGACTAAGCCTGGACTAGAGGAGCCAAGTGTGTGGGCTGGGCTGTAGTAGGAAATAAATCAGTGAGGAAGGATGGGTTGAGTTGATTGAGCGCTTTAAAGGAGTTTCTGTTTGACGCAGCGGTGGGTGGACGGCCACTGTAGAAAAATGGGGAGAGATGGAGGGAACAGTTTCGCAGAAAAACGATCGGGGCAGCAGTGATGTAGGGACTGGAGTGGGGAGAGACAGGAGGCAGGGAGGTCAGCAAGGAGGCTGATGCTGATGGGGAGAAGCAGCATGGCATACTGGATAGAGCACAAGCTTGGGAGTCAGAAGGTCATGGGGTCTAATCCCGGCTCCACTGCTTGTCTGCTGGGTGGCCTTGGGCAAGTCACTTAACTTCTCTGTGCCTCAGTTACCTCATCTGTAAACTGGGGATTAATCAATCAATCAATCAATTGTATTTATTGAGCGCTTACTGCGTGCAGAGCACTGTACTAAGTGCTTGGGAAGTACAAGTCGGCAACACATAGAGACAGTCCCTACCCAACAGTGGGCTCACAGTCTGGAAGATTAAGACTGTGAGCCCCAGGAGGGACAGGGACTGTCTCCAACTTGATTTGCTTATATCCACTCCAGTGCTTTGTACAGTGCCTGGCACACAGTAAGTGCTTAACAAATACCACAATTATTATTATTATGCTGTTGTCAAGGTGGTATGGGGTTACTCTCTGCCTGCCCCCTCCCTGACTCTCTGTAGGGGGGGATGTGGTGGAGCTTCCTGCCTCTTCCCAAAAGGGGTCTCGGGCAGGGCTAATCCCGGCTCTGCCACTTGTCAATCAATCAATCAATCAATTGTATTTATTGAGCGCTTACTGTGTGCAGAGCACTGTACTAAGCGCTTAAAAAATTATCAATCATCGATGGTATTTATTGAGTGCTTACTGTGTGCACAGCACAGTACTAAGTACTTTGGAGAGTACAATTCAATAAAATCTATGGACACCATCCCAGCACACAAGGACCTTAAAGTGAAAGAGGGGATCAGACATTAAACTAAATTACAGATAGGGTAAATAATGATGGCATTTGTTAAGCGCTTACTATGTGCAAAGCACTGTTCTAAGCACTGGGGAGGATACAAAGTGATCAGGTTGTCCCACGTCAGGCTCACAGTCTTAATCCCCATTTTACAGATGAGGTAACTGAGGCCCAGAGAAGTTAAGTGACTTGCCCAAGATCACACAGCTGACAATTGGCGGAGACGGGATTTGAACCCATGACCTCTGACTCCCAAGCCCGTGCTCTTTCCATTGAGCCACGCTATATAACGTACAAGAATATGAGTATACAAGTGCTGTGGTGCTGGGTTGAGTATCAATCAGGGCTGTGTAATCTTGGGCAAATCACTCTACTTCTCTGTGCCTCAGTTACCTAATCTGTAAAATGGGGATTGAGACTGTGAGCCCCACATGGGACAGGGACTGTGTCCAATCCGATTTACTTGTCTCTACCCCAGAGTTAGTACAGTGTTTTATACATAGTCAGTGCTTAAGAAATACCATATTCATTCATTCATTCACTCAATCGTATTTACTGAGCAGCGTGGCTTGGTGGAAAGAGCCCGGGCTTGGGAGTCAGAGGTCATGGGTTCTAATCCCAGCTCCGCCACATGTCTGCTGTGTGACCCTGGGCAAGTCACTTAACTTCTCTGAGCCTCAGTTCCCTCAACTGGAAAATGGGGATTAAGACTGTGAGCCCTGCGTGGGACAATCTGATCACCTCGTATCTGCCCCCCCGGCACTTAGAACGGTGCTTTGCACATAGTAAGCGCTTAACGAATGCCTTCATTATTTTTATTACTGTGTGCAGAGCACTGTACTAAGCTATATACATAGCAGTAATTAGAGTCATAAATATGTACAAATATACACAAGTGCTGTGGGGAGGGGAAGGGCAGAGGAAGGGGGGGCGATGGGGAAGGGAGGAGGGGAGGAAAAGGGGGGGCTTAGTCTGGGAAGGCTTCCTGGAGGAGGTGAGCTGTCAGTAGGGCTTGAAGGGAGGAAGAGAGCTAGCTTGACGGCTGTGTGGAGGGAGGGCATTCTGGCCCAGGGGAAGGACTTGGGCCGGGGGTCGACGTTGGGACAGGTGAGAACGAGGCCCAGTGAGCAGGTGAGCGGAGGCAGAGGGTGCAGGCTGGGCTGGAGAAGGACACCGTACCTCGTTCTCGCCTGTCCCACCATCGACCCCCGGCCCACGTCATCCCACAGGCCTGGAATGCCCTTCCTCTGCCCATCCGCCAAGTTAGCTCTCTTCCTCCCTTCAAGGCCCTACTGAGAGCTCACCTCCTCCAGGAGGCCTTCCCAGACTGAGCCCCTTCCTTCCTCTCCCCCTCGTCCCCCTCTCCATCCCCCCATCTTACCTCCTTCCCTTCCCCACAGCACCTGTATATATGTATATATGTTTGTACATATTTATTACTCTATTTATTTATTTTACTTGTACATATCTATTCTATTTATTTTATTTTGTTAGTATGTTTGGTTTTGTTCTCTGTCTCCCCCTTTTAGACTGTGAGCCCACTGTTGGGTAGGGACTGTCTCTAGATGTTGCCAATTTGTACTTCCCAAGCGCTTAGTACAGTGCTCTGCACACAGTAAGAGCTCAATAAATACGATTGATGATGATGATGATGAGAAGGGACGGGAGGGAGGGAGGGAGGATGGTGTTGGCCGTCCGTCCGCCCAGCCGCCGGGGGGCGCGCCCGAGTCGGGGGCCTCGGCCGTCGGCACGTGACCGGCGCTGCTCGCCCCGCTCGGAGCGCGCCAAGGAGCGCGCGAGGGGCGGGGGCTTGGCCTGCCCCGCCCCGCTCCCGCCCCCTGCAGGGGAATGGCGGGAGCGGAGCGCGCTCGAGGGGCGGGGGGGGGGGGGAGCGTGCGAGGGGAGGGGTCTTGTTCTCTCTCCCTCTCTCCCTCCCTCCCTCTCTCTCCCCCTTCCCTCCCTTTCCCACTCTCCTTCCCCCTCCCTCCCTTTCCCTCCCCCTCCCTCTCTCCCTCCCCTCTCTCCCTCCCCCTCCCTCCCTCAATCAATCAATCGTATTTATTGAGCGCTTACTGTGTGCAGAGCACTGTACTAAGCGCTTGGGAAGTACAAGTTGGCAACATCTAGAGACGGTCCCTACCCAACAGTGGGCTCACAGTCTAGAAGGGGGAGACAGAAAACAAAACCAAACGTACTAACAAAATAAAATAAATAGAATCTCTCTTCCTCCCCCTCCCTCCTCCCCCCCTCTTCCTCCCTCCTCCCCCCTCTTCCTCCCTCTCCCTCTCTCCCTCTCCCCCTCCCTCCCTTCCCTCCCTTCCTCCCCTCCCCTTCCCTCCCTTCCTCCCCTCCCCTCCTCCCCTCCCCTTCCCTCCCTTCCTCCCCTCCCCTTCCCTCCCTTCCTCCCCTCCCCTCCTCCCCTCCCCTTCCTTCCTCCCCTCCCCTCCTCCCCTCCCCTTCCCTCCCTTCCTCCCCTCCCCTCCTCCCCTCCCCTTCCCTCCCTTCCTCCCCTCCCCTCCTCCCCTCCCCTTCCCTCCCTTCCTCCCTTCCCTCCTCCCCTCCCCTTCCCTCCCTTCCTCCCTTCCCTCCCTTCCTCCCCTCCCCTCCTCCCCTCCCCTTCCCTCCCTTCCTCCCCTCCCCTCCTCCCCTCCCCTCCCCTCCCCTCCTCCCCTCCCCTCCTCCCCTCCTCCCCTCCCCTCCTCCCCTCCCCTTCCCTCCCTTCCTCCCCTCCCCTTCCCTCCCTTCCTCCCCTCCCCTTCCCTCCCTTCCTCCCCTCCCCTTCCCTCCCCCTCCCTCCCTCCCCTTCCCTCTCCCTCCCTCTCTCCCTCCCTCCCTCCCTCCCTCTCTCCCTTCCCTCCCTCCCTTCTTCCCCTTCCTTCCCTCCCTTCCCTCCCTTCCTCCCCTTCCCTCCCTCCCTTCCTCCCCTTCCCTCCTCCCTCCCCCTCCCTCTCTCTCCCTCCTCCTCCCCCCCAGTGGAGGTCGCGAGGGGCGGGGTCTTAGCATGCCCCCCCCCCCCCACCCCAGTCCGTACTCGGAGCGGATGGACGGGAGTACAATAATAATGGCATTTATTGAGCGCCTACTATGTGCAAAGCACTGTTCTAAGCGCTGGGGAGGTTACAAGGTGATCAGGTTGTCCCACGGGGGGGCTCACAGTCTTCATCCCTCATTTTACGGATGAGGGAACTGAGGCCTTCTCTTCCTCCCTTCAAGGCCCTACTGAGAGCTCACCTCCTCCAGGAGGCCTTCCCACACTGAGCCCCTTCCTTCCTCTCCCCCTCGTCCCCCTCTCCATCCAACCATCTTACCTCCTTCCCTTCCCCACAGCACCTGTATATATGTATATATCTTTGTACATATTTATTACTCTATTTATTTTACTTGTACATATCTATTCTATTTATTTTATTTTGTTAGTATGTTTGGTTTTGTTCTCTGTCTCCCCCTTCTAGACTGTTAGCCCACTGCTGGGTAGGGACTGTCTCTATATGTTGCCAACTTGTATTTCCCAAGCGCTTAGTACAGTGCTCTGCACACAGTAAGCGCTCAATAAATACGATTGATGATGATGATGATGATGATGATGATGAAGTGGCAGAGCCGGGATATGAACCCATGACCTCTGACTCCCAAGCCCGGGCTCTTTCCACTGAGCCACTTGCCTGCCTACTTGTCCTTCCCAAGCGCTTAGTCCAGTGCTCTGCACACAGTAGGCGCTCAATGAATACGATTGAATGAATGAATGGAGCCGGCGAGGGGCGGAGCCTTGGCGAGTCCCTCTCCTCCCCTCTGCTGTGACATTCAGTATGGCTCCCTGGAAAGAGCCCGGGTTTGGGAGTCCAAGGTCGTGGGTTCTAATCCCACCTTCGCCGCTTGTCAGCTGGGTGACTTTAGGCAAGTCACTTCACTTTGCTGGGCCTCAGTGACCTCATCTGGAAAATGGGGATGAAGACTGTGAGACCCACGTGGGACAACGTGATCACCTTGTAGTGATAATAATCAATCAATCAATCAATCGCATTTATTGTGCGCTTACTATGTGCAGAGCACTGTACTAAGCGCTTGGGAAGTACAAATTGGCAACACATAGAGACAGTCCCTACCCAACAGTGGGCTCACAGTCTAAAAGGGGGAGACAGAGAACAGAACCAAACATACCAACAAAATAAAATAAATAGGATAGAAATGTACAAGTAAAATAAATAAATAAATAAATAAATAAATAAATAGAGTAATAAATATGTACAACCATATATACATATATACAGGTGCTGTGGGGAAGGGAAGGAGGTAAGATGGGGGGATGGAGAGGGGGACGAGGGGGAGAGGAAGGAAGGGGCTCAGTCTGGGAAGGCCTCCTGGAGGAGGTGAGCTCTCAGCAGGGCCTTGAAGGGAGGAAGAGAGCTAGCTTGGCGGAGGGGCAGAGGGATTGGGGGCATTCCAGGCCCGGGGGATGACGTGGGCCGGGGGTCGACGGCGGGACAGGCGAGAACGAGGTACAGTGAGGAGATTAGCGGTGGAGGAGCGGGAGGGTGCGGGCTGGGCAGTAGAAGGAGAGAAGGGAGGTGAGGTAGGAGGGGGCGAGGTGATGGAGAGCCTTGAAGCCCAGGGTGAGGAGTTTCTGCCTGATGCGCAGATTGATTGGTAGCCACTGGAGATTTTTGAGGAGGGGAGTAATATGCCCAGAGCGTTTCTGGACAAGGATAATCCGGGCAGCAGCATGAAGTATGGATTGAAGTGGAGAGAGACACGAGGATGGGAGATCAGAGAGAAGGCTGGTGCAGTAGTCCAGACGGGATAGGATGAGAGCTTGAATGAGCAGGGTAGCAGTTATAATAATAATAAGGAAGGTAATAATGAAAGTATTTGTTAAGCGCTTACTATGTGCCAAGCACTGTTTTTAGCGCTGGGGTAGTTACAAGATTCATTCATTCAGTCAGTCGTATTTACGAGCGCTTACTGTGTGCAGAGCACTGTACTAAGCGCTTGGGAAGTACAAGTTGGCAACATATAGAGACGGTCCCTACCCAACAACGGGCTCACGGCCTAGAAGAAAAAATTGAGGCTCAGAGAAGTTAAGTGACTTGCCCAAGGTCACACAGCAGACATGTGGCAGAGCTGGGACTAGAACCCATGACCTCCGACTCCCAAGCCCGGGCTCTTTCCACTGAGCCACGCTGCTTTTCGACTATCCCACGTGGGGCTCTCAGTCTTAATCCCCATTTTACAGACGAGATCACTGAGGCCCAGAGAAGTGAAGTGACTTGCCCAAGATCACACAGCAGACATGTGGCGGAGCAGGAACTAGAATCCATGACCTCTGACTCCCAAGCCCGGGCTCTTTCCACTGAGCCACGCTGCTTCTCGACTGTCCCACGTGGGGCTCTCAGTCTTAATCCCCATTTTACAGATGAGATCACTGAGGCACAGAGAAGTGAAGTGACTTGCCCAAAGTCACACAGCTGACAAGCGGCGGCGTGGGGATTAGAACCCATGACCTCTGACTCCCAAGCCCGTGCTCTTTCCACTAAGCCACGCTTGTAACGCCCCCAGCGCTTAGAATGGTGCTTTGCACATAGTAAGCACTTAATAAATGCCATACTCCCCTCCTCAAAAATCTCCAGTGGCTACCGATCAACCTACACATCAGGCAAAAACTCCTCACTCTCGGCTTCAAGGTTCTCCATCACGTCGCCCCCTCCTACCTCACCTCCCTTCTCTCCTTCTACAGCCGCTAACCGCCTCACCGTGCCTCGTTCTCGCCCGTCCCGCCGTCAATCAATCAATCAATCGTATTTATTGAGCGCTTACTGTGTGCAGAGCACTGGACTAAGCGCTTGGGAAGTACAAGCTGGCAACATATAGAGACAGTCCCTACCCAGCAGTGGGCTCACAGTCTAGAAGGGGGAGACAGAGAACAAAACCAAATGTACTAACAAAATAAAATAAATAGAATAGATAGGTACAAGTAAAATAAATAAATAAATAGAGTAATAAATATGTACAAACATATATACATATATGTCCTCCCCCTGGCCTGGAATGCCTGCCCTCCGCACATCCGCCAAGCTAGCTCTCTTCCTCCCTTCAAAGCCCTACTGAGCGTTCACCTCCTCCAGGAGGCCTTCCCACACTCAGCCCCCTCATTCCTCTCCCCTTCCTTCCCCTCCCCATCCCCCCCACCTCCTTCCCCTCCCCACAGCACCTGTATATATGTTTGTACAGATTTATTACTCTATTTTACTTGTATTTTATTTTGTTAATATGTTTGGTTTTCTTTGTCTGTCTCCCCCTTCTAGACTGTGAGCCCGCTGTTGGGTAGGGACCGTCTCTATATGTTGCCAACTTGGACTTCCCAAGCGCTTAGTACAGTGCTCTGCACACAGTAAGTGCTCAATAAGTACAACTGATTGATTGATTGCTCAAAGTCACACAGCTGGCAATTGGCGGAGCAAGGATTTGAACCTATGACCTCTGACTCCAAAGCCCGTGCTCTTTCCACTGAGCCATGCTGCTTCTTTGCTGCTTGGGAATTACAAGTTGGCAACATAGACAGACGGTCCCTATTTTGTACAGATTTATTACTCTATTTATTTTACTTGTGCATATTTACTATATATATATATATATATATGTTTGTACATATTTATTACTCTATTCCAGCTTCTTCTCATCTTCCTCCTCTTCTTCCTCCTCTTCCTCATCCCCCTCTGCCTTCCTCTTCTACTTGTCTTTGTCTTTGGCTTCTTCCTTTTAGACTGTGAGCCCACTGTTGGGTAGGGACTGTCTCTATATGTTGCCAACTTGTACTTCCCAAGCGCTTAGTACAGTGCTCTGCACACAGTACGTGCTCAATAAATACGATTGATTGATTATTTCACTTGGACATATTTATCCTATTTATTTTATTCTGTTAATATGTTTTGTTTCGTTGCCTGCCTCCCCCTTCTATAATAATAATAATAATAATAATGATGGCATTTGTTAAGCGCTTACTATGTGCCAAGCACTGTTCTAAGCGCCGGGGGGGGGGGATACAATGGGATCATGTTGTCCCACGTGGGGCTCACAGTCTTAATCCCCATTTTTACAGATGAGGGAACTGAGGCTCAGAGAAGTTAAGTGACTTGCCCAAGGTCACACAGCAGACTTGTGGTGGAGCTGGGATTCGAACCCCTGACCTCTGACTCTAAAGCCCGGGCTCTTTCCACTGAGCCACGCTGCTTCTCTAACCTCATCACCTTGTATCCCCCTCCCCAGCTCTTAGAACAGTGCTTGGCACATAGTAAGCGCTTAACAAATACCGTCATTATTATTAAATGCGATTGAATGAATGAACGGTAAGCGGTCAATCAATCAATCAATCAATCAATCATATTTATTGAGCGCTTACTGTGTGCAGAGCACTGTACTAAGCGCTTGGGAAGTACAAGTCGGCAACACATAGAGACAGTCCCTACCCACCAGTGGGCTCACAGTGTAGAAGATTAAGACTGTGAGCCCCAGTAGGGACAGGGACTGTCTCCAACTATTTATTTTACTTGTACACATTTACTATATTTTGTTAATACGATTGATGATGATGATGTGCGTAGAGCTATAATTCATTCATTCATCCATTCATTCAATCGTATTTACTGAGTGCTTACTGTGTGCAGAGCACTGCACTAAGCGCTTGGGAAGTACAAGCTGGAAACATCTAGAGACAGTCCCTACCCAACAGTGGGCTCACAGTCTAGAAGGGGGAGACAGAGAACAAAACCAGACATACTAACACAATAAAATAAATAGAACAGATAGGTACGAGTAAAATAAATAGAGTAATAAATCTGTACAAACATATATACATATGTTATACATATATATAATATATACATATACGTATACACATATACATATATACATATAATATAAACATATATATATGTTGCCAATTTGTACTTCCCAAGCGCTTAGTACAGTGCTCTGCACATAGTAAGCGCTCAATAAATACGATTGATGATGATGATGATATACAGGTGCTGTGGGGAAGGGAAGGAGTTAAGATGCGGGGGATGGAGAGGGGGGCGCGGGGGAGAGGAAGGAAGGGGCTCAGTCTGGGAAGGCCTCCTGGAGGAGGTGAGCTGTCAGTAGGGCGATTGAATGAATGATTGATTGAATGACTAAGCGGACTGAATGAATGACTGGGGATGGGCGGGGCCTTTCCGCGCCCCTTAGGCCCCGCCCCCAGCCCCGCCCACTCTCTCCCCTCCCCCCCCTCCCGTGGCGCCCCCCCGCGGCGGGGCCTGGAGGCGGGGCCCAGGTGCGCGGCAGCAGGTGCAGCCTCCTCCTCCTGTCTGTCCTCCGTCCTGCGTCCTCCTCCTCCTCTCCTCCGTCCTCCGTCCTGCGTCCTCCTCCTCCTCCTCCTCCTCCGTGGTCCTCGGGCGGCGGTCCGGGCTGGAAGGTTTGCGGGAGGGAGTCCAGGCGCCGCAGGTAAGACGGGCCCGGGGCTTCCCGCGCCAACTTCTTGTGCCCTCGCCCTCCCTCCCTCCCCACTTTTCTCCCCTTTTCGGTGGCCCGGCGGGTCCGGTCCCGGGATCCGGTCCGGCCGGCTTTGGGTGGGTGGGTGGGTTGGGGACGGGACCCCCAGCCTGACTTTACGGGGTCGGGGGGGGGGGTGTCGCCCCGGAAACGCCGGCCTTGCCCGCGGGGGGCTGGCACCGCGCCAGCTGCCGGGTTGCCCGGGGTGCCCGGCGCCCCGGACCCGCCTGGGCCGCCACCGTGGGACCGGCCTCCTCCTCTTTCTCCTCCTTCTCCTCCTCAATCAATCATCAGTCGTATTTATTGAGCGCTCACTGTGTGCAGAGCACTGGACTAAGCGCTTGGGAAGTCCAAGTTGGCAACATAGAGAGACAGTCCCTCCCCACCAGTGGGCTCACAGTCTAGTCCTCCTCCTCCCCTTCTCATCCTCCTCCTGCCCTTCTCCCCCTCCCCACCGTCCTGCCCTTCTCCTCCTCCTCCCCCTCGTCCTAACCTTCTCCTCCCCCCGTCCTGCCCTTCTCCTCCTCCCCCCCCCCGCGTCCTGCCCTTCTCCTCCTCCCCCCCCGTCCTGCCCTTCATTCATTCATTCAGTCGTATTTATTGAGCGCTTACTGTGTGCAGAGCACTGTACTAAGCGCTTGGGAAGTACAAGTTGCCCTTCTCTTCCTCCCCCCCGTCAATCAATCAATCGTATTTATTGAGCGCTTACTGTGTGCAGAGCACTGGACTAAGCGCTTGGGAAGTACAAGTTGGCAACATATAGAGACAGTCCCTCCCCACCAGTGGGCTCACAGTCTAGTCCTCCTCCTCCCCCTCTCATCCTCCTCCTCCTCCTGCCCTTCTCCTCCTCCCCCCCCCCCGTCCTGCCCTTCATTCATTCATTCAGTCGTATTTATTGAGCGCTTACTGTGTGCAGAGCACTGTACTAAGCGCTTGGGAAGTACAAGTTGCCCTTCTCTTCCTCCCCCCCGTCAATCAATCAATCGTATTTATTGAGCGCTTACTGTGTGCAGAGCACTGGACTAAGCGCTTGGGAAGTACAAGATGGCAACATAGAGAGACAGTCCCTACCCAACAGTGGGCTCACAGTCTAAAAGGGGGAGTCCTGCCCTTCTCCTCCTCCCCCCCGCCCTGCTTTCCTCCTCCTCCCCCGGCCTCCTCCCGCCGCCCTCATTCATTCACTCAATCGTAATAATAATAATAACGTTGGTATTTGTTAAGCGCTTACTATGTGCCAAGCACTGTTCTAAGCGCTGGGGGGGGGATACGAGGTAACCAAGGTTGTCCCACGTGGGGCTCACAGTCTTCATCTTTATTCTCAATAAATACGATTGATGATGATCCCTATTTTACAGATGAGGGAATTGAGGCACAGAGAAGTTAAGTGACTTGCCCCAAGTCACACAGCTGACAAGAGGTGGAGCCGGGATCTTACTGAGCACTCACTGTGTGCAGAGCACTGGACTAAGCTTTTGGGATGTACAGTTCGGTAACAGGTAAAGACAAGCCCTGCCCAACAGCAGGCTTACAGTCTAGAAGGGGGAGACAGACAACGAAACAAAACAAGTAGACAGGCATCAACAGCATCAAAATAAATGGAATTATAGTTATGTACCTCATTCATTCATTCATTCAATCGTATTTATTGAGCTCTTACTGTGTGCAGAGCACTGGACTAAGCCGTTGGAAAGTACAATTCGGCAACATGTAGAGACGGTCCCTACCCAACAACAGGCTCACAGTCTAGTACGACTCCCCTGCCAGCTTCCTCCCTCCTCCTCGTCCCTCCTCCTCCTCTCCGTCCTCCTCCCGCCCTCTCCCGCTGTCCTCCCCGCAGAGTAATAATAATAATAATAATGAAGGCATTTATTAAGCGCTTACTATGTGCGAAGCACTGTTCTAAGCTCTGGGGAGGTTACAAGGTGATCAAGTTGTCCCCACGAGCTCACAGTCTTAATCCCCATTTTACAGATGAGGTAATGAGGCACAGAGAAGTTAAGTGACTTGCCCAAGGTCACACAGCTGACAGTTGGCAGAGCCGGGATTTGAACCCATGACCTGTGACTCCAAAGCCCGGGCTCGATAGTATATGTTAAGCGCTTACTATATGCCAAGCACTGTTCTAAGCGCTGGAGGAGATACAAGGTAATCAGGTTGTCCCACGTGGGGCTCACAGCCTTAATCCGCATTTTGCAGATGAGGGAACTGAGGCCCAGAGATGTGAAGTGACTTGCCTGAAGTCACACAGCTGATTTTATTTTATTTTGTTAATATGTTTTGTTTTGTTCTCTGTCTCCCCCTTCTAGACTGTGAGCCCGCTGTTGGGTAGGGACCGTCTCTATACGTTGCCAACTTGGACTTCCCAAGCGCTTAGTACAGTGCTCTGCACACATTAAGCACTCAATAAATACGATTGAATGAATGAATGATAAGTGGTGGACCCGGGATTAGAACCCAAGACCTTTGACTCCCAAGCCCAGACTCTTTCCACTGAGCTACGCTGCTTCTCTAAGAGGAGGCAGAGGAGCCACCCCTTGCGCCGGCCATGCCCCGGACAGAGGGTCTGAGGTGGTTGGGGAGGGGCCCAGCCAGCCAGACCAGTGCTCCCTCTCCCACTGGGGCTTCCAGACGCTTGGAAAAACCCGGGGCTGGTTGCTTTCAGGACACCCACACTAACAGCTAGAGATGGGGCATCCCACTCATTCCTTTAATCACATTTATAATAATAATAATAATAATTATGGTACTTGTTAAGCACTCACTATGTGTCAAGCACTGTTCTAAGAGCTGGGGTAGATACAAAGTTATCAGGTTGTCCCATGTGGAGCTCACAGTCTTTATCCCCATTTTAGAGATGAGGTCACTGAGGCACAGATAAGTGTCTTGCCTAAGGTCACACAGCTGAGAAATGGTAGAGTTGGAATTAGAACCCATGACCTCTGACTCCCAAGCCCGTGCTCTTTCCAAGCACTTAATGTGTGCAGAGCGTTGTACTACGCACTTGGGAAAGTCCAGTATAGCAGTAGATAGTGACAGTCCCTGCCCACAAGGAGCTCACAGTCCCCTGACTCTCCCCTCTTCAACCCCTGACTCTTCCCCTATTGACATAGTCTTCTTGATTGTAAGCTCATCCTCTGAGACAGTAAATTCCATGGGGGGCAGGGAATGTGTCTGTTATATTGTACTCTCCCAATCCCTTAGTGCAGTATGCAGTCAACTAAGCTGGGTTCTAAGGTTCTAATCTTGAGTTCTAATCGTGGCTCTGCCACTTGTCTGCGGTGTGACCTTGGGCAAGTTACTTGATTTCTCTCTGTGCCTCAGTTACCTCATCAGTAAAATGGGGATTAAGCCTAAGAGTCCAATGTGGGACAGGGACTGTGTCCTAACCAATTACATTGTATCTACCTCAGCGCTTAGTATAGTGCCTGGCACATAGTAAGTGCTTAACAAATGCCACAATTATTATTATTTTGTATCAATAAGTACGACTGACTGACCGACCCAACACAAACCATCCTACTCCCCTGACTCTTCTCCACTTCTTCCTTGGCTTTTCCTCCAGTGAGTTAGCATGGACACTCTCTCCAACCCCCTTTGGACCGGCTGGTGTTCCCAGCCGCCCGTCTCCCCATGGGAATGGATTCCCTGTGCTCACCCAACTGGTTGGGGACAAATATTTCCCTTTGTTTGCCTGAGCCGACTGCCCTTTGGCTCCAATCCCAGCTTTTCTGTGCCTACCCTTTCCCTGGTCTTGTAAACTCTCATCCTGCCCTCTCCCCACTTGCCCAAGCGCTTAACTTCATCTGTAAGTAATGAAGTAACTCATTACCTTGAGCCCCACGTGGGACAACCTGATTACCTTGTATCTACCCCAGTGCTTAGAACAGTGTTTGGCACATAGTAAGTGCTTAACAAATGCTATTATTATTATTATTATTCATTATTACTAATAAGCAAAGTTGTTCGCCTGCTTAATAATAATGTTGGCATTTGGTAAGCACTTACCATGTACCGCCACATGCCTGCTGTGTGATCTTGGGCAAGTCACTTAACTTCTCTGGGCCTCAGTTACCTCATCTGTAAAATGGGGATTAAGACTGTGAGCCCCACGTGGGACAACCTGATCACCCTGTATCCCCCCCAGCGCTTAGAACAGTGCTTTGCACATAGTAAGCGCTTAACAAATGCCAATTATTATTATTATTATTATTACCAGGCACTGTACTAAAAGTGCTGGGGTGGATACAAGCAAATCAGGTTGGACATAGACCCTGTCCCATTTGGGGCTCACAACCTCGATTCCCATTTTACCTACAAGGTAACTGAGGCACAGAGAAATGAAGTGACTTGCCCAAGGTCATAGAGCAGACAAGTAGCGGAGCTGGGATTAAAACCCATGACCTTCTGATTCCCAGGCCCGTGCTCTCTCCACTACGACATGTCTGTTTCTGTGGGCTCACGGGGACCCCCTAGCATGTTGGATGCTTTCAGTGCCGGATTGTGGAGGATGAGTAGAGGAAAGCACAAACTGTAGTTCTCATCTGCTCCAGTGCCACGTGCACAATCGTTTCCTGCCATGCTTCCTACACCGGCTTCTGCGGGTTCCTGGACCGGCGCCCCTGGTCCTGCCATCCAGCTCCAGAGTTAAAACCTGCTCTCTGGCAGCTCTGGCTGGTTCCAGAGACCCCATCCCACCCCCCACCCCCCACCCCAGCCCTGCAGCTGTGCCCTCTGTCAGTCAGTCTGTCGTATTTATTGAGTTCTCACTGTGTGCCGGGTACTTTACCAAGCGCTTGGGGGAGTACAATATAACCAACGCATTCCGTACCCACAGTGAGCTTACAGGTTGGCATCATTGGCCCATCCGTGGGGTTCCGGGCTGGGAGGGGCTGCCGGGGAATCAGGGGCCCAGCAGAACCTGGTGGGACCAGGGGCAGTGGGCTGCCAGCTGACTCTCAGAGTCTGAGAAGTTGGGGTCGTTCATTCATTCAATTGTATTTCATAAGCACTTACTGTGTGCAGAGCACTGGACTAAGTGCTTGGGAGAGTACCTGCTGATACCCTGCAGGTTGCCAGGCCGGCCATTCATTCAATCGTATTTATTGAGCGCTTACTATGTGCAAAGCACTGTTCTAAAATGTTCTAAGGCCATCCAAGTGTCCCTCTCCCCCTGCACTGCCCAGCTGTCCTGCGACCCACTCTGTCTACCCCCATAGTCCCTGAGTGCCCTTTGACCTGCTCTGTCTGCCCCCCATACTGCCTGGGTGCCCTGTCTGGGTGCCCTTCCCTCTGCCCCCCCAGGGGTTAGGGAGGACAATGAGAAGCAGAGTGGCTCAGTGGAAAGAGCGCGGGCTGTGAAGCCAGAGGTCATGGGTTCAAATCCCGGCTCCGCCAATTGTCAGCTGCGTGACTTTGGGCAAGTCACTTCACTTCCCTGGGCCTCAGTTCCCTCATCTGTAAAATGGAGATTAAGACTGTGAGCCCCCCGTGGGACAACCGGATCACTTTGTAACCTCCCCAGCGCTTAGAACAGTGCTTTGCACATAGTAAGTGCTTAATAAATGCCATCATCATTATTATTATTATTAATGAGGGAACGGATGCCTGAACAGAGGGTCTGTCGCTGGCAGTGCCTCAAGATGTTCCAGGGAGCCGGGCTTACAGATCATCATCATCATAAATCGTATTTGTTGAGCGCTTACTGTGTGCAGAGCACTGTACTAAGTGCTTGGGAAGTACAAATTGGCAACATATACAGTCCCTACCCAACAGTGGGCTCACAGTCTAAAAGAGTGGACTCACAGTCCCAGTGGTGACGATCTGGGCAGGCCGGGGCCCCAGCTTCTCCGGGTGGTAGGTGACCTTTACTGTGGTGGCATTTGGCGTCCTGCCTCGTAAGCTGATCCCGAGACCCTGCAAAGAGCATGCACCACGGGAGTTGAAGTGGGGGAGGGAGCGGGGAGCGCTCCTAGCTGATCTTGCGGGCCCGGACTCAGGCCTGCCGGAGAGTAGACAGGATGGGCCTGCAGAGTCCGTTGCAGACCGGGCCCGGCCCTGCAGTTTGGGATGATGCAGTGCCCTTTCCAGACTTGGCTGTCCTCTCCTGTCAGCCCAGTGGGACAGAAATAGCCTTGGCTGAGACCCAAGCCTCCCAGCTATTGCGATCCCACATTCCTGTTTGCTGTCATTTGAGGCGCCGGTGTCTGTGTGGCGGGAGGAGGCCTGGGGGAGCGGGCCAGGGTGAGGGGCAGCGGCCAGGGCTGTGGAGGGCCGCTGGAGAAGTCAGAGTTTCTCAGCAGTATGGCGTGTGTCTCTGCACTGGCACTTTGCCCGCACCCCGGGGCCGGCACTGGGCTGGACTTTGACATCGTCCTCGAGGCCAAGGGCTGGGGGGAGGTGGACGGAAGGGCCAGGAGGTGGGGCAGGAGCCCCATGGGGATTGGCTGGTCAGTAAGAGGCAACGGCCGGCTCTTCTCCTGCCCAGGCAGTGGGACTGCAGGCTGACTGTGGCCTGGGCACTGCCCCCACTGTGGCCTGGGCACTGCCCCCACTGTGGCCTGGGCACTGCCCCCACTGTGGCCAGCCCTGGGTCGGCGTGTGTGGGCCCAGTCGCTAGGACACTGGACGGGCTCCCAGAACCCCTCAAGGTCAGGGAGAGGCCAAGCCACTTCTGGGGACTGGACACCACGCAGCTGGACAGCGGGCCTAGATCCTACTCTGGCCAAACATGGACACCTTGGCTGGAACCTGTCTCGTCTTCACCACCCTCTGCCTGTCTTGACTCCTGTCTCCTCTCTCCCTGACCCTGGACCCTACTTCATCTTCCCACCTGTTGTGCAGGTGAACCAGGTGGTTTCTTGCAACCGCTGAAACCCAGAGCGGCCCCGCTACCCATCAGGGAGGCCCATGTGGTCATGCGCTGGGGAGGGAGGCCCACCTGCCCTTGGGCTCCAGGAAGCAGGGGAGGGGGATGAGAACACTGCTGAGTTGCAGAGCACCCTCCGGACCCCTCTCCACCCTACTCTTGGGCAGACCCCAAAGAGCTGCAGGTGACTTGAGACTGGAAATCTGGTTTTCCCAATTCAATTCGGTTGTATTTATTGAGTGCTTACTGGGTGCAGAGCACTGTACTAGGTGCTTGGAAAGTACCCATAGAGGCTCTTCCGCTGGGAGGGACAGACAGCACTGGGCTATCCACACTCTCTCACCCAGGCCTGGCACCCCGAACCTAGGCCTGGCTGTGCCACTTATCTGCTATGTGACTTTGGGCAAGTCATTTGGGCAAAACATTGTTCACATGTTTTGTTTTGTTTTCTGTCTCCCCCTTCTTGACTGTGAGCCCGTTGTTGGGTAGGGACCGTCTCTATATGTTGCCAACTTGTACTTCCCAAGCGCTTAGTACAGTGCTCTGCACACAGTAAGTGCTCAGTAAATACGATGGAATGAATGAATGAATTTAACCTCTCTGGGCCTCCATTTATTCATCTGTAAAATGGGGATTAAGCACCTGTTCTCCCTCTTTTTTTTTAAATGGTATTTGGTAAGCACTTGCTATGTGCCAGGCACTATACTAAGGGGTAGATACAAGCTAGTCAGGTTGGACACAGTCCCTGTCCCACATAGGGTTCACAGTCTTAATCCCCATTTTACAGATGAAGGAACTGAGGCACAGAGCAGTTAAGTGACTTACCCAAGGTCACACAGCTGTGATCCCCATGAGGGACAAGTATCATCTGATCTGATTATTTTGAATCAACATCAGTGTTTGACGCATAGTAAACACTTAACAATTTTTTGTTATTAGTATTATTCTCATTGTTACAGTTATTTTGAGTGGGCAAGGGGTGGTGTGGAAAGAGTGATTAAGTATGGCTAGTACTTAAAGGGATTTGGGCTAGACTGTTACCAGACCAAGACTGGAAAGGAATCAATCCATAGTATTTGAGGGTTTGATTTGCACAAAGCACTGTACTAACCACTTGGGAGAGTAGAGTAGGCTTACTAGATAAGATCCAACCCTGTGAGTCAGAGCGCCTGGGTCCTATCCATGGTCTGATAACTGGCCTACTGTGTGACTCTGGAGAAGTTATTCAACCTCTCTGTGCCTGTGTTTCCTCACTGTGTAATCTGTTAAATACCTCTACTCCCTCCTCCTTGGACTGGGAGGTTTATGAAGGACAGGGTCTATGTCTGATCTGTTTGTTTTGAATGTATCCCAGTGTTTAGTATGCTGCTTGGCACAGAGTAAGCACTTAACAAATGCCATCATCATAATCCCTGTCTTTAAGGAGCTTACAATTTAGTGGGGGAGGTGGAAACCAAAATTACACATAAGGGCAGCAACTAAGTATAAAAATGTGTAGGTAATTGCTAGTGGGGGCTAGGGAGGGATGCGAGTACTCAAATACTTAAGTGATGCAGACTGTTAGTTGATCAGTGGTATTTGAGCACTCAGTTTGTGCACAGTACTGTATGAAGTGCTTGGGAGAGTACTGTAGAGTTGGTAGACATAATAATAATGGTATTTGTTAAGCGCTTACTATGTGCAAAGCACTGTTCTAAGCGCTGGGGAGGTGATCAGGTTGTCCCATGGGGGGCTCACAGTTTTAATCCCCATTTTACAGATGAGGGAACTGAGGCACAGAGAAGTGAAGGGACTTGCCCAAAGTCACAGAGCTGACAGTTGGTGGAGCCGGGATTTGAACCCATGACCTCTGACTCTAAAGCCCGTGCTCTTTCCACTGAGCCACGCTGCTTCTCTAAGACATGTTCCCTGCCCACAGATAAGGAGCTTACAGTTTAGAGAGTGAGACAGGGCATTCACTCATATTTATTGAGCTCTTACTGTGTGTAGAGAACTATACTAAGTGCTTGGGAGAGTACAAAACAACAATAAACAGACACATTCCCTGCCCACAATGAGCTCAAAGCTACAGCTAAGCAAAGCAGCTGATTAAAAGGATATGGACATAGATATTCACCCTTAAACCCACAACATTTAAGTGCTAAAGGGATGGGTCTAAGTGCATGAGTGAGGAAGCAGGGAGGGAAAATAGGGAGGGGAGTAATCACGAAAGACCTCCTGGAAGAGATGTGATTTCAGAAGAGCCTAGAAGATGGGGGAGAACAGTAGTCTGCCAGATATGAGGTGGGGAAGGAGTTCTGGGAAGGAGGAAAGGCATGAGATGAGCTTGAGGTACAGTGCATAGGTTGGCTTGGGAGGAGTGAAGTGTATAAGCTGGGCTGCAGTGAGGATGGAGAGTTGATTGAGGCCCTTAAAACCAATGGTGAGGAGTTTCTGCTTGATGTAGAGAGGAATAGATAGTCTTTGGAGGTTGTTGAGGAGAGGGGAAGATGTTTGCAAAATGATACAAAATTATATTTTAGAAAAATGATCCAGGCAGCAGTTTAGTATGGACTAGAAAGGAGAGAGGCTGGAGGCAGGGAGGTCTGTGAAGAGGCTGATGCAGTAGTTAAGGTGGGATAAGACAAGTTCTCACACTGCCTTAGTTTCAGTTTGGATGGAGTAGGGGCAGATTCTGGAGAGGTTCTGAAGAAAGAACTGACAGGATTTGGTGACTGACTGTGACTGTGAGCCCACTGTTGTGTAGGGACTGTCTCTATATGTTGCCAACTTGTACTTCCCAAGTGCTTAGTACAGTGCTCTGCACACAGTAAGCGTTCAATAAATACGATTGATTGAAGAAGAGGAAGAAGTCAAGAATAATGCCAAGGCCTCAGGCTTGATGAGAAACAGAGAGGATGGTGGTGGTGTCAACAGTGATGGTAAGTGAGGAAGAGGAGAGGATTTGGGAGGGAAAGTGAGTTCAGTTTTGGACATGTTAGACTCTGTGCCATTGGGACGCTTATGCAAAGATGCCTTGAAGGCAGGAGGAAATGTGAAACTGCAGAGGAGAAAGGTTGGGGCTGGAGAGGTAGATTTAGGGATCGTCTGTGTGGAGATGGTCGTGGGAGTGAATGAGTTTTTCAAAGGAGTGGATGGAGATAGAGACTAGGAGACCCAGAACCGAGTTTTGAGGGACTCCCACAGTTAGAAGTGGGAGGCAGAGGAGGAACCTGTGAAAGAGATTGAGAAGGAGTGGCCAGAGAGATAGGAGGAGAACTAGTCAGTCAATCATATTTATTGGGCACTTACCGTGTGCAGAGCTCTGTACTAAGTGCTTGAGAGAGTACAGTATAACAGACATATTTCTTGTATGAGCTTACAATCTAGAGGCGAGGACAGAGTGAAGCCAAGGTTTTTTTTTTTAAGTGTATTTGTTCAGTGTTTACTGTGTGCCAGACGCTATTCTAAGCGTTGGGGTAGATACAAGGTAATCAAGTTGTATTCATTCATTCCCTGCCCACATGGTACTCACAGTCTTAATCTCCATTTTATTCATTCATACAGATGAATAAAATCATCCCCCTATCTCCCCCTTCTAGACTGTGAGCCCACTGTCGGGTAGGGACCGTCTCTATATGTTGCTAACTTGTACTTCCCAAGCGCTTAGTACAGTGCTCTGCACACAGTAGGCGCTCAATAAATACGATTGAATGAATGAATGCAGATATGGCAACTGAGGCACAGGCAAGTGGAGTTGCCCAAAGTCACAGAGCAGACAAGTGGCAGAGCTGGGATTAGAATCCAGGTCCTTCTGACTCCCGAGGCCGTATCCACTAGGCCATGTTGCTTCTCTAAGGGTGGATAGTGTTTTTAGGAGAAGGAAGTGGTTCACAGTGCCAAAGGCTGCTGAGGGGTCAGAAAGGATGAGGACAAGGTAGAATTTGCTGGACTTGGCAAGGAGGAGGTCATTGGTATCGTGGAGAGGGACTCTCAGTGGAGTGAAGGGGCCAGAAGAGGGATTTTCCTCAGCGGGGCTCATGCTGCATTGGGTGGAGGGGTAGCTCTGTTCCGCCCGGCCCCACCTGGCCCCACTGGAATGTCCAGAGCCAAAGGTCCCGTGGGCCCGGGATGGCCGCATGAGGCAGTGGCTGTTGTCACTCACTGGGGTAAAACCCACCTGGGAAACAGGCAGTTTTTCATTATGAATGCAAACACCTGGGCTCCTCTGGGGTCCAATTGCAGGAATTTACTATGTTATGTCCATTTCACAGAGCCATCTAAACTGTAAGCTTGTCATGGGCAGGGAATGCATCTAACGACTCTGTTTTATTGTACTCTCTCCAGCCCTTAGTAGAGTGTTCTGCCCACAGGGTTCAATAAATACGATTGATCGAGAAAACTGAGGCAGGAATAGACTAAAGGGGTGGAGCCAGTCCTAGAGTCTGAGCCTCCTTGGTCCCAGTCCAGTGGTCTAGCTGCAACTGCAGTTCCTCTAGACTAAGCTTGTTGTGGGCAGGGGATATGTCTGTTGTATTGTTTTATTGTATGTATTCTCCCAAGCGCCTAATACAGTGCTCTACACACAGTAAGCACTCAATGAATACGATTGATTGATACAGTCCAAACCGTAGTGCAGTGTTCCTCTTGGGCTTTGACCCCTCTGTTCTTCCCCACCTACTTCTGCCACACACTAGCCTCGGCAGCTATGACTGGGCCTTGGCATAGCGGGGGCAGGGGGGGTCCAGTAGTGCCCATTCCTGGTCCTTGGTATTTCCTGAAGCCAAACTGGAGGTAAGGTGTGTGTAGAAGCAGTGGAACTTAGTGGATAGGACATGGGCTTGGGAGTCAGAAGGACCTGGGTTCTAATCCCGCCTCCATCACGTCTGCTGCTTGGGAAAGTCACTTCACTTCTCTGTGCCTCAGTTACCTCATCTGTAAAATGAGGATTAAGACTGTGAGCCTCCAGAGGTACAGGGACTGTGTTCAATTTGCTTGTATACACCCCAGTGCTTAGTTCAGTGCTTGGCACAAAGTAAGTGCTTAACCAGTACTACAATTATTATTATTATTACTGTGCAGGGCCCAAGGTCCCTCCTCCGCCAGGGCAGAGGGGAGGGGGTAGGTTGTGGGGGAGTGAGGGGCTACAGCAGACAGCGGAAGGCAGGCTGCCCACGGCAGAACCTCTGCATCGGCTACACTAAAGCCCTGAAATTTTGGGGCTTCTCGAGTACCAGAGGATGCCGGGGCCTTAGCCCTGGTGACCTCTGACCGAGGACAGACAGGGCTCGAGGGCGGGAGTCTGCCCTAGCCCAGCTCCCACTGCTCAGCAGGGACCCCTAACCCATGGGGCCTGGCCGTGGGGCCCTGGGTGGCAAGCATGGGACAAGCCCCTGGCCTGTGGCTCCTGCACCGGTGAGCAGGCCAGGCAAGGAAAGGAAGGCCGGTGACTTCACTCACGGGTGGGAGGGAACCTGGTTGTTCATACTTACTCCTTCATTCATCTTCTCTCCCTTCCCCATGGCACATATCTATTTATCTGTGTATAGCTGTAATTTATTTATTTACTTATCTATTTATTTATATTAATGTCTGCCTCCAACTCTAGACTGTGAACTCGTTGTGGGCAGGGAATGTGTTTGATGTTATATTGTATTCTCCCCAGCGCTTAGTACAGTGCTTTGCACACAGTAAGCACTCAATAAATACGACTAATAATAATAATGATAATAACATTTGCATGGAGGCAGTGGGGCAACTCTGGATCAACCCCCCATGTTTCCTGAGACTTTTCCTGCAGAGCGTTCCCACGCCTTTCCTTCCTTCTTTCCTTTCCTTTCCCTTCCTTCCTTCCTTCCTTCCTCCCTCCCTCCCTCTCCCCCTCCCTCCCTCCCTCCCTCCCTCTCTCTCTCCCTCCCTCTCCCCCTCCCTCCCTCCCTCCCTCCCTCCCTCCCTCTCTCCCTCTCTCCCTCTCTCCCTCTCTCCCTCTCTCCCTCTCCTCCTCTCTCCCTCTCCCCCTCTCCCCCTCTCCCCCTCTCTCCCTCTCTCCCTCTCTCCCTCTCCCCCTCTCCCCCTCTCTCCCTCCTTCCCTCCCAACCCCCAGCAACACTGGGTGAGGTTCAGGCAGGGTGAACCAAGCTGGAGAGCCGGGGGGGGGGGGGGTTGCAGGGTCCCACGTTCCCCGGTTTTGCAGAACGGAGGCTGCCCTGTGACTTGTCCCAGTCAGCCCAATTCGGTGGCTAAGGCGTTAAAGGGAAGGCGGGGGCGGGCCTGGTCCAGTCCCCGGATCCCGAGAATGCGGCAGGAAGTCTACTCAGTATTTAGGAATGCCTACTGATCAGGGACTACAAGGTCACTTAGTCCAGCCCCTTGCCTCCATCGTCATCATCATCATCATAATAATAGTACTTGTTAAGTGCTTATTATGTGTCAAGCGCTGTTCTAAGCACTAGGGTAGGTACAAGTTAATTAGGTTGGACACAGTCCCTATTCCACATGGGGCTCACAGTCTTAATCCCCATTTTACAGGGACTAGGAATCTCTGTGCCCACATCCCCACCAGAACCACCGCCACCTCCTCCTTCTCCTCCTCCTCCTCTTCCTCCTTCTCCTCCAAGCTGGGGTTGGCCGTCCTACCCAAGCCCAGCCTCCTTTCCGTCTCCCCTCCTGCTCTGCCCGCTCTGCTACCCATGCCTGTCATTCCCACCCCCCTCCTCCTCTCCTTCTCTCCCGGCTATTCTCACCCCCTCTCTTTCTCCCCTCCTACTCCCGTCTGCATTTCCCACCCCTCTCTTTCGCCCTTTCTATTGTCACCTAGCCCCCTCCTCTTCTCCTGGGGCAGGAAAGGGGGTAAGGGTGCTCGCTCTACCTCTCTCTGCTGGCTGCTGCCTTATTCCCTGGGCAGTGCAGGCTCTGAGCCCGCTGTGAAAAGTCAGGCCCCACCCACCTCGAGCCCGGGCCCAAGGGGATGAGTGGGGGTGGGGGTTGGTCCCAGTGCATTGAAGTTTGCCCCTGTTTAACCACCCAGCTCCCCAGTGCCCCCGTGTCTCTGTCAGGAAGACCTAAGTGCCCTAGGGTGGGAGTGGAGGAGGCCCTGGACTAGGACCCGATGGCTGATTCTGGCCCCGATCTGTGGACCGCCCCCACAAGATAGTGGGCCTTCTAGGCCTGCTAATCAGGCCCTGCAGGATGGTAAGGAGGCATCGTCCCGGCCCTGCGGCTGACTAACCCACATTCCTGCAGCTGACCAGCTCACGGCCGTCTGTGTGCTCTTGGAGCCCTGCTGGCCAGTGGTCAGCTGGACCGTGTCAAGGGGAAATAGTGGCTTGCTGGTTCCCGGTCCCGAGCTGACCTAGCATTGGCACCACTGAACGTGAAAGCCGTGGCAAACACCCCATTTAGTGACTCTTGAAACCCGAATCTCAAGGAAAACGAGATTTTCCTGATTGGAAAAGGGCCCAGACAGAAGGGGAGGGTTTCCATCCCGGAAGGCTGGGCCTTTTTCAAGGGATCGGCTTCCAGACTCGCGCGTCCTTAGGAGTCAGAATTTGTTACACAAGATTAGGGAAGATAAGAATTAAGGTAAATTGACTCTTCCTTTTTTTATATTTTTAGGAAACAAAATGAGGATCAAACTTGTTGAGAAACTTCAAAAAGCAGGAACAGCTTCCTGAATGTCTTGGAATAAGGAGGCCGGGACAGAGTTTCCTGCCTCAGGCTTGGGTCCCTGAGCCAGTGACATGTGGTTGACCTGAGGGGCCACCCAGGATGGAGGCCGAGGAGCCTGGGGACAGAGCCGACCACGACTCAGGGCGGCCGGTACTCGGACTGGATGGGAACGGGAGCCTGCTGCTGGCTCATGAAAACCCTCTGCCCCCACAGAAGATCTCCGCAGCTGGGAGCTGGGCGGCTGCCAGCCAGGATGGTGAGGTGGCTTCTCCGCCCCTGAGCCATGGGGAGAGGATTTCTCTGGCCCCCCTGCTGGATAAGCTGGGGCTGGAGGAGGGGGCCACCGGTGCCTTTGAGGGAGGAGACCTCCCCTTGGCGGGCACACCTGTCCGAAACCTGGCTGGGCCAGAGAACAAACAAGAGCTTGACTGTTCCCAACAGGAGTCCGAGGATTCGGGACCCAGACATCCCGGGCTCCTCACCCCCTTGAACGGGACGCAGGTGGAGTCAGATGGTGCAACTCTGCAGGGCCCTGGGGAATCAGTCGATAGCCAGCGGTATGGACCGGTGAGCGGGACCGTGTCTCCGTCATCCTCTTCCACGCAGTCCCCGTCCGGCACGGATGAGATGTGCGTAGGAGACCAAAGCTCTGACACGCAGAGTCCCGAGTCACTGTGGATGGACCTGTCGGCGCTGGACACCCCCGGGGCCCTGGACGTTGCCTTCCCCAGTCCCTCTGACGGTGCCCTGCGGCCTGCAGAGGTTCCCGCCGCCTTGGTTCGTGATGATCCTCACTCATATCCTCAGAGCAGCGGCAGTGATGGCGACGGGGTCATCGGACCTGCTGGAGGGGGAATAGAGATGGTGGGGGTCAGCCCCCACAGCTCAGGAGAAGATCTCCCAGCTGGATCACCCACACTGGAGCCAGCTGGTGATTTGTTGGCTGATCAAAAGACCAGTGTCTTGGGACAGGAGCCGCTGGGCCCTCCTGCAGCAGCCCCGTGCTCATCCAGAAACAGACTTGGTCACCCAGGTATTGAGCACCCTCTGCCTGTGGTGTCCGGGGATGGCCCTCGCCAGCCAGGACTGCGGCCTCAGGACGAGGCGGATGTCACCAGAGAAATTCCGACACCGCCAGGGAACCCCACTCCCAAGGGGAGCAGGTCAGCCCCGGAGAGGTCCACTGAGTCGTTGGGCCTGACCTCGCTGGAGCTCCAGGGTGAGCTCACATACATAGTTTTGAGCCCTGGTTCTGGGGGCTGCACCTCCACACCCATCCCGGGTGCCCAGGTCACGTTTCCATCTGCGGCGTTGGACAAGCTGGTGGTCAGCTCGTGCCAGCCGGGAAAAGCGGGCCCAGGAGCACAGGGTGGAAAGGGCATGTTGGCCAAAACTCTGGGGCCCCTGCCGGGGTCGGTGGCCGGGAAGCTGAACCCCAGGCCCGGTACCCCATCTGGGGGCCGCTTGCGGAAAGCCCAGATCGTCAGCTTCCCGAAGCCCAACTTCCAGAACGTCCGACCGAAGGTGATCTCACGGCTGGTGCCTGGCGATCGGGTGCTGGTCCGATCCCCGCAGGTGTCTGCTTCCCCACGGCTGCCAGCCGCCGGCCCTAGACCACCGTGCTCCATGCGGCCGGGAGCTACGGTCCTCACCAGTAAGGCCGACAAGCAGCCGCCGCTCAGCCGGCCGAGCCCGGGCCCCGCCGGACAGGGGGCTTCCCGCTTGAGAAATGCCTGCTCCCAGGCCCCCTGCGTGGCGCCAGGGACCAAGCCTTCCGGCCCCCAGGGGTTTGCCGTGCCCACTCCGGCGGGGGTTCACCGGAGGCCCCGGCTCCCCCTGGATAGTCAGAGGGAGAGCACTAGGGTTCTGGGGGAGACATTCACCCCGAGCAGCGAACACCATGGGAGCCGAGGGAAGCTGGACGAGACCTACGACCGGGTACCTCTGGGCTGGGTATGTGCGGGACTAGGGCTGCGGGAGTGAGGGGCGTGGTGTGGCCGGGGGCTCCTGATGGCCCCAGGCCACCCCTCCAAGTGACTATGGCCGGTGACAGGTCCTGATGAGTTGGCCACGGGGTGAATATCTTGCTTTGGGAAGCCCCGTTATTCTCAGGCCTGGGTCACGGTGTTGCTTTAGTACTGACTGTGCACCAGGTGCTCGGTGGGACCAGCCCTGGCCTGATCTCAGCCTCAGTGCCGCAGCCCTGGCTCCTCTCTTGGAGCCGGTGGCTGTGGGGCAGAGCTGCTGACCATGTGGCCAGACATGACTGAGCCCAGGGCAGTGCAGAGTGGTCCGGCAGACAGCAGTGGCAGGTTTCCTGCACCTTGTCTGCTGGACAAGGGATTTGGACTGTCCTGGAGCCCTGGGCAAGAGGCATTGCTGCCACCCTGGCCAAGGAAACAGCCCCTCTCCCTGGCGGCTTCCTCGGGGAAGGTGTGCCCTCAGGGGCTGGTGGCTAATTAAGCCTGGGTAATTAGAGTAATCACTTGGCACCTGGGATTGTAATTAGAGAGTTGAACTCCTGGTGGTCCCTGTACAAAGGCTGACCCGGCACTGACCCCACCGTGCAGGCTTAGGAACACTGGCCTGACAAACATGGGACCAGTCTGGTTCTACTTTGGTCACCAGGACTCAAGTTTGGCCCTTTGGCTGTTAGTATGCCAGGATGTTGTCCCATCCCTTCGGCCGGCAAGCTGGCATCACAGGATGGCCAGTTTCCTTCTGTCCTGGACAGACAGCTGGACTCTCCTGCCTCATCCTCTCTCCTCCTCCCCTTCTCCCCCCTCCCCCACCCGCCTCTACCTGTGTACTGCCCAACATGGCAGCTGTCGGTGGAGGGGTTGCATGTCTATACAGACACGGGTATCACAGGGTCGTTGTCCTTTCTGCCTTCCATCAGACTGACATGAGTGCTCGGTTCATAGGTCCATGGCCCCGGGAGGAGGTGGGGGCTGCCATTTGAGAGGTGGTCACTGCAGTCCCACAGTGGCTTGAAGTCTCACATAGTAGCAGCAGTAGCAACATTTATTGAGTGACCTTTGATGTGGTGCATTGTTCCCTCCTCCCAAGGAGTTTCCACTCTAATCATCATCAATCGTATTTATTGAGGGCTTACTGTGTGCAGAGCACTGTACTAAGCACTGTAATGGTCCAGCAGGAGCATAGCCTGGATGCTGGGGTCTGTTTAAAGGAAAGAGTGTGTGTGTGTGTGTGTGTGTGTGTGGTTTGGCGTTGGGGGGGCGGGGTGCGCACCCCTAGCTGAGGGTCTGTTTTTCTGTCCCCCATTCTTCCCTATCCACTTAGGAGGGTGTGGTCTGAGTTGCAGAGGAATTTGTTCTAGGACCCCGGAGTCCAAAGTTTCCAGAAGATGGGTGGGTTGATGGCATAGGCCGGGTCTAGGTCCAGCCTCATGGTGGCCAATGTGGATTGTGTTGTGTCTTCACAGGCCTCTGAGGGGGCTACCAAGACCCTGTTGGGCCACAGCCCCCCATCCCAGACCAGCCTTCCAAGTTGTGGGGAGGCTCCGGTTCTCGCAGCCGCCGTCGGGAACTCCTCACTTTCCCCACGCCAGAACGGCAACAGCAGAAACGTCCATCCCACCCGAGCCATATCTCCTCCAAGGGAACAGCCTCCCGCTGCCTCCAGTGAGTTCCACAACCGCCAGAGTCTGGGTGCTGGATGGGTCTAGGGATCAGGGAGGAGGGGCAGGGTAACTTGATGGGGAGGATGCATGGGGGGAGAGCTGATTGAGTGCCTCAAATTGATGGTCAGGAGTTGATTTGATATGGAGGTAGATGAGTAATCCTTGGAAGTTTTTTTGAGGAATGGGTAGGCTTGCAGAGAATTGTGTTTTAGAAAAGTGATTCAGGCAACAGAATGAGGACTGGATTGGAGAGGGGAGGGGCTGGAAGCAGGGAGGTCAGCAGAAAGGCTGATTCAGTAGTTGAGGTGGGTTATACTGCTCGGACCAGTATGGTGTCAGTTTAATTGGAGAGGAAGGGGCAGATTCAGATGTTGTGGAGCAAGAACTGCCAGGATTTGGTGGCCTTGGGAGAAGGATGTGTCAAGAATAAGGCCAAAGTTGTGAGTTTGTGACAGGGAGGATGGTGGTGTTTGTCAACAGTGATGGGAAGTCTTGGGGAGGAAAAGTTTTGGGTGGGAAGATAAAGTGTTCTGTTTGGACATGATATATTCAAGTGGACCTGTCTACCAATTCTTAGTACAGTGCTCTGCACACAGTAAACACTCAAATACAATGGATTGATTGATTGAGATGTCAGTAGGACATCCAAGTATAGATGTCCTGAAGGCAGGAGGAAATGGAAGACTGCAGAGAAGGAGAGAGGTCTGGGCTAGAGAAGTAGATTTGGGAGTCATCCACGTAGAAATGGTAGTTGAGGCTGTAGGAGCCAATGAGTTTTCCAAGGGAATGGGTGTAGATGGAGAAAAGAAGGGGACCCAGAACCAAACCTCGAGGGACTCCCACAGTTAATCTTATTTATTGAGCGTTAACTGTGCGCACAGCACTATACAGCGCACTTGGGAGAGTATAACAGAGTTGATAGTCATGTTGACTATCTTACAGTTACATAATGATCTTACAGTTACAGGGTGGGAGGCAGAGGAGGAGCCCATGAAAGAGACTGAGAATGAGCGGCGAGAGAGTTAGGAGGAAAACCAGGAGAGGGCAATGTCAGTGAAGCCAAGGTTGGATAATGTTTCCAGGAGAAGGGGGTGGTCCACAGTGTGGAAGGCAGCTGAGAGGTTGAGGAGGATTGGACTGAGTTGAGAGTTGAAGTGGACTCCACTATGTGGAGCGGCAGCCAGCCTCCACCCCGCCTTCAGCTCCCCAGGTCCAGCTTTCCCCGTTGGTCCCTCGGGCTGCACGTGGGCACCTCATGCAGGGCCAGGCGGGGGGGGTCTCTGGACGGGGGCACTCACTATCAGCAGCGAGCCCACAGCCCCCACCCCGTGTCCCGGCCCTGGGCAGCCCGAGACGACGGCCGTGCTCCCTGACCCTCGCCCGCGTCTCTGGTCCTGCCGCTCTTGTTCCCACCCCGGAGGATCTACTCCGGGCCGGCGAGACTCTCAGGTTTGGCCTTCCTTGCAGGCATGGGATGGATGTGCGTTTGGGCTGGACTTTGGGGTTGGAAGTGTGTGAGTCCACACCAGAGCCCACATGGCCACTTTCCCAGATTAGCAACAGGGACTGGCGTGCAGCCCATCCTGGGGCCCCCGTCCCACCTATGAAGACTTCCCTCAGTGTCTCCCTCACCAAGTTCCTTGATTATTCGATTCCTAAAAAAGGGCCAAGTGAGAGGTTGGGGCCATCCTGGGCCGAGGTACCAGGGGGAGGTCCCTGCCCTTGAGGTTCTGCCAGGCTGACAGGGTGGGCACTGATGCCAGGCCACGTTTATGGGGCAAGTGCCTGGAGTCCTGGACAGAGTGAGTTGAGTGTTGCTGGGGAGAGAGAGAGAGAGAGAAGGTGGGGGGCAAGTGGTGCCATGAGCGCTGCCGTTTCAGACCGGTCACCCTCCCCAAGTGTCCATCTTCCGTCTGTGTGTACACAGTCCACCTTCTGGATCAAAAGCCATTTACAATGTCATTTCTCCACATCACACATTCCTCTGGCATCCACTGGGCTGTCGCGAGCTGGTCAGGTTCTCTGTGGTGGGAATGGGAAGGTCACGGCTGTGTCTTTGGAAGGTGGGGAGGGGGCATTAGGATAGGGGTAGGGGAGAAGTTTGGAGGACTCCGACCTCTGTCTGACCCAAACACCCTTTGCAGCTATGGTGATCTGCTGTGAGGGATCTTTGACATTTAGAGAAGCAGCGTGGCTCAATGGAAAGAGCACGGGCTTAGGAATCAGAGGTCATGGGTTCTAATCCCGGCTCTGCCAATTGTCAGCTATGAGACTTTGGGCAAGTCACTTAACTTCTCTGGGCCTCAGTTACCTCATCTGTAAAATGGGGATGAAGACTGTGAGCCCCATGTGGGACAATCTCATAACCTTGTATCCTCCCCAGTGCTTAGAACAGTGCTTTGCACATAGTAAGCGCTTAACAGATGCTGCTATTATTATTATTATTATTCTTTATATCAGTCAGTAGTATTTACAGAGTGCTATATTGGGAGAGTATGCTAGGGATGATCTCTGCTCTCAAGGGGCTTATAATCAAACAGGGGAGACAGTGAAAAAATAAATTATGGATAGGAGGAAGAGGAGGTTGGAAAGGTGGTTATGTGACTAAGTGCTTATGAAGTGTGTCCATCGTTATCTTTGGAAGGGGTAGGTGGGGTTGTGAGTTCATAAGCAGCGGCTTTGTGAGAAGCAGCGTGGCTCAGTGGAAAGAGTTTGGGCTTTGGAGTCAGAGGTCATGGGTTTGAATTCCGGCTCTCCCAATTGTCTGATGATGATGATGGCATTTGTTAAGCACTTACTATGGTCAAAGCACTGTTCTAAGCGCTGGGGAGAATACAAGGTGAACAGATTGTCCCACATGGGGCTCACAGTCTTTATCCCCACTTTACAGATGAGGTAACCCAGGCACAGAGAAGTTGTGACTTGCCCAAAGTCACACAGCTGACAATTGGCAGAGTCGGGATTTGAACCCATGACCTCTGACTCTCAAGCCCATGCTCTTTCCTTTGAGCCAGTCAGCTGTGTGACTTTGGGCAAGTCATTTAACTTCTCTGTGCCTCAGTACCCTCATCTGTAAAATGAGGATTAAGACTATGAGCCCCCTGTGGGACAACCTGATCACCTTGTAACCTCCCCAGTGCTTAGAATTGCATATAGTAGGCATTTAATAAATGCCATTATTATTATTCTCATTCTTCTTATTATAACTGTGGAGGTGGTAGTTGTTATAATTGTGGAGCCAGAGAGAAAGAGTGGTCAGGGAAGGTCTCCTTATGATGGGGAGGGGGCTTCAGAAAGCTTTAAAGATAGGCAGAGCTGAGGGTTGGCAGATTTGAGAAGGGAGGGAGTTTGAGGCAGGAGGAAGGGCCTGAGTGAGGGCTTGGAGGTGGGGCCGAGTGAGAAAGCGGTACGATGAATATGTGAGCCTGGGAGGAATGGAGAAGTGCAAGCTGGAGTGTAATGGGAGAAGGGTGGATAAATAAGGTGGAGGCTCAGAACCTTGGAACTGATGGTCAGGAGTTTCTGCTTAATGTGGAGATGGATGGGCAATCACTGGAGGATTTTGAAGACTGGGGTGACATCGAGTGAACGGTGTTTTAGAAAGACGATCTAGACAGCAGCGTGAAGCATGGACTGGAACAGGGAGAGACTGGAGACAGAGAGGTCAACCCAAGAGGCTGATGCAGTAGAGGAGTTGGGATATGACCAGAGTGGTGGTCTCCCAGTGCCCCTGCATCCCCCACAACCTCAGGTCTCCCTCACTTCCCCCAATGTCGGTCTCGTGTGTTCACCCAGGAAATCCAGCAGCGGCCTGTGGGAGGGCATCGTTTCTGAAACGCTGCCTCCCCTCCGGCACAGGGGAAGATCCCACGTCTCCACGCAGAAAGCCCGTGGCCAAGAAGGTCTGCCCGGTGGCAGGACCCGTGCCCAGATCGCAGCTGCCCCCGGCGGGGCCCGTGCGGCAGAGGATGCCCAGCGGCTCTTCGATCAGCAGCTCTCGGAGCGGTGGCAGCACGAGCAGTGGGAGTGGTCAGTGTTGGGCCGCTGGGGTTGGGGCGGGGAAGAGTCGGGGCCCAGGTGCTACTGGGAGGAAGCCAGGGCTGGACAGGTGGAGAAGGGTGAGAGCCTCATCGGGGCATCCCACCTGCAAGGAGCGTTCGGGGGAGTGGAAGAGGTGTGTTGGCTCTGGGGAACCTGGCCCATAGGAGTATAGTTCTGAATATGGACAGGGCACGCCGCCCCAAGCACGTTCCTGCTTGCGGTGCCCGTGGAACTGAGCAGGACAGGGCTCAGATTCCTTCTCCTGCCCATGGTGCCCTGGGTGCTCTCCTGACCTCAGAGCTGAGCAGGACAGGGCTCGCCGACCTGTGACAGCAGACAAGGGGACAGATGCTTCTCTTTCAGTGGTGAAGGAAGCCTTGTCCTTCACTGACTGTGGATCCCCTCCTTCCCTCAGTCTCTGGGTCTGTTCCCAGTGTTCCCTGTCCTGGCTAATGGTCCGGGGGTCCTTGAGGGTGAGGGAATCCTGGCTGTGGCCTGCTGGACTTAGCCACCTGTGGGGGCAGGGCAGGATCCCCCCTAGGAAAAGCCGACCACCTTCGTTGTCCCAGCCGGGCCAGGGACTCTGCAGAAATTCTGGGAAACACTCTGTCCCCGTCTTTGTCTGGTCACAAAGGGGTTTACCGCCACCACCTGGGTTACACTCCCTGTCAGAGGGAGCATCAGACTGACCACTCTCTGCCCCTCCCCCCATCTCTCCCCATCCCCCCGCCCCTCCCGGCCCCCCAACCCCCCACCCCCCCCGCCTGTTCCCCGGGAGCCGGAGACGCCGCCGTGCAAACATGGCCGCCCCGTTCCTGGCTTGAGCGGGCTTGGCTCTGGGTAAATGACCGTGGCGGGCGGCTTCCGCAGCTGCACAGACACTGGGCCCGCTCCCTCGGCTCCCCCCAACTCGACCCTGGCCCCGCCGGCCGAGCCCGGCAGCCACTATGACCTGACCTTCCTGACCCTGCTGGTGGTAGGATCCTATAGCCTGTGCGCTGTCCCTTTGTTCTCCTCGCTGACGGCCAAGAGAAGTAGGTTGGTGGTTTTGGCGCGGCTCTCTCCTCTCCCCCCTTTCCCCACGCCCCCCACCCGGGGACCCCGTGTCTGCACGCCGTGTGTGACAGGGTCCCTGGGTGATGGGGTGCTAGGTCTCCCCATCCATCCCCTCCATCCGGTTGTCCCATGTCTGTGCGCTGTGTGACGGGGTCCCAGGGAGATTGGGTGCTAGGTCTCCCCCTTCTCCGTCCGGGGACTCCGTGTCTGTGCATTGTGTGTGACAGGGTCCCTGAGTAATGGGGTGCTGGTTTCCTGCCCGTCCCCCTGGGAGCACCATGTTTGCATGCCAAGTGTGATGGGGCCCCAGGGAGATGGGGTGTTAGGTCTCCCCCTCCTCCTCCACCTGGAGGCCCTGTGTCTAAGCACTGTGTGAAACAGGGTCCCAGAGTGATGGGGTGAATAGATTTCCCTGTTGTCCTTCCCCTCCCCCTGGGCACACCGTGTTTGCACACCATGTGTGATGGGGCTCTAGAGGGCTGGGGTGTTAGATCTTCCCCTCCTCCCCATTCACATGGGGACACAGTGTTTGAGCGCCATGTGTGATGGTGTACCAGAGCGATGGGCCTCGGGGGTCAGTCTCAATCCCGGCGAGGAGATTGGGGGGGCTGTACCTGAGGATGGCAGTGCCGTCTGCTGTAAGGGAGGGAGGGAGCCTGGCTCCTTCCCACGCACTGAATCCTGTGGCGACCAGAGGCCAACTGGGCACTGGGGGTTAGGGAGGTTCCTGGTTTCAGGTGTCAACCGATTCACCGAGCACTGCAGCCTGGTCTGGCCAGGTGAGGAGCTTCAGCCGCCCGTTGAGCTGGCAGGGAAGTCACCACTACTGCTCCCCATGAGATGGGTTCAAAAGACCGAGGGAGGGAGTTTCATATCCTCAAAATCAGGCAGGACTTCAGCAGGGTTAGCTGGTGACTACTGGCACCCAGACTGATCATCTTTAAATGGAAGCTAAGTAGGGCTGAACCGTAAAATGTCATGAACGAGGGTATGTGCACATAGGTGTGTGTTCATGTTGTCTGGCTCATGGGGCTGCGTGCACATGGGTGCACATGTGTGTGTGCACGTTTCCTGGCTCATGAGCCTTTGACAGCTTCATTATGCCTACATCCCCCAGAGTTGGAGGGTGGGCTAACCCCACCTCGCCCTACCCTCTGGTGAGTTTCCTGGATCAGCAGTCCCAGTCGTGCCCCCAAGGCTGGCAACATGGGTTGTGACCCAGAGTCCTTATATTTGGGGGAAGGGGGAAGGGATGAGGGGCAATGAAGAGACAGGAGGGAGAGGGGAGAATCAAGGATGATGGATTGTCCATGCTGGGTCACTGGGGGAGAATCAGGAATGGAGAGGGGAGAGTCAGGGGTGGTAGGTGGTCCACCCTAACTATGAGGATGGGTGTCCAGGAGGGTGACCTGCATACAGTTCCTCCCAGTGTCCCAGCATCCCCACCGGAGGCAAAATCAATCAGTTATATTTGAGTGCTTACTGTGTGCACAGCACTGCACTAAAACACTTGGGAGAGTACAATATAATAGAGTTGGTAGACACATTCCCCACCTACAGTAAGTTTACAGTCTAGGAGGAAATATATATATATATATACACACACATATATGTATATGTGTATGTGTGTGTGTGTGTGTGTGTTTGTATCTAAAGCACTTTCTACGTGCCAGGCACTATATTAAGTGCTGGAGTAGATACAAGCCAGTCATGTCCCATGTAGGGCTCACAGTAGACAAAGTGGCAAAGTCGGGATTAGATCCCAGGACCTCTGACTCCCACGCTTATGCTCTTTATGCAGAATACTGTACAGAATGCTCAGGAGAGTGCAAGACAACAGACTCGGGAGACGTTCCCTGTCTACAAGGAGCTTATAGTCTAGAAAGAGTAAAGTCCTGGGCTGGGTGGACCATGATGCTTTTGGTGACTCAAGACCCAAACCCTGAGATTCTGTGGACAGAGGTACAGTGCCAGGCGGCTGCTGTGATTGGTCTAAAAGGAGCCGTGCCCGTTTTCCAATCCCACAGCCATCAATGCCGCTTTCGTCAAGAACCGGAAGAACCCTCTCCCCGCACCGTTTTCCAATGGCATCCCAGCACCTGTGTTCCCAAAGCCCCAGGCTCCTAGGGTCCGGCTGCCCTCCGCGAGGAGCCCAGCGAAAGGTAGGGGAGGGCTCCACCAGCCCGCCTTCCCCCGCTGCCCCCGCCGGGTTTCCAGAGAGGCCCGGCATCATGGTGGCCCTGGCTGCCACGGGATGGCCAGAGTCCCGTTCAGCGGTGTGCCAGTGGACTCCTGAGCTGGCCTGAGCCCAAGCTGGGTCCAAATTGTGCCCGGGGACTGGCATCGTGAACTTTCTGGCTCGTGTGGCAGGTCTAACTTGGGGCTGTTTTTTCCTTGGTCTAGGGGCAAAGAGCAAGGTTGCTGCGGGTGGCCCTGGCCTGGCCCCGTCCCCTAGGGGACCGAGCAGGGCCGCTGATGCCAAGACCAGGCCGTTTCTGGGTAAGGACTTGGCTTTGGTGGCAACAGTGCCCGCAGGTCCATGTTTGCCGTGGCTGGCACTGGTCTGGGGGTGCCCAGTCCTCGTCTGTGGGTCTATCGCTGGCTATGTATGGCCAGACTGTCCTGCCTGCCCATGGACCGAGTTGTCCCTGGCTCCTCCACCAGTGCCAGCCACTGGCTGTGCCCTGGGCACTGTCCCTCTCCATCTTCCACTCGGCCCTTCTGGGCCCAGCTCTTTCCCCGGGGTGAAACAGTAACACTCTTCTGAACAGCTCGTCTGTCTCTAGCATCTGATGACTGCTGCCTGTGAGAGGGGCCCCAGGCCATGGCGGGGAGAAGCCGTTAGCTATGGGTGCAGTCATGGGAGCAGTCCAGGAGGAAGCACTGAGCTAAACCCCCAGGAAAGCACAATGGAGGCGGTAGAAACAATCCCAGCCTGCAAGGAGTTTATGATCTTGCTGCAGTGACAGACACACACAGTGACTTAAGGACAAGAGGGAGAAGCATCCAAGCAGTAGATTGTATATATCCATATGCACCAACCAAAGGGCAATGAGAAGTGAAAAGGGGCTGAGATGAGAGGAGAGAGTCTGTGATCTTGGGAGAAGAACCAGGCAATCTGGGAAGGCTTCCAGGAGGTGGTGGGATTTCAGGAGGGTTTTGAAGATGGGGAGGGTATTGACCTGGAGGGTTTGGAGTGGAAGGGAGGGTGTGAGCCAGAGGTCAGAAGGTGGGAGAGTTGAAAAGCAGGGTGCAAGGTCCCATCTCATGCCTCAAGCATCTACTAGTAGTTAGGCAGGGTCCCTGTCTTATACAGTCTCATTGGGGAGGTGAGCAGACAGTTTCCAGTTTTAGTGATTGTGGTGTGGTAAATGGCGGATAATCAGGTCAGAAAGACTGTGGACTCCTGGTGCAGGTGTCTCATCCCCATTTTACAGAGGAGGATACAGAAGCCCAGAGAGGTTCAGTGAGTTACCCAAGGTCAAACAGCAGGCAAGTGGTAGAGCTGGGATTCAAACCCAGAGCTTGGGCACCACGAACTTGTCTGATCTGTTTTTTCCTCTCCAACTTCCAGGCTCGAGGCAGAATGTGTCCAGGCTCCTGTTTCCAGCCTCCAATCTGGGTGAGTGACATTTCTGACCATGGGAATTCAGGGGGCGGGGACCCTGACGCAGGCTGTCTTGTGCTGTGGCGAAGCCACACCCAGCTTCTGCACAGGTGGACATTTGGTACTGGAATGGGCGTCTCCCTTCTGCCTCACAGCCTCCCCTCCTGTCCCCTGTCCCTCTACCCATCAAAGTGCCGTCGACCACAGTGAGGAGAACTGGGCGAATTTGAGAGGGAGCCGATAGGGCTCAGCAGGAGAGAGAGAAGGAGAGAGAGACACAAGGGCGATGGGGAGGATATTGGTGATGTTGGTGGAAATGGGATAGTTGGGGGTGGAGTGGGTTCAGAGGGAAGAGTTTGGGTAAGCAGAGGGTACCAACGGAGTATCCCTGAGGCAAGAGGAGATGCAGGTTGCTGGGAGATGAGGTTGGCAGTCGCCAGGCTACATGATGATGGACAAGGTAGAAAGATTCCTGGCTGCCCGCTGCTGTCACACCGATGATCTTTGGAGGCTGAACTCAGTGGCCAAGTGGGCTACTTCTAGGGTGGAGGGGGTCTCTGTGCTTGGCTAGGTTCTCCCTCATCCTGTCTCTGGGGTCCCACACTGTGAGCTGGCCAACGGAAATGGGGTGGGTATGCGGTGAGGTGATGTGCCGTCCCTTGCTCTGGGTGACTGCAGGTGGGCTTGTGGTGCCGGGGCAAGGGGGGGACAGCGGGTCGACCGTGACTTCCAACGTCAGTCTGGCAGCTTGGGTCCAGGCTCTGAGAGTCACCAGCAAAGGTGCGTGGCCCAGACAACGTCCATTAAAGCCATCTGATGGAGAGATTATCTCTGTCTGGATCACGGTGGTTGGTTGCCTCTGCTCAGTCCATTCAGGAGGCCAGGATGGAGAGGTGCTCAAGGCCAGCATTGCTGCAACGGCCAGGTCACCCGTCACAGGTTACATGTCACGGGTCAGGTTTGGTCGTAGTATTTGGGATGAGGTATGAGTGCGGAGGTTCTGTGGGAGGGAGGAGGGCAGATGGTGGGGGTGTCTTTGGGTTGGGGTTGATATGGAGGATCTGGGAATGGCCAGGGACAAGGAAGGGTCTGCGGGTTAGGGGGTGCGCTTTGCGAGGAGGGCAGGGCCCTCCCAACTGGGCAGTGTGGCATATATGGCTGCTGAGGGCACAACAGCTCAATGCTCTTGTGGAACAGCTGAGAGTAATGGCAGCTGAACTCTGATTCCATGGCATCCTGACTGTAGTGTGAAAGCCGATGGGGAGGACTGCTGTGTGCCCTGTGTTTGCCGTGTGTGTGTGTGGTGTGAAAAGAGGTGCTGCAGAAATGCCTAAATTTCACTAAAGGAAACGATATGTTGTGTGTGTGTGTACATGCCATGAACTGTGTGCAGAGTGTTATACTAGGTACTTTGGAGAGAACAGTGAAGTTGACACAATCTCTGTCCTTGAGAAGCTCGCAGTTTTACAGTGGAGACAGACACAAACGAATTTACTAATAGGAAAAAGAGAATTCATTCATTCAATTGTATTTATTGAGCGCTTACTGTGTGCAGAGCACTGTACTAAGCACTTGGGAAGTACAAGTTGGCAACATATAGAGACGGTCCCTACCCAACAACGGGTTCACAGTCTAGAAGGGGGAGACAGAACAAAACAAAACATGTGGACAGGTGTCAAGCCGTCAGAACAAATAGAAATAAAGCTAGATGCACATCATTAACAAAATAAATAGAATAGTAAATATGTACAAGTAAAATAGAGTAATAAATCTGTACAAACATACAGGTGCTCTGGGGAGGGGAAGGAGGTAGGGCGGGGGGATGGGGAGGAGGAGAGGAAAAAAATGGAAAAGGGATGGGAGTAGGATATAAATCTATATGTATAATAAAGGTACTATGGGTGGGTGTGAGTGCGTAAGTGCTGCCAAGGGAGACGACTGCGGAAGGCTTCCTTTCATTCATTCAATCAATCGTATTTATTGAGCACTTACTGTGTGCAGAGCACTGTACTAAGTGCTTGGAAAGTACAATTCAGCAATAAAGAGACAATCCCTACCCACATTGGGCTTTACAATCTAGAAGGGGGAAGATAGACATCAAAACAAGTAAGCAGGCATCAATATAAATAAATAGAATTTTAGGTATATATGTATATACATAAGTGCTGTGGGGCAGATGGGGGGGAAGAGAAAAGGGAACAAGTCAGGGTGACGCAGAAAGGAGGGGAAGCTGAGGAAAAGGGGGGTTTAGTCTGTGAAGGCCTCTTGGAGCTGGTGAGCCTTCAATAGGGCTTTGAAAGGGGGAAGAGGGATTTGCGGATTTGAGGAGAGAGGGCGTTCCAGGCCAGAGGTAGGACGCTGGCCAGGGGTGGATGGCGGGACAGGCGAGATCGACGCACAGGGAGAAGGTTAGCGCCAGAGGAGCGGAGTGTGCGGAATGGCATGTGACAGGAGAGAAGGGAGGTGAGGTAAGATGGGGCAAGGTGATTGAGAGCTTTGAAGCCAATAGGAGTTTTTGTTTGATATGGAGGTTGATAGGCAACCACTGGAGATTTCTGAGGAGGGGGGTGACATGTCCTGAACGTTTCTGTAGAAAGATTTAATCCGGCCAGCAGAATGAAGTATGGACTGAAGTGGCGAGAGGCAGGAGGTGGGGGGGTCAGAAAAGAGGCTGATGCAGTAATCCCTTTGGGACAGGAGGAGTGATTGTACTAATGTGGAGGAGGTGGGATTCCAGGAAGCTTCTGAAGATGTGGAGAGCTGTGGCCTAGTGCTCAGGGAAGGGAAGGGGAGTTGCCAACTTGTACTTCCCAAGTGCTTAGTACAGTGCTCTGCACACAGTAAGCGCTCAGTAAATATGATTGAATGAATGAGTTCCAGGCAGGAGAAAGTATGTGAGCCATGAGTCAGAGACAGGCAAGGATGCCTTACGGAGGGTAGGTGAGCTGGGGAGGAATGAAGAGTGCGAGCTGGAGTATAGTGGGAAAAGAGAGTGGATTTGGAAGAGGGAGGGAGTTGGTCAGCTGAGTGCTTCAAAGCTGGTAGCCAGGAGTTTCTGCTTGGGCGGAGCTGTTGAGTGACAGGAACCTGGAGAGAGATGCGAGACCAGTTTGGGCAGGCAGTGAACAGCAAACCGGAGCCATTGAGACTAGGGGGAGCAGGAAAAAGTGAAAAGGATTTTACGCTTTTACATTTTCTCAAGCCCACGCTCCACCTAAGTTTTCCAACGACAGTTTTTACTAGCATCCCGAGTTGGGCCCTGTGGAGGCCACGGCCCTCGAAACACCGTGCACTGACCGTGCTTGGATGAACGTCCTCTCCCCCTCATCCCCCTCTCCTCCCCCATCTTACCTCCTTCCCTTCCCCACAGCACCTGTATATATGTATATATGTTTGTACATATTTGTTACTCTATTTATTTTACTTGTACATGTCTATTCTATTTGTTTTATTTTGTTAGTATGTTTGGTTTTGTTCTCTGTCTCCCCTTTTTAGACTGTGAGCCCACTGTTGGGTAGGGACTGTCTCTATATGTTGCCAACTTGTACTTCCCAAGTGCTTAGTACAGTGCTCTGCACACAGTAAGTGCTCAATAAATACGATTGATGATGATGATGATGAGACCCGGCTGAGACTAACTGATGGTCAGCTCCCTGTGGGCAGGGGCCATAGGGTCTACCGACTCTCCTGGGCAATGGAATTAAAATAAGCATTGATCTAATCCACAGTTATAATACCATTTATTTAAGGTACTATACCTTTAATCCATAATTATAATACCAAAGATCAGGTGTAATATCTGTTCTTATCAGTTTAATATCTGATATATCATCTCCCGGGACAATTAATTTTTTTTTTAAGAGAAGTAAAGGGGCCTAGTGGATAGAGTGCAAGCCTGGGAGTCAGAAGGACCTGGGTTCTAGTCCCAGCTCTGCCGCTTGTCTGTAATGTGACCTTGGGCAAGCCACTTCACTTCTCTGGGCCTCAGTTACCTCATCTATAAAAAAAAAAATGGGGATTAAGTCGGTGAGCTCCAAGTGGGACAGGGACTGTGTCCAACCCAATTTGCTTATATGCACCCAAGTGCTTAGTACAGTTTCTGGCACATAGTAAGTGCTTAACAAATACCACATTATTGTTATTATTAGTATTATTATTATATGGGATTGTATAGCTCTCCCCAAGTGCTTAGTGTGGTGCTCTGCACACAGTGAGCCCTCAAGAAGGATCGATTGACAGGACACTGGGAGATGGGAAGTGTCTCACCCCCCTCCATCAGGGAGGGAACCCCGACACTCACAGCAGCTCAACTCCTGCTTTCTTCTCTGCTCTAATAATAATAATAATAATTCTGGTATTTGTTAAGCATTTCATTCATTCATTCAGTCATATTTATTGAGTGCTTACTGTGTGCAGAGCACTGTACTAAGCGCTTGGGAAGTACAAGTCTGCAACATATAGAGACAGTCCCTACTCAACCATGGGCTCACAGTCTAGAACTTATGTGTCAGGCACTGTAGTAAACCCTGGGGTGGATACAAGCAAATAGGTTGGACACAGTCCCTTGTCCCACGTGTAGCTCACAATCTCAATCCCCATTTTCCAGATAAGGGAACTGAGGCCCAGAGAAGTGAAGTGAGTTACCCAAGGTCACACAGCAGACGGCGCTTAGTACAGTGCTCTGCACACAGTAAGCGCTCAATAAATACAATTGATTGATTGATTGAATGCCCATGACCTTCTGGACCGTGCTCTATCCACTAGAGAAGCAGCGTGGCTCAGTGGAAAGAGCACGGGCTTTGGAGTCAGAGGTCATGGGTTCGAATTCTGACTCCACCAGGTGTCTGCTGTGTGATCTTGGGCAAGTCACTTAACTTCTCTGGGCCTCAGTTACCTCATCTGTAAAATGGGGATTAAGACTGTGAGCCCCACGTGGGACAACCTGATCACCCTGTATCCTCCCCAATGCTTAGAACAGTGCTTTGCCCATAGTAAGCACTTAACAAATGCCTATTATTATTATTATTATTATTAGGCCATGCTGCTAGAGAAGCAGCGTGGCTCAGTGGAAAGAGCGCGGGCTTGGGAGTCAGAGGTCATGGGTTCTAATCTAGGCTCTGCCACTTAGAGGCTGTGTGACTTTGGGCAAGTCACTTAACTTCTCTGGGCCTCAGTTCCCTCATCTGTAAAGTGGGGATTAAGACTGTGAGTCCCATGTGGGACAACCTGATTACCTTGTATCTCCCCCCCAGCGCTTATAACAGTGCTTGGCACATAGTAAGCGCTTAACAAATGCCAATTATTATTATTATTATTATTAGGCCACGCTGCTAGAGAAGCAGCGTGGCTCAGTGGAAAGAGCGCGGGCTTGGGAGTCAGAGGTCATGGGTTCTAATCTAGGCTCTGCCACTTAGCAGCTGTGTGACTTTGGGCAAGTCACTTCACTTCTCTGGGCCTCAGTTCCCTCATCTGTAAAATGGGGATTAAGACTGTGAGTCCCATGTGGGACAACCTGATTACCTTGTATCTCCCCCCCAGCGCTTATAACAGTGCTTGGCACATAGTAAGCGCTTAACAAATGCCAATTATTATTATTATTATTATTAGGCCACGCTGCTAGAGAAGCAGTGTGGCTCAGTGGAAAGAGCGCGGGCTTGGGAGTCAGAGGTCATGGGTTCTAATCTAGGCTCTGCCACTTAGAGGCTGTGTGACTTTGGGCAAGTCACTTCACTTCTCTGGGCCTCAGTTCCCTCATCTGTAAAATGGGGATTAAGACTGTGAGTCCCATGTGGGACAGCCTGATTACCTTGTATCTCCCCGCAGCGCTTAGAACAGTGCTTGGCACATAGTAAGCGCTTAACAAATGCCAATTATTATTATTATTATTATTATTATTAGGCCACACTGCTAGAGAAGCAGCGTGGCTCAGTGGAAAGAGCGCGGGCTTGGGAGTCAGAGGTCATGGGTTCTAATCTAGGCTCTGCCACGTAGCAGCTGTGTGACTTCGGGCAAGTCACTTCACTTCTCTGGGCCTCAGTTCCCTCATCTGTAAAATGGGGATTAAGACTGTGAGTCCCATGTGGGACAGCCTGATTACCTTGTATCTCCCCGCAGCGCTTAGAACAGTGCTTGGCACATAGTAAGCGCTTAACGAATATCAAAATGATTATTATTGTTCTCTTCCCAGCAGTGGGGGGAGCGGGAGGAGGTTCGGCGTCCTCCCGCCTGGGGGCGCTACGGCCCCACCCAACCGGCCCAACGGCCCAACGGCCAGGACCGGCCCCCTCCCCCCTCCCCCCTCCCCCCCCCCCCCCTTCCTCCTTCCCCCTTCCCGGCTCTGCCCTGGCTCCGGCCTGCTGCAGCAGCGGGCCCCGTTGGACCGGCCAGCTAACGGTTCCCGGCCCGGCCCGGGGATGCTCCTGGCCCGGGGCCCGTCGCTGTCCGCGATGCACGTGCGGCTGACCACCAAGGGGCTGCTGCCCCGAAGCCTCCGCGGCCGCCCCGCCGGGCTCTGGAGCACCTACCTCAGTTTCCCCGCATGTAAGGACCGCCTGGGCCCGGGGGCCCCGGCAAGGGGGTTGGATGCCCTGGGCTGGGCAGAGGGGTGCGGAGCAGGCGAGGCCATACCCCAAAGCAGCGTGGCTCAGTGGAAAGAGCCCGGGCTTGGGAGCCAGAGGTCGTGGGTTCTAATCCCGGCTCTGCCATTTGTCAGCTGTGTGACTTTGGGCAAGTCACTTCACTTCTCTGGGCCTCGGTTACCTCATCTGGAAAATGGGGATTAAGACTGTGAGCCCCACGAGGGACAACCTGATCACCTTGTATCCCCCCCAGTTCTTAGAACAGTGCTTTGCACATAGTAAGCACATCATCCTCCGGGCCTGGAATGCCCTCCCTCTGCCCATCTGCCAAGCTAGCTCTCTTCCTCCCTTCAAGGCCCTACTGAGAGCTCACCTCCTCCAGGAGGCCTTCCCAGACTGAGCCCCTTCCTTCCTCGTCCCCCTCTCCATCCCCCCATCTTACCTCCTTCCCTTCCCCACAGCACCTGTATATATGTGTATATGTTTGTACATATTTATTACTCTATTTATTTTACTTGTACATATCTATTCTATTTTATTTTGTTAGTATGTTTGGTTTTATTCTCTGTCTCCCCCTTTTAGACTGTGAGCCCACTGTTGGGTAGGGACCACTCAATAAATACGATTGATTGATTGATTGATAGTAAGTGCTTAACAAATGCCATCATCATCATCATCACCCTGGAGGCACTGGGAGCCGCCAGGCAGGTTGGGCTTCTAATAATAATAATAATGGTATTTATTAAGCGCTTACTATGTGCCATGCGCTGTTCCAAGCGCTGGGGTAGAGACAAGGTAATCAGGTTGTCCCACGTGGGGCTCACAGTCTTCATCCCCATTTGACAGATGAGGGAACTGAGGCCCAGTGAAGTGACTTGCCCAAAGTCACACAGCTGACAAGTGGCAGAGCCGGGATTAGAACCCGTGACTTCTGACTCCCAAGCCCTGGCTCTGTCCACTGAGCCATGCTGCTTCGCAGTCTACTTCTAGACTGAGCCCGTTGTTGGGTAGGAATTGTCTCTATCTGTTGCCGAATTGTACTTTCCAAGCGCTAAGTACAGTGCTCTGCACACAGGAAGCGCTCAATAAAGACGATTGAATGAATGAATTTCAGCGGGACCCCAGGTTGGGGTGGGGGGGAGCACCAGGTACCTAATAATAATAATTACGGTATTTGGTAAGCGCTTACTGTGTTCCAAGCACTGTTCTAAGTGCTGGAGTAGAGACAAGGTAATCAGGTTGTCTCACATGGGGCTCACAGTCTTAATCCCCATTTTACAGATGAGATCATTGAGGCACAGAGAAGTTGTGGAATGCGGCAGAGGACAGCAGACAGGTGACAGAGTGGGGATTAGAGCCCATGTCCTCTGATTCCCAAGGCTGTGCTCTTTTCACTAAGCCATGGTGCTTGGCACAGAGTAAGCGCTTAACAAATACCATTACTATTATTATTATTATTATAGGGTTTACAGTCTTAATCCCTATTTACAGATGAGGTAATTGAGGCATAGAGAAATTAAGTGGCTTGCCCAAGGTCACACAGCAGACAAATGCAGAGCAGGGATTAGAACCCATGACCTTCTGGCTCCTAGGCCCATGCTGCTTCCCCTTTGTGGTTGGGGTGTGTGTGATGGGGGGGTGGAGGGTTGTGTTTGTGTGTGCACGGCAGGCAGATGCCTTCTGTATTTGTGTATTCCTGTTTGCGCGGCCGGCAGACGGTGTGAGTATGTGTGTGTTGGCTGCGGGCCATGCCTCCTCCGGCTTCAGAAATTGGGTCTCTGAGTCAGAGGGCATTCTTTCACGGTGAATTGGGGTGCATCCCTTCTTCAACCCCCCTTTTTCCTCCCCTCCTCCTTTTCCACTCTCCTTCTGCACCCTTCCCCTGCTCCTACTCCTTCCCCATCCGTTCCCCAAGGCTCAGGAGGTAAATTGGGGGTCTGTGCCTGCCAGCAAGGGAGTCATTTTGGCGTGTGAACAGCCAGAATACTACTACTACTACTACTACTACTACTACTACTACTACTACTAATGATAATTGTGGTATTTGTTAGACCCCTACTATGTGCCAGGCACTGTACTAAGGTTTGGGGCAGATAAAAGGTAATTGGGTTAGAGACAGTCCCTGTTCCACTTCGGGCTCACAGTCTTAATCCCCATTTTACAGATGAGTTAACTGAGGGACAGAGGAAGTGAAATGACTTGCCCGAGGTCACACAGCAGACAAGTGGCAGAGCTTGGATTAGAACCCAGGTCCTTCTGAGTCTATCCACTAGGCCACACAGGATGAGAGGACACCTCCTAGTTAGCCCTTGACACTGTGCTGGTCTGGGACAGGGCCTGCATCTCCGGCCCGTCTGACCCTGGCACCGTCCTGGGAAGATAGATATGTGTGCGTATGTGTGTGGGGGGGGAGCCTGGAGGCTTGTGCGGCTGCCCCGGGTCCACAGCTCCTGAAGGACTTGTTGTGCTGCAGTGGATGGGCTCGGAATGCTGGACCTCGCTCCCCAGCTCGAGTGGTCAGCTCCGCCCTGGGCATGGTGCCCGGCACAGAACTCCCTTGTTCTCAGCTCTGCCAGGACAACAGACTCTGGGTAGGAGGCGGGGAGGAGGGAGGGTGTATGCTCGCGCGTGTGTGTGTGTGTGTGTGTGTGTGTGTGTGTGTGTGTGTGAGAGAGAGAGAGAGTTAGAGAGACCCCCTCCCCCAAGCTACCCCCAGGGGACCACTACACCCAGCTGAGGACCCCAGCTTTTAGCCCTGGTTAGTCAGTCAATTGTATTTATTAATAGTAATTATAATAATAATGATGGCATTTGTTAAGCGCTTACTATGTGCAAAGCACTGTTCTAAGCGCTGGGGGGATAGAGTGGGATCAAATTGTCCCACGTGGGGCTCACAGTCTTAATCCTCATTTTACAAGATGAAGTAACTGAGGCTCAGAGTAGTTAAGTGACTTGCCCAAGGTCACACAGCAGACATGTGGCAGAGCCGGCATTCGAACCCATGACCTCTGACTCCAAAGCCCGGGCTCTTTCCACTGAGCCACGCTGAGCGTTTACTGTGTGCAGAACACTGAGCTAATCGCTTGGGAAAGTACAGTATAGCAATAGAGCAGACACATTCCCTGCCCTCAGTGAGCTGGTCCTTACCTGACGGCCGAGTCCACTGTGGGGGATCTGTTGCTGTTGGGGAGGGATAACCGTTGAAGGGGCCTGGTCTTGGACTTTCCTCTCTTAGCCGGAGGACCAATCAATCGATTGTATTTGTTGAGCACTTACTGGGTGCAGAACGCTGTACTGAGCACTTGGGAGAGTACAGTGTAACAGAGTTGGTAGACATATTCCCGGCCCACAGCCAGCTTATAGTCTTGAAGGGCCTGTGGGCAATAAGAGGTAAGTTGATTTCGCTGCCCAAAGACCACACTGCTGCTCCCAGGAAAGGTCATCGGCAGGGGCTGCTGATGAGGTTGGCCGTCCGCTAATTCACAGCCGGGGAACCCGCCCATCGGGCAGCCTGTGCCACGAGACGGGAGCCGGGCCCTTATTGGAGATTGGTAGAAACGACCCTGCCAACCAGGTGAGCCACGCACCTCCAGTCCTCTAGACTGTAAGCTCATCATGGGCAGGGAATGTGTCTACCAAGTCTGCTTATTGTTGTATCATACTTTCCCAGGCATTTAGTACAGTGCTCTGCACACAGTAAGTGCTCAATAAATTAGCTTGAATGAGGGGACCACCATGGGGTGGGGGCACACCGGAGTCCAACATAGGGTATTTGACGGCCCCCGGACTGCTTCCTGCCCACTAATAACAGTAATTGTTGTATTAACCACTTATTCTATGCCAAGTACTGTATTAAATGATGAGGTAGACACAAGGTCATCAGGTCAGACACTGCCCCTGTCCCCCTTTGGGCTTGTAGTCTGAGGGAGGATAGTTATTTAATCCCCGTGTTACAGAGGAGGAAACTGAAGCCCAGAGAAATGAAGTGGCGGAGCTGGAGATAGAGCCCAGGTCTCCTGGTCCCCCAGGGTCTTGCTTTTTCCGTGGCCGTGGCGCGTCTCGGCAGCGGTTCACGGTGTACTTTGCTGTGCTGGACACTCCAGGCCGACCTCGGAAGCACCCGGCCCCTGGCCAGGCCCGATAACGTTGCCGTTGGAGCAGGAAACAGGAAGAGTGAGCGACTCCCCCCGCCTTCTCCGGACTGGCCGGGTCTGGGCTGGGGCTGCTGAGGGCAGGGAGGGAGCCTTGGGGTCCAGTGGAAATCGAGAGGTCGGGGGCCGGCATCTCCCTGGGTGGCCATCCGTAGGGCGGAAGGGTTGTTGGTCCTTGCCTTGGGGTCGAGCAGAAATGGTATATACTACGTGCCAGGTGCCCTACTGAGCCCTGGGGTAGGTACAAGCTAATCAGGTTGGATCCATTCCCTGTCCCACATGGGGCTCACAGTCTAAGTTGGAGGGAGGAGGATTTAATCCCCATTTTACAGATGAGGTAACTGAGGCCCGTCAAAGTGACTTGCTTAGGTCACCCAGCAGACAAGTGACAGAGTGGGACTAGAATTTAGGTCCTCTGACTCTCAGGCCTGTGCTCTTTAATGATGATGATGATTGTTTTTTGTTAAACATTTACTATGTGCCAAGCACTGTACTAATCGCTGGGGTAGATACATGATAGTCAGGTTGGGCACAGTCTCTGTCCCACATGGGGTTCACTGTTCCTCTAGACTGTAAGTTCTTTGTGGGCAGGGAACATGCTTACCAACTTTGTTAAATTATACTCTCCCAAGCTCTTAGTACAGTGCTCTGTACACAGTAAGCATTCAATAAATATGATTGGTTAAATAGGAGGAAGAATAGGTATTGAGTCCATGTTTTGCAGATGAGGGAACTGAGGCACAGAGAAATTAAATGACTTGTCCAAAGTCACACAGTAGACAAGTGGTGGAGCTGGGATTAGAACCCAGGTCCTCCAACTCCCAAGCCTGTGCTCTTTCCACTAGGCCACACGGCTTCCCTAGCAGCATGGGAAGGTCGGACAGCACTCCAGCTCTGTAGACCTTTAGTTTGGTCCAGAGCCTGCTTCCACATGCTGGCATTCTCCCAGAGGATGTTGCTGGCTTTTCTGATTTTGGTTTTCTACTTCCTTTTCTATTGTTGCATTGTTAGTTCGTGTGCTAGCTGTTAACACAGTTCTGTAACAGCTAACTTTTAGCTCTGGGTTGCCAGTGTAAATTTGTGATTGCACGTATGGCTTTCCTGGTGCAGGCTGATACATCACTTCGGAATTCTTTGAACATCATCATCTGGCCGCTTCAGTGAATTGGTTGACAATCTGGGTTGTGGGTCTTCTGCCCACGGCAGTTCTTGAAAGACTGTGGATGATGCTGGAAATGTGTTACGCTGGAAAGCTTTCCCAGAAGTTCAGAGTAAATTTATTTTTGTTGAACTCCCCCAAAGTGCTTAGTACAGGGCTCAACCCACATATTCAATCCATCACTAAATCCTTTCAGTTCCACCTTCACAGTATCGCTAAAATCCGCCCTATCCTCTCCTTCCAAACTGCTACCATGTTAATCCAAGACCTATCCTAACCCACCTTGATTACTGTATCAGCCTCCATACTGACATCCTTGGCTCCTGCTTCTCCCCACTCCAGTCCACACCTCACTCTGTTGCCTGGATCATTTCTCTACAAAAACGTTCAGGACATGTTTCCCCACTCCTCAAGAAACTCCAGTGGTTGGCCATCCACCTCCAAATCAGACAGAAACTCCTCACTTTTGGGTTTAAAGCAGTCAATCACTTTGCCCCCTCCTACCTCACCTTACTGCTCGTACTACAACCCAGCCCACACACTTCACTCCTCCAGTGCTAACCTTCTCACTGCACCTCGATCTTGTCTGTCCCACTGCCGGCCTCCCGCCCATGCCCTGCCTCTGGCTTGGAACACTGTCCCTCCTCATATCCTGCAGATGATGACTCTGCGGCTTCAAGGCCTTATTGAAAGCACATCTTCTCCAAGAGGCCTTCCCTGACTAAGCCCTCCTTCCCTCTTCTCCCAGTTCCCTTCTGCGTCTCCCTGTCTTTTTCCCTTTATTCATCGCCACTCCCAGGCCCACATCACATATGTCCATATATGTAATTTATTTGTAGTAACGTTTGTCTCCCACTCTAGACTGTAAGCTCATTGTGGGCAGGGAATGTGTTTATTGTTATATTGTACTCCCGCAAGTGCTTAGTGCAGTGTTCTGCACACAGCAAGTGCCCAATAAATACAATTGACTGATTGCTCTGCAGATAGGAATGGCTCACTAAATACCACTGATGATTGGTAATGATCCTCACCCCGGATTCCAGGTCCCTCCTTGCACCCTCCAGCCGGATGACAAGGCGTGGACTTTGGGTATCAGGGAGGGCCTGGAAAATTCACAGATGCCCGGTGTGGCCGTCCCAGTCTGGCTCGCCGCGGTTCTCTGGCCAGACCTGACAGCGTCTGAGCCAGGCCGGCAAGGCCTATACATCTCAGGTTTCATCCCCCTTGACTCTGTGAGTTTCGGGGCTCCCTCCAGCCCCTCCCTCCAGATGACCAGTGTCCGGGACACTGGCCATTTCCAAACACGTGTGGGCAGCCCGTTGGGGGGACCCTGACCTCTCTGCCAGCCCCCGGGGGAGACAGGGAACTGGTGTTGAAATGAGATCTCTGAAGCGAGTCCTCTGACTGCTCTGCCTGGGGCAAGGGTGTCCATGTCCATGGAGACTGGGGGGATGATGGGGACCACCTGGTGTGCCCGCCCACCACCCAGTGGTCACAGGGTCTGCTCTTGTGGACTCGGGGCCTAAGAGGGTGACACACAGTCTGGAATCTCCAATGACACCTCGACCCTCATAAAACACTGCAGGTGGTGAGGGGCCTAGTGGGAAGAACCCGGAGACCCAAGTCCCAAGCCCAGCTCCCCTGACAGCCTGGGCTCTTTCCACTGAGCAGTGCTGAAACCGTCATGATTATTATTGTACTTCCCAAGCGCTTAGTCCAGTGCTCTGCACACAGTAAGCGCTCAATAAATACGATTGAATGAATGAATGACAGCCTGCTCTTTGGCCTTGGACGGATTACCTAATTTCCCTACAGTTGTTTCCCTCTCATTTGTAAATAAGAATTGGACTAGTCAATCAGTGGTATTTATCAGCGGCTTACTGTGTATCGAGAATTGACTGTAAGCCTCTTGTGGTCAGGGAATGTGTCTGTTTATTGTACTCTCCTAAGCGCTAAATACAATGCTCTGCATACAGTAAGTGCTCAATAAATACAGTAATGAATATTAAGCATTTGAGAGAGTACAATAAAATAGATTTGGTAGACATAATCCCTGCCCTCAAGGATCTGACAGTCTAGTGAGGGAGACAGACATGATGATAAATTTTAGTTGGAGGAAGCAGATTAAATACCTATCCCCCCCATCCCTCTCTGACTGTGAGCCACAGGCCAGCAGAGACTAGTGCTGTTGTGGTTATCCTATCTCTGCCCCAGCACCGGGCACAGTGCTTGGCACATAGTTAGTCCATCGTTCCTGGAAGCCTTGTTGCCGCTGTCAGCAGTTCCTGAGCCAGACTGGGCATTTGGGGGAAGGGTAAAAATCCCAAATATGGTCCCTGTCAGCAAGGATCTCACTGCAGTAAGTGCACTAAGCACTAAGGACTCACGTATTCACGATCCACCCTGGGAGATGAACAGGTGGGTGCCAAGGATTCACTCCCTGCCCACCAGTCCAGGTGGGCAGACGTCAGGACTCAGTCTGTTACAGAAAGTGGAGATAGCCCCGATTTCAACCCTCTTTCCCCCAACTCCCTCTCCCGTCTGTGACATCTACAGACTTGGATCTGTAATAATAATAATGGTGGCATTTATTAAGCGCTTACTCTGTGCAAAGCACTGTTCTAAGCACTGGGGAGGTTATAAGGTACCCTTTGGGCATTTGGAATTCATCCCACCTTCAACCCTATGGCACTTATAGGTAGATAAATTATTTGTTTATATTAAATCCGTCTCCCTCTCTAGAATGTGAGCTCACTGTGGAAAGGGAACGTGTCTACCAACTCTGTTGTATTGTGCTCTCCCAAGTGCTTAGTACAGTGTTGTGTACATAGTAAGTGCTCAGTAAATACCCCTGATTGATTGATTGTGGACCCTCAGGACAAAACCCAGACAGGCAGGCTCAAGTGCCAAGGTGGCTGTCGGATGGCATGACCAGGGTTGGGGCTCAATCAGGGAGGGCCTCCTGGTGGAGGTAGGATTTCGGGAGGTTTGAAGGAGTGCGGAGAGGGTAGGGGAGCTTCCCAGTTGGGGACCGGGTCTAATGGTGTTATGGCTGGGCCATCCGGGCCCGATGCTGTTCAGTCTCGGGTTCTGATGGTGTGAGAGTTGGGCTGTTCCAGGGCCCAGTGCTGTTCAGTCTTGGGTTCTGATGACTGTGGCCTTGGGCCATCCCAGGCCCAGTGCTGTTCAGGTTCGGGTTTTGGTGGTGTGAGAGCTGGGCCGTTCCAGGGCCCACTGCTGTTCAGGTTCTGATAACTGTGGGCCTGGGCCATCCTGGGCCCGCTGCTGTTCAGACTGGGGTTCTGATGGCGCGGGGGCTGGGCCATCCACAGCCTGGGGATGTCCACTCCTGGATTCCAGTGCTGCAGGCTGCCGAGAGACCAGGCATCGTGAGTTCTGAATGGCCCAACCAGGTCTAGGAGGGTTCTGGCTGGAAGTGTCTGTCAATGAGGGCTATCTTCTAGGGGTCAGCGAGGGGCCCCGCTTCCCGGCGGGAATCTGCCATGGAGACAGGGCTGGCAGGGGCAGCCTCAGCCTCTCTGGGACATGTGGGCTGAACGGCTTGGACCTCTAGGAGAATGTGATGGGGACCATCAGGGTCGTCCCTGGCAGCCCGTCCATCTGTCCTCTCAGTGGGTGACCCTGTCCACCCCAGAGGAGGCCCTTCACCCTACCCCTGCGGCTCTGGGCTGAGGCGGAGATGGGGAAGGCGGAGAGGCCTGGTGACTGCCTCCTGAAACTCTGTTTCTCTGCCCAGTGGAGAGGAGCAAGGAGAAGACCGGAGGCAGGCTGGGCTCCCACCTGCCAGCGTCTCCAGACCGGCCCCCTCCGGACAGTGGCCCTGAGCTGGCCCGGGTCAGAGCCACGTGTGAGAAGCAGCACGGCACCATCCTGCAGCTGCGGCGCCTCCTGGTCAGCGGTTCCCGTGGGGTCGAGGCACTGGCCGTGGTGATCCAACACTTGCTGGCTGAGGTGAGGCCAGGAGCCCCCGCTGAATGCTCCAAATCGGACTGGGCCTGTCCACTGTCCTGGGTCCACAGAGGGTGGGGCTGGGCCTCTATTGCCCTGTCTCCCCCCCGCCTTCCTGCAGGGTTGGACAGTCCGATACAGGGTCACCGGGGAGGACAGTGTCCCAGGAGTAAAGGAGGGAAGGAGGGGCTCAGTCTGGCCAACAAACTGTAATTAGGGATGATATTTGAGACCGGCCAGTCAATCAGTAGTGTGTACTGAGTGCCGAGAACTGTGCTAAGGACTCCGGAGAATTCAGTAGAGTTAGAAGCCAATTCCTGCCCTGAAGGATCTTATAGTCTAGTGGGGAAACAGATGTTAAAATAAATTAAAGACTTGAGGAAGCAGTAGAGCATATAGATAGGTACAAAAGTGCAACGGGGAATGGGTGCTGAGGGCCTAGGTGTGAAGGTGACCCAGAAGTGTTGGGGTTGCAGTGAGTTTGGGGAAATAAGGTAGGGAGATGACAGTAATCAGGAAAGGCCTCCTGGAGGAGAAGGGCTTCGAGGATGAGGAGATTGGGGATTTGGTGGACGTGAAAGGGGAGGGAGTTCCAGGCAGGAAGGAGGGTGTGAGCAAGAGGCCGATGGCCAGAGGTGGGAATGAGACCTCGTGAGTAGGTTAGATTTGGAGAAATGAAGACTGTGACCTGGGGTGTAATGGAAGAAGGGGGTGGGTAGGTAAGAGGGAAAGAGCTGGTGGAGCTGTGAAACCAGGGGGTCAGGGAGCCGGGGGGCTCTTAGGGCACCGTCCCTCTGCGTCACCTGGGTCACTGCCCTGGCTGTGGTCCTGTTGGTGACTAGACCATGGCGGAGCAGCTGTCTACCCCTTCTGAGGTGTAGAAGGAAGTGCTGTTCCCTCTTGTGAAAACCCTTTCCTGCCCCTCGGCCTTCCCTCCTCTGGTCGGGGCAGATGCCCCTGGCCCTGCCCTCCGTGGGGTCTGCCGGGGTGTGCCAAGCCCCCATGCCTCCACGCCACTTTTGAGCTGTGCCTGCCTCTGGGCATGGCCCTACTGGGGCCTGTTGGGCTCGTGGCAGACTGGGACCACCCCCCCCCCCCCGCCCCGGGTGGCAGTCCACTGGGCCTTTGCACAGCCCGATCGAGGCTTCGTGTCTCTGCAGAGGGTTCACCAGTCCTTGACCCTCAGGAAGGTCAGAAAGGGTGAGGGGTTGGTTTCCTTTGTTGTAAACGCCGGCACTGGCCCTCGGCTCCTGTTGCGCTGAGCTGGCCACGGCCGATGCCAGGGCCTGAGGACTGGAGTGGAGGCCCAGCCGGTGGACCGGGGTGGTCCCAGGTTGGACACGGTTTGGGCGGGTCTGTGGGATCTGGAGCCCGTTACCTTCTCAGGGCTGCCTGCAGGCCTCCGGTGCCCCAGCTCCCCCACGGCCTCCTCCCCCTCCTCTCCATCCTTCTTCTCCTCATTATACCCTCCCCCCACCCCCGTACTTCCTCTCCCTCCTACTCCCCTCCCCCCTTGCTCTTCTCTGCCCCCTCCCACTCCTCTCCATCCTTCTCATCCCTTCCCCCCCACTCCCTCTCCCCTCCCCCCTCGCTCTCTTCTGTCCCCTCCCCCTTCTCTCCATCCTTCTCCTCATCCCCTCCCCTCCCCTCCCCCCTCATAATCCCTTTTCCTTGCCCCCCCCCACTCACCTCCTCTCCTTCCTTCCCTTCCTCCTCCCCGTCTTTCTCCTCTCTCTGCCCTTCCCCCTCTGCTTCATCCTCTTTCTCATCCCTCTCCCCCCCGCCGGCCCCCGCCCTCATCACCCCTCCCCCTCGCTAAAAGCCTCTCCCCTGTGCCGGTCTGGTCGGCCTAGTCTGTGGTCACAGACAGTGTGGGGAGTCACTGGATGATTGAGTGGCCCAGCCCCTCCCTCCCTCAACCCCCCACCCTCCTCCCCCGGCCCGTTCCCATTCCCCCCCCCCCTTCCCTCCCTTCCCTTCCCCTGTCATCAGACTGCAGAGCCAGGCTGTGTGTGCCGGGCTCCCCGCCGGCCCGTGGTCCCTGGCCGCCCACCCCCTGAACTGTTCCCCTGGAGGGGCCGCAGCCACCAGCAAAAAGTGGCTTTCCCAGGCCTGCGGCTGGCCTAGAACCGCCAACCTCCTGAGCCAACCCCAGGACCCTCTCCTGCAGCCCCCCACCCTGCCCTGCCAACTCCAGCCCTGCTTCTTTCCAGCTCCCACCCTTTGCCCCTCCCTGCCCCCTGACAACTCGCACCCTCAGCCCCGCCCTATCCCCTGCCAATTCCCAATTCCCACCCCCTGCTCCGGCCTCTGCCCTGCCAACTCCCACCCCCCACCCCGCCCTACCTACCCCCTTGTCGATACCCACCCTCCCCGGCCCAGCCCAGCCCCACCGGGTGTGTGGGCTAGCGCAGGCGGGCAAGCGGCTGGAGGGCCGGAGAGAAACTCACAGGACTGCAGGGGCCCAGCCAGCAAGGGCAATTGAACCGAGCTCGATCGTCCAGGGACAGGTCAGGTCTCGGCCGCCGCCCCGGCTGCTCTAGGCATCCGTGGTCGTCGGTCACACCGATGTCTGGCTCTCGTCTGCCCTGAGCGAAGGGCTCAGCCCCCAGAGGGCCGAGGACCAGAGCTGCGGGACCCGTGGGGCAGCCTGGGCTGAGAGCAAGTGAGCGACCGGCGCGTGGGGACCCTGCGGCCCGGCCTGGTCCCAAGTCTGGGTTTGGGGTACGCCCCGCAGGCCAGAGGGTTTGGGGTGCATCTCACCGGGAGATGGGCTGTACAGGCAGCGGGCTGTGCCAGTACACGCCGTGTGCCGCCATCCAGGTATGGGGACCGACGGCCACGTGGAGGGGTGGACGGGGCGGGGAAGACAGGATGCAGGGGGCTGTGTGAAAGGCGGGAGGGACGTGGGGAGCAGTGGGGTGGATGGAGGGGTGTGTGTGTGTGTGTGTGTGTGTGTGTGTGTGCGCGCGCGCTGACACATGGAGGCTGGGGGCCAGGCCCAGGGAGGAGCCACGTGATTGCGGTCGGGTTTGGGCCGGACAAGGACCAGCCGGCGAACCGGGGAGTTCTTGTTTCCCTCAGCCGCAAAGCCTGCTGTTGTTGCGGGAGCCGAGAGCCGTCCCGGAGCAGACCTTTACACAACCGGTTGGGGCTTTGAGTATGAAATGTTGGCCCCGTGGGGACAGGGCCCAGCCCGAGCCTGCCGGCCCCTGAGGGTCACAGAGCAGCCCACCCCCGTGACCCTGGGAGCCAGGGGAGTTGCATCTTGGTTGTGCGTGCCCCCCTCCCTCTCCAGGTCTCCTCTCCCCCAGTCCTGAGCCCCCTCCCCTCCGGCCCAAGGCCCTGGTCCCGGGCAGCGGTAACCGAGGCCCGCTCTCCCCACAGCGGGAGGAGGCACTCAGACAGCGCAAAGCCACTTCGCAGGAGCTGGCAACCCTGCGGGAAGAGCTAGGTGAGCAACCCCCACGACCCCTCCCCCTGCCCCACACCCATGACACTGGAGTTAGGGGCCCCACCTGAGGGCAGCCCTGATCTAGGCTCACACCTGCACGCACCTCCCCACACTCGGGTACATGCCCAGGGACATGCCCAGCCGTACGCCCGGCCGAATGGGTGTGTGCGCCATAGTGTTCCTTTGAGTCAGCCATGAACCAGTTGCTGGAAGGGAGATGGGGAGGGCTGCGAGGCACTGACCATACAGCCCCCGCCCCCACTGCGGGGAAAGGTTCCCGCATAGCTGGACTCCCGCCCAGCATCAGCGCCCGGCTCACAGCCAGGCTCCTGGGCCCCAGCCCCGCCCCCATAGTCGGGCACCCGCCCAGCATCAGTCCTGGCTCACTGCCCGGCTCCTGGGCTCATGATGGCCCTTCCTTCTCCCTGCTCCCTCCCCGTCGCCTGCATCTATCCCTTATCCTTCTCCTCTCACTACTCAAGTGCCCCCCAGGGATGCTCTGTCCACTACCCAGGCCAGCAGCTGCTGCTGCTCAGGCCCTAGGGCCCCACGGCCACACCCGTGTCACATCCCAACCCGTGTTCCACCAGTCAGACACTGCCCCATGGTGGCCCCGTCACTGCTGGACTTGGTGCCAGTGGGCCTACCAGAGCGGGCGTCGCGCCTGGCGGGTGGTCTGAGTTGTGTCTTCTCCTCTTCCCGGCCCCACCCAGTCTTGGCCTCGACCGCCCGCGAGCAGCTGGAGAGGGACAAGCGGGACCAGCAGACGACGTATGAAGGGTTAATTCAGAAGCTGGACCAACACTACCAGGCTGACCGGACCGAGCTGGAGGAGCGGCTCCGAGACTTCTACACCGCCGAGTGCGAGAAGCTGCGGACGCTGTGCATCCGGGAGGCTGAGAATTACAAGGAGCAGCTGCAGGGCCAGGTCAGGGCTGCCCTCCCCGAGATCGAGATCGGGGCTTTGGTGCCGGGTCAGGGCTGTCCTCCCCAAGGTCTGGGCTATGGGTCTGAGCTAGGGCTGCCCTCCCCATGGTCAGAGCTGTGGGGCCGGGTCAGGGCTGTCCTCCCCGGGGTCACAGCGGCACTTCTCTGGGTCAGAGGTGGGTCAGGGGTGCCTTCCCTGAGATCAGGGCTGCAGGGCCAGGTCAGGGCTGCCCTCCCCGGGGTCAGGGCTGCTCTCCCCAGGGTCAGAGTTGTGGGACTAGGTCAGGGCTATCCTTGAGAGGATCGGGTTTTACATCACTCTTGCTTGTATGTGTTCTGTGCGGTCTTTGGGCGGCTGGGGCTGATGCTGACTAGGGGTGGAGGGGTTGGAGAGCCCAGGGGTCTAGAAGGAGTCCCTGGATATCTGGACCCTGGGGTGCTCTCATGTCGGGATCCTGTTAGCGTCAGGGAGGGTCAGCGATCTGGGGGCTGTAGGGTCAGATACAACTGGCCCCAGCCAGGCTGCGGATGTTCTTCTGCCACCCAGCCCCTCTGCCCCAGGACGGTCCTTCCACCCAGGTTTGCGTGGAGAGTAGTCACAGCCCCCAGTCGGTCCCTCCACCTGGGGATGAAGGGGGAGGAGGGTGTTGTGGCCTCCGGCTGGTGTATCTGGCTGAGGGGGGAATTGTAGGGGTCGTGGCCCTTGGCTGGTCCGTTAAGGAGGGCTGGGCCCCTCTTGCAGGTTGACACCCTGACGACGTCCCACGAGGCCTTCAAGCAGGCGTGTGAGTCCAGCCATGCGGAGAAAATAGACCTGCTGAGGGAGGAATATGAAACATCGCTGTCGGGTAGGGTTCTCGGGCACAACCACCCTGAGGGTCTGACACTGTTCCCAGCCAGGCTTGTGTGGCTTGTGTCCATCGCTCCCATCACTTGCGCCCATCTCCTTCACTTCCCCACTTCCCTTCACCTCGTTCCCGCCCCATCCTGGTTACTCTCCACTCTGCTACCAAGACTGCTGTCTGCCATTCGAAGGCTTCTCTCCATCCTCCCTCCGTCCCTCTGTCCCCCCTCCTTCCCTCCTGCTCCTCTTCCTTCCCTCCTGCTCTCCTTCCTTCCCTCCTGCTCCCCCTCCTTTCCTCCTGCTCCCCCTCCTTCCCTCCTGCTCCCCCTCCTTCCCTCCTGCTCCCCCTCCTTCCCTCCTGCTCCCCCTCCTTCCCTTCTGCTCTCCCTCCTTCCCTCCTGCTCTCCCTCCTTCCCTCCTGCCCTCAATCCTGCCCCCTGCCCTCTGTCCTCCCCCTCCCCAAGCCTCCAGTCATCACCCATCTTCCTCTGCCACAGTCCCAACCACCTAACCTATCAACCCATCAGTCGATCAATAGCATAGATTGAGCACCTGCTGTGTGCAGAGTACTGTACTAAATGCTTCGAAAAGTACAATTGACCTGTCCTCTGCCCCGAAGAAGTTTACAGTCTAGTAGGGGAGACACATTGAAAAAGTTCACAGAAGGAAAGAGAGTATATATAGCAGAAAGTGACTAAAGAATAGGATATGGAAGTTGATATGTACAGAGGTACACAGAAGTACACAAGAAGTTGATGTGTGGAGAAACAGTGTGGCCTAGTGGAAAGAGCAGGGCCCTGGGAGTCAGAAGGACTTGGGTTCTAATCCCGACTCCATCACTTAATAATAATAATAATGGCATTTATTAAGCGCTTAATATGTGCAAAGCACTGTTCTAAGCGCTGGGAAGGTTACAAAGTGATCAGGTTACCCCACGGGGGGCTCACAGTCTTAATCCCCATTTTACAGATAAGGTCACTGAGGCACAGAGAAGTTAAGTGACTTGCCCAAAGTCACACAGCTGACAGTTGGCAGAGCCGGGATTCAAACCCATGACCTCTGACTTCAAAGCCCACACTCTGTCCACTCAGCCACACTGCTTCTCCAGGGTCACACTTGTCTGCTGTGTGACCCTGGGCAAGTCACTAAACTTCTCTGTGTCTGTTACCATATCTGTAAAATGAGACTGTGTGCCCCATATGGGACGGACTGTGTCCAAACTGATTAGTTTGTATCTACTACAGTGCTTAGTACAGTGCCTGGCACATAGTAAGCACTTAATAAATACCATAAAAAAAGTGTAGAGTTGGTGCTAAAGTAGTAGTTGGGGGAGATATATAACCTGTAGGGAACAGACGTTCACTAGGGAAGCTTTATGGAAGGGATGTGTTTTCAAAAAGCGTTTAAAGATGGGAAGAGCTGTACAATGGTGGATTTGAAGAGGGAGGGAGTTCCAGGCTGGGAAAAAGGTTTAGAAGTCAGAGGCAGAACAGATGAGAATGAGGCACAGTTACTAGGTTGACTTGGGAGGAACAGAACTGAGATGTAGTTGGGAGAAGAGAATGGTTAAGTAGGAGGGAGGGAGCTGATTGAGAGCCTTAAAGCTAATGGTGAAGATTTTCTGCTTGATGTCGAGAGGGTTGTGTAACCACTGGAGATTTTTTAGGAGTGGGGAGTTGTGCGCAGGACAATTTTTTTAGAAAAATGATCCAGGCAGCAGAGTGAAGAATGGACAGAGAGGCAGAGGCCAGAGGCAGGAAGGTCTATGAGGAGGCTGGGGAAGTAGTCGAGTCAAGATAAGACAAGTGATTAGACCAAAATAGAGGCAGTTTGGGTGGAGGAGAAGGGGTGGAGTCTGGAGATATTTTCAAAAGAGACTGAAAATTTGGCAACAGACTGCATATAAGGGTCGAAAAAGTGGGAAAAGTCAAGGATAATGTCCAAAACAGAACTCTTCATCTTCCCACCTAAATCCTTTCCTATCACCAAATAAAATACCACTATCCTACGATCAGTGTCTGTGTCCCTGCCAGTGTCAGGACAGTGTCAGTGCAGCCGGGTGGGTGGTGTTTCCAGGAGAAGGGGGTTGTCCACAATGTCACAGGCAGTGAGGAGGATTGGACAGAATCCAATTTGTTGGATTTGGCCACTATCTGCCCAGCCAGAGGGAAGGCAAGTCATTGGGATCGCCTGGTCGCCAGCGACTCTGCCTCACTGCCTTCCATGGGCACGGAACTCCCTGTGCCAGCAGAGGAAAGACTGGATGGGCAAAGCAAGCTTGACACCCCTTTTCCCCCTACCCTCCCCACCTCAGCTTTGCTCGTGCCCTCCTCCCTGCCTGGAACTTCTGCCCACTTTACAGCCTGCAGACTTCTGTTTTCACCACCTTTAAATCCCTCTGATAACCCATCTCTTCCCTGATTCATCTCTCCTCTCCCCTCCTTCCTTCCCTTCAACTTCAGCACTTTGGTAGCTCTCAGGCAAACTCTACACTCTGCTGCTGCACCCCACCTGTAACTTGCTGCAGTTTCAGTCTCTCCTGCTACACCTTTGAGGTCTAAGCTCTCTGAGGTCAGGCATTGGGACTACTAACTCTAATGTATTGTGCTCTGCCGAGCGTTCAGTTCAGTGCTGTGTGAACGGAAAGGGCCCAGCCAATCCGATCGATCGAGTGATTGAAAGCTTGCATTCCCTGTTTTCAGAAATCAAGAGGAGCCACGAGCAGGACAAGAAGTCTCTGGAGGACTCCCTACTAGAGAGACGGGAGCTGCTAGAGGTGGGTAGCTTCCAGACGCCCCTGCGGACAGCCCTGAAGACGGCCTGCTCAGTGCCCACCCTGACCTTCCCCCCGGGATGGGATTTGGCCGGCCCGGGGTTCCTCCCTTCTGCCCCCATCATCCCTCCAGCAGTCGAGCCAGGGCACCGAGGCCATTTCTGAGCGGCCACCGGCCTGCATTCCAGAAGCAGATCCTCGAGCTCCAGGCCGAGAATGAGGCTGTTGGGGAGAGGCTGAAGCAGGAGGAACAGCGGAGGCTCTCCAGGGAGAAAGCAGACCAAGTGAGTTGGACTACCACCCCAATCAATCAATTAATGGTATTTTATTGAGAAGTTACCCTACGCAGAGCACTGTGCTAAGCTCTTGGGGGAATACATTACAACAGAGTTGGTAGATACGTTTCTTGCCCACAATGAGCTTGCAGTCAAGACGGGGAGAAAGACATTAAAATCAGTTTTAAGACTCCCCCTTGCTCTCGGGTTAAGCGGCTGCCGAGCAGACAGCCCTCCCTTGCTGACCCTTGTCTGTCCGTGGGTGGGGGCGGGGTGTGCGTGTGTGTGTGTGCATGTGCCGCAGGGACCCTGGCTGCCGGCTGTGGCTGATGGATCCCTCCAAGCCCATTGGGGCCGGGGGTGGTGGTCTCTGTGTGGAGGACATGGGGAGGAGCTCGGGCTCGGGGGGTCCTGGTGAGGCAGGAGCAGCTCTCTGTGAGGGAAGTATCCACGAGGCAATGCGATCTGGTGGATAGAGCACGGTCCTGGGGGTCAAAAGGACCTGGGTTCTAATCCTGCCTCCACCCCTTGTCTGCTGTGTGACTTGGGGCAAGTGACTTCACTTCTCTGTGCCTGTTACCTCATCCGTAAAAAGGGAATTAAGACTGTGAGTCCCACGTGGGACATGGACCGTGTCCAACTTGACTAGTTTGTATCTACCCAGTGCTCAGTACTGTGCCTGGCACCGTAGTGAGCGCTTAACAGATGCCATAAAATCAGAGAATGGGCTAACCCCGGGAAGACCTCCTGGATGGGGCAGGCCAAGGCTGCCAAAGTGGGGCTGCCGGGGGCCCAAGGTCACTCAGACGTGCTGCTGTTTTGACCTTTTCCCAAGAACCCCCAGCTCATGTACCTGGAGCAGGAGCTGGAGAGCCTGAGAGCCGTGCTGGAGATCAAGAACGAGAAACTGCACCAGCAGGACATCAAGCTGCTGAAGATGGAGAAACTGGTGGGTCTGGGGGAGGCAGAGCCTGGGGGTGATACGGGCAACAAATTTGGGGAGTTGAGGCAAGAGCACTGGGTGGGGACCCAGACTCTAGCCCCAATCCTGCCCCTGGCCTCCTGTGTGGCCTCGGGCAAGTCACTGAGCCTCTCTGGGTCTGTTGTCTTTCATTCATTCATTCAGTTGTATTTATTGAGAACATACTGTGTGCAGACCACTGTACTAAGTGCTTGGGAAAGTACAGTACAATAATAAACAGTGACATGCCCTGCCCACAACGAGCTTCCTCCACTGGCAAGATGGGATTACTCCCATCTTGCCTCCCCGTACCTCACAGGGATGTTGTGAGGATCTGTGAAAGTACGCTGTACCCTCTGAGATTATTAGGGACAAAGAGGAGGGTTAGAGGAAGCTGGACAGAACTAAACTGGTAGAGAGGTCCTGGGTCCGTTGAGTGTGTAGGGCTGGTTGAATATCAAACGTTGCGAGGGTAGGGCTAGGCACGGGGAGGATACCCTCTGGTTGGAATGCCTGCTAAAGTGGAAGCTCTCTGTGGGCAGGCAGTATCCCTTCTTGATCCTGTCCTTCCCAAGCACTGTGGGTGCTTAAGAAATGCTTCTACTACTACTCCCCTGCCCACCTGCATTCCCACCTACTCTCGCCTCAGCAGGCAAACTCTGCAGCACCCAAAATTGCCACTGGGACTACTTGTTTTGGGAAATGGGAACCAAGAACATCGCTGAAGGGGGGCAGAAGGCCCGGGCTAATTTCATTCTCTGCTTCCTGATGGCTCTGGGATTATGGATGCCCGTACTTGGGGGAGAGTCTGGGATGGAGAGGGGAGAGTCGGGGTGTGGGTTGGTCCATCCCTGGCCCTGAAGATGAGCGTCCAGGAGGACAATCGGCCAACGGTTGTAAGTATCCACGGGGCATCTCCCAGATGTTGTTTTAGTTCTATGCAAAACAAGGTTAGGAGCCCAGACCCAACCTACCACCCAGCCCCAGGGCAGGTAGGTTAACTTGAAATGACGTTTGTGGGAAAGAAAGGACAGACTGTCCAGGGGCTGGCTTCCACAGCTCCCCAGCCTGGCGATGGTCTGTGTCCTCAGCTGCTGCCTGGTGGGGCTGTGCCTGGTGTCTGACCAAGCACTTGCCTCGGATGGAGCTAGGCATCGGTAAGTCTCAGAGCTTCTAGGCAACCTGAGTTCCCACACTTACTGCTGCCCAGTAACTCAGGTACTCTTGGCTGCCATATCCAGCCCAGAGCCTCTGCCCATCTCGCTTTCCCTGGGGGAGCTAAGGTGACCACTAGGGCTGGGGCCCGGCAGGGTGACCTTGTTTGAGTCCATCCTCACCCAGGCCGGCTCAAAGACGCTGAGTTCGGATCCTACCACTCCAGTTAGCCCAATGTGGATCCCAACCCCTTTGTGCCTTCTGTGGGACAAGACTTGCTGACCACAGTTCTGTGGTCCCGAGAGTCTGTCCCCAGGGGGTGGCATCTTGGAGGGGATGACACCCGAAGGAGGGGTTGCAGCGGGTGGGCTTGCACACAGCCTTGTACGCCTGCTTGCTCGGGTGCCGGTCCCAGGTGACGGCCACTCCGCCTTCCACCAGGTGGACCACAATGCGGCCTTGGTGGAGAAGCTGCAACGACTTCAGCAGGAGAATGAGGAGCTGAAAGCCCGCATGGACAAACACCTGGCATTCTCCAGGTAGGTAGGCCCCTGGCCACACCCCGCGCCCAGGGCTCGATGCCGGGGGCCTGTTTGCAAATGGAGCTCTGACACGAGGGGCGGATGGGCCCGGCCAAGGATGGGGGGATGACACGGGGCGTGGGGTGTGAAATCTTTGAACCCAGCACCCTGCTTGTCCCCCCGGGGCACCACTAGTGCTTGGGCCTGCAGTGGGCCCCAGCAACCCTGCTGGCCCCTGCCCCTGCAGATGCCCATCCTCCCTGTCTCCCTCAGACTGACTGGAGGCCTGGCCCGGGGCCCTGGGCTGTTCCTCTTTCAGGCAGCTTTCAACAGAGCAGGCAGTGCTGCAGGAGTCACTGGAGAAGGAGTCGAAGGTCAACAAGCGCCTGTCCATGGAGAACGAGGAGCTGCTGTGGAAACTGCACAATGGCGACCTATGCAGCCCCCGGAAATCCCCCCCGGCCCCGCAGGACCCCAGCCCCAGTTCCTCCCCGAGATGACGTCGGCCCGCCCCGCGCTGCTGAACTGGAACTGGACACCGGATGTCAGAAACGGCTCTTCTGGTCCCACGGGAGGACAGGGCTGCACACGGCGCGGGCTGGGGATTGCACACGGCACTTGGGGTGAAGGGCCAGTCTGGCCCGGCCCAGGGGAGGATCCGATCCGGGGCCGGGAGGCCGCTGCCCAGGGTGAGGGTTGGGGGGGAGGGGGGTGCCTGCCGCCGTCACCGCCTGATGAAAGCTGGAGCTTCACTCAGCCCAACGTTGTCCCTGTGAAGGCCCAAGCTGTCAACGGGCAAAGTCAGAGGTCAAACTAGGAATCCCCTCTCCCCCTCACACCCAGCCTCAGGGCCAATTTCCTTCTGAGGGTCTAGGTGGTTGGCAGCGGTTGCCCTTCCCCAGAATCCAGCTGGAATGGCTGCTGGACTTCCGGCCTCACCCAGAGCAGCGGGCATAGAGGACCCTAGGTGGAGCATTAATTAATTAATTGATTGGATTGGAGCCTGTCAATCATTATCCCACACTGGGACATCTCCCCACCGCCATGTCCACTGTTCCAGGTAACTGCGTGAGAGGGGGATCTGGGCAGAGAAAATCCAGGTGGGTGCCCGAGGGCGATCAGGGACACAACCTCATATGCGGTACTGGGGAGGGACTGGAGCACCGGGAGCCAGAGGAGCGCCTGCTGCCATTGATGATAAATACGATTGATGATCATTACAGGAAGTGGCTGGAGAAGGCCTTCCTGGCCACACGTTCCGCCTAGGGACTGGGTGAGGTAGGTGGTCCGTTTTGAGCCGCTCCAGGTGGCCCAGATGCAGTAGCATGTTCCGTTTGAGCCGTTCCAGTTGACCCGGAACGACTTTGAAGCCGAAGTGGTCACCAGGGGAGAGGCTAATGCTGACAGCGGCCACTGCGTGCCTCGTGCTGGGCATGGGCTTAGATAGGATTGGCTCCTAAGCTTTTCGGCACTTCTGACCACAAACGCCTGAGGCTTGCTGGGGCGGGGTTGCCTCCGATCGGAACCTTCCCGAGTCAAAGGTGGCGGCGGCGGGTCATGTGTTTTGCAGTTGGTGGGTGTTTAATAAATGCATTTTTACTGATTTCAGAGGCTGGTGGAGTTGGTTCTAAGGCAGAAGGGGTGAGGTTGCACCTGGACTGTGAGCCCAGGGACTGGGGCTCCTGGCTCTGGGAGTGGGGAGAGGGCGGCTGTTGCGGAAGCATCCACCCTCACGGCATATGCTTGTTTCTACCCGCAATTCAGCGATGCCCTGTGCCATGGTGCTTCTGCTCAGCAGGAGCACAACACCAGCTGCCACACCTTGCCAAGGGCTGGGATGGCCTTTGGAAGCGCTGTGGCAATGGGCATGTCCACACCCAGCATGGACCCAGCCCTCAAGGCCAGGGCATGGGAAGGGGAAAGCACCAGCGCCCCTGGACACTCCATCCTGTCTTACAAACAAAAGTTCATTTTCTGACCGAAAATTTGAACCTGTTTTGACCCGAGGGCCGTGACTGGTCATGGGACCAGGGGGTCCCTGTGGCTTATCCGGGACAATTCCCCAATCCGGCCCCACCCCTCCCCAGTCAGTGCCGTTCAGCCCCTGCTTGGGATGACTCGTGAGTGGCCCAGGGGAAGGCCCAGAGGGGACACCAAACTAGCCACTTGCGGCGGCAGCAGGCAGGGAAAGCCCACAGGACAAGACACGTTTCCGCGAGACAGTGCTGCGTGGCTTTACTGGAGGCGACTGCACTGGCCGCCCGGTGGCCCCCATGGAGGGGCAGCATGAGAAACCAGCGATCCCGTCCCTGGGCGACCGTAGCCCTCTCCCTTCCTCCCTCCCTCCCCCCAAGCTCAGACCCCAACCTGGACAGCCACAGTGGTCCGACCCTGTGGCGTCTGGGCTGCGCAGGTGTAGAGGCCGGCGTCGGCGCTGGCAAAATCATCGAGGGTCAGTACGCTGGTGGACACCCTGGTGGTGTGGACGTCCCCGCGGGGCACCAATCGCCAGGAGTCCTGAATGGTCACAGGTCGCCGGTCCTGGCCCACCCCGGGGGAGCATGGTGAGGATATCTGCCCACTATGGCCTCGCCGCCAACCCGCCCTGTGCTGGGCTCCAGGATGACTGTGCCCACCCCCTCCCACCTCTTGATGGGGACACAGTGAGGCAGGGTGGGGGGCCCGGGCAGCAGTGGTGCAGTGGGAGTGGGCTTTACCACATTCACCTGTGCTCAGTTTGGGGGAGCAGGGGGTCCTAAAGATGTGGCCATGAACCGCCCCCAGCCCCACACCTCAGCTGTGGGAAGACTGAGGGAAGAGGAAAGGGTGCAGTAGAGAAGGATGCAAGGAGTAGGAAAGAGAAGGAAGCCAATGAGGCAGTCTGGGAGGCTGGATTTCTCCGGCCTCCCCGGTGGTCGTGAGATCTGGCCTGGGTAGACTGCCTTGGCCTCGCTGGTGGCTATGAGATCTGACCCAGGTAGACCATCACTGCCTCCCTGGTGGCAATGAGATCCGACCCAGGTGGCCCACCTGGGCCTCCCCTGTTCAAGGCAGGAGGATAGGAGTCAGCTGGGAGGCTGGCTTGGGGAGGGGAGGGGAGCTTTCCTTAAAAGTCCCTGCCCAGGGCCTGACCTGGGTGTGTTCCACTGACCTTTTGACCTGGGTAAGTCCAACTGAACTCCACCTCGATACCGGGCTGCCCCAGGGCTGAGCAATGGACGCTGATGCGGCCCCTGCCCCGTGTGCGGCCATCTGTGGCCAGGATGGTGGTGGGTGGGGGCCCCTTGGGCACTGCAGATATGAGGGATGGGATGGCAGGTGTCGCTCCAGTTGTTGGCCGCCAATAGATCCTGGGTCTTGGTGCCCCTCCTTGCCCCTCCCTCCACCCAGCACAAGCTGGTTTGCAGTCCGGGCCAAAGGACTGCATCAGGGTAGGGGGACCAGAGGGACCAGGCCGATGTGCTGACAGCTGTGAACCAGGGGGACACTGGACTTATCTACATAGTGTTTGAGGCTTGGGCCTTAAAGTTCCCTCTCTACTGGGAAAATTGGGGTCGTGAAGAGAACCTTCCTCAGAGGAGTCCTGGGGGTTGGGGCAGGGGCAAGGGGTTCCTGGGGGGGTGATCAGGGAACAGTCTGGAAGGTGGACAGGAGGACAAGAGTGGGGCCCAGAGATGTGTGTGTCAGGGTGGGGATCTTTGGTCGCTGTTAGAGCAGAGGGCAGGCATAGCCCAGCTCCCCAATGGGGACAGTAGTGTTGGAGGAGGGTAAGGCGCCTTACACCCCTAATCACCCCGACCTTCGAGCTTGACCCCAGAAACCGAGACCCAAATGCACCCGTCAATGAGGCCAGCTTCCGGGCCTCAGCGACTGCCTCCAGAAAATGGGCACGTAGCTCACCTGCCACAAAGAGCAGCTGGTACCTGTTGGAGACCTGGACCAGGCCCTGCGCGTCGGCCCGGCAGTACACGACACCCTGGTGCTCTGCCCGGGGTCGCGGAAACACAAAGCCCCTCTGGGAGTCGTAAATGACTTCCGACCGGTTGCCGTTGGCCACGATCTCCTGGGCCGGGAACTCTCTGTGCAGCGTGACCCTGGCGGCCGGCACCGTCACTCTGCAGGGGACCACGGCCGGCTGGTCTGCCATCAGGTACACCACGTCGAAGTAGTTCGGGGAAGGCACGAACAGCTCACCCTCCTCTGCAGGAGGGGTGAAGGGGTGGGTGGTTAGTATTGGGTGGGGGACCGGTTACCCGAGGGGATGGAGGCGGAAGGGGCTGGTTACTCGGGGAGTTGGGGGCCTGGGACCAGTTTTCCAGGGTAGATGAGGATGGTTATTTGCCGGCTGGGGGCCCGGTTAATCAATCAATTGTGTTTATTGAGCACTTACCGTGTGCTTGGGAGAGTCCAGTATAACAATATGACAGACACATTCCCTGCCCATAACGAGCGTCCAGTCTAGAGGGGCCGAGGTACCTAGGGCGATGGCAGAAGGAGATGGGGAGGGGGTGGTTATCTGGATGGGGGGTGGTGAAGAAGGGAGTGACTGCCTGTTAGCTGGGAGGACAGTGCAGGGTCAAAGTGAGGGGACACGGAGGGCCAGGCCTAGGGAGCACCTGCAGGAGAGGGGTCTGGAGTCCAGTGTCCGGACTCATTAGGTGAGCTCCATCTGGGGCAGGGTGGACCAAATCTCACCAGGAACGAAGACATAGGTGGAGATGGTCTTGGCCTCGTCCCTCCCACAGCCGGGGCCCGGGCAGAGCTGCGGCCAGCAGCCGTACTGTCCTGTGTCGGCCGCGCTGACGTTGGCCAGGACAAGCTGACTGTAGCGTTCGTGCTGTTGGATACTGGACAGGGGGACGGCCGTCGGCACCGGTCAGGGGGGTGGAGAGAAGACGCCTGTAGTCACCGGGGGTGCAGCCTGGCCTGCCCGTGAACCGCTGCCCTTGCTAGGCATGTCTCTGCCTTGGTGGCTCCATTGACTAGTGGGGGCTAGATTTGATGCTTGCTGCTCTGAGGGTTAATGCCTACTCCTCAGACTGGGATCCCCAGGGGCTGGGGTCCACGGTGACTTTCCAGGGGAGGCCCGCCCCACTGCTAAGGCTTCTGGCCGATGCTCTGGCTACAGAGGGATGAGTCCAGCCAGAGCCCTAACTGCAAGGGTGGGAAAGAGCAGCTCAGGCCTGCTCCGGTCCCGTGGGCCTCCTCGGCTCTGGCCCTGGCCCCAGCCCCTGCCCTTGGCTGCCTCTTTCCCTGGCCCCATTGGCTTGCTCTGACCCGGCCCCTGCTCTGGTCCTGGTCCCAGCCCCAGGTTTGGCCCCGTGGGCCTGCTCTGACCTGGCTTCTGCTCTGGTTCTGGTCCTGGTCCTGGTGCCGGTCCCTGGTCTGGCCCCATTGGCCTGCTCTGACCTGGCCCCTGCTCTGATGTCCCCGGCTCTGACCTGGCTTCTGCTCTGGTCCCGGTCCCAGCCCCTGGCCTGGCCCCTTTGCCCTGTTCCGTGCCGGCCCCTGCTCTGACCTGGCTTCTGCTCTGATCTGGCCCCTGCTCTGACCTGGCTTCTGGTCCTGGTCCTGGTCCTGGTCCCAGGCCGTGGCCTGGCCTAGGGGGCCTGCCCTGGCCGGGCACCGGCCCCTTCACTGGTTCTGGTCCTGATCCCGGTCCCAGTCTGTGGGCTGGCCTAATAGACCTGCCCTGTCCTGCCCCTGCCCATCCTCTGCATGTTCCCTGCCCTGTCCCTGGCCATCCTCTGCCCATCCCCTGCCCGTTCCCTGCCCTGCCCCTGCCTGTCCTTTGTCTGTTCCCTGCCCTGCCCCTGCCCGTCCTCTGCATGTTCCCTGCCCTGCCCCTGCCCGTCCTCTGCATGTTCCCTGCCCTGCCCCTGCCCGTCCTCTGCATGTTCCCTGCCCTGCCCCTGGCCGTCCTCTGCATGTTCCCTGCCCGGTCCCTGGCCATCCTCTGCCTATTCCCTGCCCTGCCCCTGCCCATCCTCTGCCCTGCCCCTGCTCATCCCCTGCCCGTTCCCTGCCCTGCCCTGCCCCTGCCCATCCTCTGCATGTTCCCTGCCCTGTCCCTGGCCGTCCTCTGCCTATTCCCTGCCCTGCCCCTGCCCGTCCTCTGCCCGTTCCCTGCCCTGCCCTGCCCCTGCCCGTCCTCTGCCCGTTCCCTGCCCTGCCCCTGCCCTGCCCCAGCCCGTCCTCTGCCCGTTCCCTGCCCGTCCCCTGGCAGTCCCCATCTTCGGCCCACGACGGCTTACTGCCCTACTGCGCCGGCTGCAGGTGGGAGTGCTCTCCCGGTTGGGCGGCCCCCCGGTCTCCCCGGGGCCCGGTGCCCCCCCTCCACCCCCCCGGGGCCGGTACCTGAGCCTGGGGTCCCGGGCGGCGTCCAGGGCGGCGGGGAGGGTCCAGCCCACCTTGCCGCCTTTGCAGCGCAGCTCGAGGGCGCGTCCGGCGGGGACGGTCAGCGGGGCTGCGGGCCGGGGGGGCGCGCGCAGGGTCTAGCACCCGCGGCCCGGGGGCCTGGGGGCCGGAGGGCTGGGGGCCGGGGCTCTGGGGGCCGGAGGGCTGGGGGCCGGGGGCCTGGGGGCGGGGCCGGGCCCGGGCCCGCACCGCTTTGGGCTTGGCTTGCCGGGGGGTTGGACGGGCCGGCCCGAGCCCGGGCTCCTCCGGGCGAGGCGGGCCGGCGGCTGGAGCGGGCGGGGAGGGGGAGGAGGCCGCTGAGGGTCCGGTGGCCGCCCCCCGGCTGGCCCCCGAGGCCCTTCTCGGGTCCGGTCCGGCCCGGCCACCCGCCGCGGGCCCTCGCCCTGCCCCCGGCCCTGCCCCCTCCATTCCCCGCCGACACGTGGACACCCCGCCCCGGCCCGCGGAGCCAGGCCCTGACCCACGATGGGCCGGGGGGCGGGGGGCGGGGGCAGGTCAGATGGACACCACGGCAGCCCCCTCCCCCTCCCTCTGGCACCAATTACCCCCTCACAATAGTAATGATGGTATTTGTTAAGCGCTTACTATGTGCCAAGCACTGTTCTAAGCGCTGATCCCCCTCTCTCCTCACCCTTTTCCCCCTCCCCTCTTCCCTTCTCATTTTCCCCCCTTTCCTCTTCCCTTCTCATTTTCCCCCCTCTCCTCTTCCCTTCTCCTTTTCCCCCTCCCCTCTTCCCCTCTCCTTTACCCCCTCCCCTTTTCCTTCTCCCCCTCCCCTTTTCCTCCCCTTTCTCCCTCCCCTCTTCCCCTCTCCTTTTTCCCCCTCCCCCTTTCCCTTTTGCCTCCTCCTCTCTCCCCTTCCCCCATTTCCTTTTTCCTCATCCCCTTTCCCCCTCCTCTCTTCCCCTCTCCTTTTTCCCCCTCCCCCTTTCCCTTTTCCCCCCTCCTCTCTCCCCTTCCCCCATTTCCTTTTTCCTCCTCCCCTTTCCCTTTCCCCCCCTCCTCTCTCCCCTTCCCCCCTTTGGTTTTTTCCCCCTTCCCCTCTCTCCCTCCCCTCTCCCCCTCCCTGCCCATCGCGGTCACAGACCGTCCAGCGGCGCCGGGGTCAGCAGGAGCAGGAGGCCGAGCAGAAGGCTCCCCCGCATCTTCGGGCCTGAGCCGGGCGGGAAGAGGCGGCGGGAGGTCGGGTCTGTGCGAGGAAGGTATTTGGGAAGAGAAGCCGGAGTTTGGGAAAGTTTCTTCCCTCTGAACCCCGGGCGGGGCCTCGGCCCTCCGCCCTCTGCTGGCCGCTGGGGCAGGGGCGCGCCCCGGGGCCCGCCGCATTGATTACTGATCGATCGACCGATTGATTGTTCGATGGATGCATTCGCTGTACAGCCCACTTCATTAATGTCTAAGCAACCCCTCCCAGTGAACCGCGGTATTCAAGTCGAGGGATGTATAATAGTCCAGCAAGAATACTGATAGGAAACTCAGTACAGGAGAATCAATCAATCAATCAATCAATCTGTGTGCAGAGCACTGTACTAAACGCTTGGGAAGTACAAGTTGGCAACATATAGAGACAGTCCCTACCCAACAGTGGGCTCACAGTCTGAAACGCATTGTGGCTTAGTGGAAAGAGCACAGGCTTGGGAGTCAGAGGTCATGGGTTCTAATTCTGACTCCACCAGTGACTTTGGGCCAGTCACTTCACTTCTCTGGGCCTCAGTTCCCTCATCTGGAAAATGGGGATTCAGACTGTAAGCCCCGTATGGGACTACTTGATTACCTTGTATCCCCCCACCAGCGCTTAGAACAATGCTTGGCACATAGTAAGTGCTTAACAAATGCCATCATTATTGTTATTACTTAACTTCTCTGTGCCTCAGTTACCTCATCTGTAAAATGAGGATTAAGTCTGTGAGCCCCACGTGTGACAACCTCATTCCATTGTATCCCTTGTGTTCCCCCAGTGCTTAGAACAGGGCTTGGCACATAATATGTGCTTAACAGGTGCCATTATTATTATTTTTATTATTAATAATAATACTGCCAGTCATCCAAGTTGCATGATTTGAAATCCTGGGAGGCTGTATATGTCCTCCCCAAGTGTATGTACTTATGCAAGTGCATACATGCACACACACAGGCCCTTTGAGTTTGGCTCTGGGCAGGATGAAGGGTTCAGTGGGACTAGTATAGGCTGCCAACTATGCCCCTTTCCTATACACAGCTTTCTCCCTTGAGAAAGGAGAACCAATATGGCCCTATCCCTGCCAAGGTGTTGTGGGGGGACAGAAGGAGCAGGTCAGTAGACTCCCAGACTCCTCTCTTCCCTGCTCGTGAATAGGAATAGCAATAATCTAGACCTTGGGATGTGGAATAGGGAGCTCAGGAGTGAGGTTGGGGTCAGGGCAGATACCTCATGACTGATGGTAACAGCCACCTCCAATCCAAAATTGAAATTTACTGAGCACCTACTTTGTGTAGAGGACCACACTAAGCCTTGGGAGCAATTAATATAATAGATTAAACTGACACAATCCCTGCCCTTGAAGAATTGGACATCTGGGGAGGGAGTCAGGCACCGTAATTATTCACATACCCCCCTTTCCTCCATCCTTCTAATTTAGCAAATGTTTACTACCTGTCAAGGATGATACTAAGTGTTGGGGTAGGTTCAAGATAATTAGTAAGGCAGACAAAAAATCCTTGTCTCAAACAGGACTCACAATCTAAGGGGCAAGGAGAGCGGTCAACTTATTTCCATTTAAAGAGCAGCTTGGCCTGGTGGGAAAGAGTCTGGGCCTGAGAATCAGAGTACCTGGGTTTTAATCCAGGCTGTCACTTGCCTGCTCTGTGACCTTGAGCAAGTTACTTATCTTTTCCAGGCCTCAGTTCCCTCCCTTGTTAAATGAGGAAACTGATGTGGGCAGAACTGTGTTTTAGAAAAATGATCTGGGCAAGCAGAGAGAACAAAGGCCTGGAAAGGGGAGAAACTGGAGGCCGGGTGGCCAGCAGAGAAGGAGGCCGAGGCTGATGCAGAAGCTGAGTTGGGAATATTCCACATGTCTGGATCAGCGGGTCAGCCATTTGGATGGAGAGGAAAGGATGGATCCTGGAGATGTTGTGGAGGAAAACGGGGAAGATTTGGTGGTTTACCGGAATATGAGGTAGAGGGAGGAGGAGTTGAAGATACTGTGATTAAAGGGACCCACAGGCTAGGTTCCTTTCTGGGGGCAGTTTTCTGGCACCTGCTGGGGTCCTTCCCATGTTGGACTGTGGTGTGGCTGGACTGTGGTGCCACACTGGCCACCCTCCCACCCCCATCTGTCTGTCCAACCATTCCTCCTGGCCCCCTCTGTCCATTCATCTCAGCCCCACAGCACTTATGAGCTTATCCATCATTTTTTTATTTATATTCATGTCTGCCTCTCCCTCTAGACTATAAGCTCCTTACGGGCAGGGAACCTGTCTGTTGTTAGTTTTGTTGTATTGCATGCTCCCAATAAACTAACAAATGGATTTTGGAGCAATTTAAGCCAAAGCAGTCTTTGGAAGGCCAGATGACTCGATTTAGATTAGCATATTTTGGGCACATCATCAGAAGGACTAATTTTCTGGAGCAGACGCTAATGCTAGGAACAGTCCAGGGAAAACATGGAAGAGGCAGACCAGCAGCTAGATGGATAGAGACCATGTCAATGACAACGGAAGAACCGTTAGCAAGGTTACAGATTATGGCAGTAGACAGGACATCCTGGAGAAGATGTATCCATAGAGTCGCTATGAATTGGAAATGACTCGATGGTACTTGATAATAATAAACTCTCCCCAATGCTTAGTGCAGTGCTCTGCACACAGTAAGGACAACATGGCATAGTGGATAGTGGCCTGGGAGTCAGAAGGTCATGGGTTCTAATCCTGACTCTGCCATATGTCTGCTGTGTGGCCTTGGGCAAGTCACTTCACTTCTCTGGGCCTCAGTTACCTCATCTGTAAAATGGGGATTGAGATTAACGATGACATTTATTAAGCGCTTACTATTTGCAAAGCACTGTTCTAAGCGCTGGGGGGGATACAAGGTGATCAGGTTGTCCCACGGGGGGCTCACAATCTTAATCCCCATTTTATAGATGAGGTAACTGAAGCACAGAGAAGTTAAGTGACTTGCCCAAAGTCACACAGCCGATAAGTGGCAGAGCCGGGATTCGAACCCAGGACCTCTGACTCCCAAGCCCGTGCTCTTTCCACTGAGCCACGCTGCTTCTCCACGCTGCTCAGAAATTGAGCCCTAGGTGGGACAGGGGCGGGGTCCAACCCAATTTGCTTGTATCCACCCAGCGCTTAGTACAGTGCCTGGCACATAGTAATTGTCTAACAAATGCCATAATTATTATATGATTGACTGATTGATAGTTGAAGCTGTGGGAGCAAATGAGTTCTCCAAGGGAGTGCCTGTAGACAAAGACTAGAAGGGGATCAATCAATCAATCAATCAATCAATCGTATTTATTGAGCGCTTACTGTGTGCACAGAACTGTACTAAGCGCTTGGGAAGTACAAATTGGCAACATATAGAGACAGTCCCTACCCAACAGCGGGCTCACAGTCTAAAAGGGGGAGACAGAGAACAAAACCAAACATACTAACAAAATAAAATAAATAGGGGATCCAGAACTGAACCCTGAGGGACCCTCGCAGTTAGGGGGTGAGAGGCAGGGAAGTAGCCCACGAAAGAGACTGAGAAGGAGCGGTCAGAGAGATAGGAGGAGAACCTGGAGAGGACAGTCTCAGTAAAACCCTCCGGCCCCCTCCATCCATCCGTCTGATACTTTCACCCTTTGTCCGTCTGTTCCTCCCCATCCTCCCTCTCTGTCAACTAATAAGTAGTATTTATTGAGCTCTTACCATATGCAGAGCATTGTTCTAAGCGTGTGGGAGAGCACAGTACAACAGAATAGGCATGGTCCCTGCCCACAAGGAGTTAACTTATTAGAGAGGGAAGGTCTACCGGATCAATCCTCCCCTCCCTCTGTCCGTCTCTCCTGCCCCCTCCATCTCCCTGCCTCCCTCTGTCCATTCGTCCCTCCTTCCCACCCTCTGCCCATCCCTCTCTTCACCCCTCCCGCCCGCCATCCGTCGGTCGGTCCCGGGTCGGATGCTGGGGGGCTCCTCCCAAGGGCGGAGAGGGGCAGGGCCTGGCAGGGACAAAGCCAAGACCCTTGTAGGACGGGCAGAAGGTCCAGCCCTTAGGCCACAATTCTGATCCCTGGTCTGCTGAGTGCCGCTGACTATGATCAGCAAAATTAATCCCCTTTCCCCATGAGGATTGTAAAACACTCAGGAGCCTGAAGAATCGATTGTATTTATTATTATCTGGTGATCTCTGCTAGAAATGAATGTATAAATATCTTTCTCGAAGAACTCATTTATAAAAAATATGGTACACGCTATAAAATTGTAATAGTTAAAAATAGCTTAAAACCTAAAAACTTCACATAGAAAGGCTTAAGAATGGAGAAGGAGCCAATTTCCTTGGTAGCAAATGCAAGCAGAATTTGGATCCATTTTGTCGTACCTCTCCCCGGATCGACACACACACACGCACGCACACACACACACACCCCACACACACCCCCCACACACCCCCACCCCCGGTTATGCAGAGCAATACATTAGATACCCCCACCCCCTGCCTTTTATGACTAAACAGGAAGCTTTGCCTGAAAAGGCAGGCAACCCTCTAAGGTTTTTGTGTTACAAAATCTTCCAATTTGGAAATCTGCCCGAGGTTTTCACTTTGTGGGGTGCAAGGATGGTGCCGGCAGCATGCCTTGTTGGAAATGCTCCCATCAGCTTGGATTTTGGTGAGGGGCTCAAGGTGGTGCCAGAAGGGGTCATGCGGAGGAGCTTGGGGCCAGAGGCTCTCGACTCATCACCCCCTAACTTCCCTCCCCATCAGCAAACCTGCAGGGAAGACGAGGCCGGGAGGCTGAGGAAGGAGACCAGGATTGGAAGCTAGAAGGAGGGCACCCAGAAGGCCGGGATTCCAAGCTAGGGCTCCCATGCTGTGATGGAACGGGACATCCCCAGAGAATAGGGCCATAAGTAGCCGATGAGGCTCGGCCTTGCAGACCGGTGTGTCAGAGGGAGTCAGAAACTCAGTGTGGAGTAAACAAAGACAGGTTATGAAGCTGCCCCCCCCGGCCAGGTGATGTGCTAATTAGCTGTTGGAAAGTGGGTTGGATCTGAATCTGCCCCTTGGCTCTCCCAGGGTGGCAGCTCTGAGAAGTGTACAGGCTGGCAGCTGGAGCTGTGACAATTTGCCACATGAGGTAGCCCAATTCCGGGTGGGGGGGTGCTGCTAGTCAGGGGCCTGGGTATCGCCCACCCAGGTCAGTCTGGCAGCTGGAGAAGGGACAGGGTTGTGGGGTGCCAAGGACACCCCGGATCTGAGCCCTGTTTGGTCAGTACCATCGTGGTCAGGATTTCTCAGCCTCTCCCCAGGAATGTGGCCTAGACCATTATCTTTCCTCTCTGTGTGTCCCGGCATTTGCTGTGCAGCCTTCCCAACCGAGATCTGCCTGGCCACCTGCTCTCCCTGACTCGGTGGGACAGACAGCATCAGGGCATTTTAAACACTATGTGTTTGCTTGGAAAGTTCTGCCCAACCCTACATCTCAGCAGGGAAAGATGAGAGGAGAGGGCTCGTACTGAGCCTCCAGGTCCGCTGCTATGGTCCACTCCCCTCTTGCCACCAGGCAGGAAGGGAGCGTTCAGAGGGCCCAGGGGTCCACATGAGAACTGAAAACAGAATTGAAGAAAGAAAGAGCACGTGGGCTGTGGTTGGGCCTCCAGAGAGGAAGATGGATTGGTTTTCCTCGGGGAGAGAAGGAAGCAGGTGCTGAAGTTTGTTGCCTTAGTGAAAAGGTGCATCTGCACCAACTGCCCTTGGAAGAAGCCAGAAGGGATGTGCTAAACACATGACCCTGGGCTTCTCCAGCTCCTCATCCCAGACTGGACAAAACAGATTGCATCACTGACTTCTCTTTGTTAGGGGACCAGAGGCAGCTTCCAGCTGAAAGACCAGTCAGAAGTGGATGTGCAATCACACACACACTCTGTGGTCCTTTGGGTTCCAAGATGATGCTATTCTAAGTGCAGAAGATCAACTCCCTGAGGTTGGCTGTGGGGACTAGGGTGGGCAGTGAGACTTTGTTCTTATTCCTAATCATAGTAGCTAGGCTTCCCACTCACGCAGAATTACTCTTGTCAGATGCCCTCTGCCTATCTGTTTGTTTGCTTGTTTTAGTTTGCTGTCTTCCCTCAATCCCCTCTGCCTCCAGCTGCAGTGTTTGCTAAACACACACACACACACGCACACACGCACACACACGTTAAGTATTGAGACCTTGACTTTTTCGGGTCACTGACATGTAGTGTTGCCCTTGGGCCTCGCCAGGGCCTAGGCAAAACGATGGATGGGCCCAGTCTCCCCAGCAGTGGCTGCCCTGAGGAAGCCCAGTCATTCTGGGTTCAATTACTCACGGTCACTTCTCTTTTAAAAGAGGAGAGTGTGGCCGGGAGGCTGTAAGCGGCAAGACAGTTCCACCCTGGCCATTGACAAACGCTCTTCCTCCTTTGGCCTTTCTCCCTTCCTCAGCAGGCCCGCTCGTTTAGAGAAGAAATCCACACTTGTGACCTCGGAATCGGGATTCAGGATCATTTTGAATTGCGATGTGAATTTACACGAATGCAGCCAATGTGAAAGACACACAGACACATACGTACACCACCACACTCGTAAACACACCCACCCCCACACCCCCACACACTCACACACACACACACACACAATCTCCCCCTCGCCTGCCATGGGCATGACACGTCCTGTCCTCCAGCCCCTCATCGGGGATATCGTCACGGAGAAGTCTCCATTTGGTGGCAGTGTGAGATCTGTGTCTCCCACCAGCTTCCACCAGCCCCTGGGTGGGCCACGCTGGGCAGGGCCACGCTGGGTTGGCTCTCGCTGGGGTTCGGTCACACTGGGGGCAGGCCACACTGGCTTGGCCACGGTGGGGATGGGTTATGTTGAGGACGGTCCATGTTGAGGGTGGGTCGACACTACAGGAGGGGCCACACTGCAGGAGGGCCATGCTGGGGACGGGCCACGCTGGGAATGGGCTGGGCTTGGGGTCAGGTCATGGTGGATGGGTCACCCTGGGAGAAGGCCACCCTAGGTTGGCCGTGGGTCACTGCTGGGATCCTGTCATGCTGGGGACGGGCCACGCTGGGTTCAGCCCCACTAGGGCAGTCCACACCGTGGGAGGGCTGGGAACGAGCCACACAGCAGGTGGGCCACACTGGGAAAGGGCCACACTGCGGGTGGGTCACCACGATGCACAAGGGCAGTTGAGTTCAAGGGCGGCAGCAGACTCACAACCGACTGATTGAGCTGCTCCGCTGCGCACGCTCCCCGCCTTGGCGCTGCGGCATCAACACTGGCTGGTTCGTTCCTGAAGGAGGAAGTGGGTGTGCTCGTTCTCAGGGTGCAGCTCCCTGGCTGCAAAGGCACTCTTCACCTCCAACGTGCCACCGCTTGCTTCCAAATATGCATCTTCCTCCTCTTCCTCCTCTTCTTCACCCCTAGGGAGGCCTTCCAGGCTATGTCTGATGCCATAGGCAAAGTAGATCAGGAAACCTTGCAGCAGAAAAGAAACTCCAAAGTTAGGGATCCAAGTGACGCTAGTGGCATACCGCCCAATTAATCAATAATGCCGCAGGCTGTATTGGGTGCCTACAGGATGTAAAGCACTGTAGTAGATGGGAGCTTGCTGTGTGTGCACCTGCACTAAGTGCTTGGGAGACTACGACTACATAAGAGGCAGAGTCCTTGCCCTGACAAAATAGCTAGTGATTCAGAGCAGCCCTGATCCGGGCACGCTCTGTGCCCAACTGAGGTGCCCATCTAGGGCTGAAGCCAGATGCCAGCCCGTGTGGGGCCTGACCCCAGTGGATGCCCAGAGTATCTTCAGCTGGCTCAGTTCTTGCACTAACTAGTTGCACTGCTGCCTGGGCCCTGAAGCCCCGCAGAGTGGGCAGGGTGGGAAAGGGCAGGACAGGGAAGAGTAGGCTGAGGAGGGGTGTACCAGCCAGGGGAACCCTAGCTCTGCCTGGGGGGGGCCTCGAGGTTGCCTGCCCAAGGCTTCTGAAGCAGGTGCCTGTCTGCTTGCAGGAGCAGGGTAGGAGGTGGGGCGTGAGCTGGAGGGAGTACAGTCAAGCAATCAGTTACTCAAGTGATTCTCATCTTCCCTCCCAAACTCACTCCTCTTTCGTTCTTTTCCACCACTGTCGGCAACACCACCATCCTTCCTGTCTCACAAGGACCATGACCTTGGCATTATCCTCAACTCATCTCTCTCATTCCACCCGCATATTCAGTCAGTAATTAAATTCTGTCGATTCTATATCCATGACATCTCCAGAATCCATCCCAAGTGATTCTCATCTTCCCTCCCAAACTCACTCCTCTTTCGTTCTTTTCCACCACTGTCGGCAACACCACCATCCTTCCTGTCTCACAAGGACCATGACCTTGGCATTATCCTCAATTCATCTCTCTCATTCCACCCGCATATTCAGTCAGTAATTAAATCCTGTCGATTCCATCTCCATGACATCTCCAGAATCCATCCCTTCCACTCCATCCAAATTGCTACCACGCTGGTTCGAACACTTGTCATAGCCTGTCTCGATTACTGCATCAGCCTCCTCACTGATCTCCTTGTCACCTGTCTCTCCCTACTCCAATCTATCAATCAACGGCATTTATCTTGCTGTGTGCAGAGCACTGTACTAAGCTCTTGGGAGAGTATAATATAACAGACTTGGTAGACATGTTCCCTGCCCACAAGGCACTTAGGGTGCGGATGGGGAGACAGATGTTAATATAAATTACAGATATGTACATAAGTGCTATGAGGCTGAGGGTGGGGTGAATAAAGGGTGCAAATCCCATGTGCAAGGGCAATGCAGAAGGAAGAGAGGGAGAAGAGGAAGTGAGGGCTTAGTTGGGGAAGGCCTCTCGGAGGAGATGTGATTTGTATATGGTTTTGAAGGTGGGGAGAGTGACGGTCTATCAGATATAAAGAGGGAAGGAGTTTCAAGTCAGAGACAGGATGTGGGTGAGGGATCAGCGGCGAGATAGACGAGATCGAGGTACAACAAATAGGCTGGCATTAGAGGCAAAGTGTACAGGCTGGGATGCAGCAGGAAATCAGGGAGACTGGATAGGAGCGGGTGAAGTGACTGAGTGCTTTAAAGTCCACAAACCCCTCTGCTGCCTGGATAATTTTTTTTTAATCGTTCTGCCCCAGTGTCCCCTGTCCTTAAGTGCCTCCAGTGGTTGCCCATTCACTTCCACCTCAAACAGAAACGCCTCACCATCAGCTCTCTCCCCCTTACTTATCTTCTCTCCTCTCCCACTACAACCCAGCCCCTTCACTTTGCTTCTCTAACACCAACGTATTCCCCGTGCCTTGATTTCATCTGCCTCACTGTCGACCCCTTGCTCACATCCACCCTCCAGCCTGGCACTTCCTCCCCCTAACATATCCAACAGACCAGCATTCTCTCCATCTTCAAAGACCTACTAAAATCATATCTTGATTGATTAATCTCCTCCAGGAAGGCTTCCCAGGCTAAGCTGTCATCCCCCTACCTTATTTTCCCTCCCTACTACCTAAGCACTTAGGTTTCTCTCCCATCCCCACCCCCACAGTACTTACGTACATCTTATACTAAGTTGCTGCCCTTAATGGTAATTTATTATAAAGTCAGTCTGTAGACTATAAGCATCTTGAGAGCAGGGATAGTGCCTACCAACTAACGGTATGCCATCAATCAGTGCAATTTACTGAGCACTTGCTGTGTTCGGAGCACTATTCTAAGAGTGCAATACAACAGAATTAATAGGCATGTTCCCTGCTCATAATGAACTGTACTGTGCTCAGTACCATGTTCTACACAAACTAAGTGTAGAACTTAGTTCTATGTATACCACTGATTGATTCAGTGCTCAGCTGGGGTGTGGGGCCAGGGGAGTCAGTCCCCCTAGCCTCAAGGAGGCAGAAATCAGGTTTATGCTGATGGAAGCTGGGGAACCTTTTTCCTGGGACCCCTCCCCACCCACCCAGGGGCTCCCACCCCGGCACGGCCTACCGAGAACCATCCATATGCTGAACCGGACCCAGGTGTCGGCACTCAGCTGTACCATCAGGTAAATGTTCACCAAGATGCTGGACGCCGGCAGGAAAGGCAGAAACGGCACCTGCAGGCAAACGCGCTGGCCGTGAAGAAGCACTTCCTCTCCAACCCCACCTGGGCCATCCCCCTCTCCTCTGTTGGACCCATTAGAGGAAGAAATGGGACATGGACTGTGTCAGATTGGACCCCTGTCAGCGCAGGTCTTGGCACAGACGCATGCTCAATGACTGCCGGGCCCCAACCTGCCCAGAGCACACCCAGCCTCAATCCTAATGACAGCGAAGCCTGCCTCAGTCAGCCCCGCCCGCTGCACCAAGTGCCTCCCTGGTGGACAGAAGGGCTGCAGACCTTTCTGCCCCCCAACCCCTCTTGTCTACCTCGCTACTGGGGTGGGAGGCTTCAGGGAGATGGCAGAGCCCAGGCAGACTGGCAGAGGAGGGGGTGGGTGTGTGGGTATGTGGGGGGCTAGGCGCCACATCTGCTGCTGCCTGGACAGCTCCTGATCTGCCGAGGAGGAGAGGCGAGCACACGTACCATGAAGGCCACTTTGTGCTGGTTCTGGGGCTGTCTCCAGATGATGAGGACAATGGCAGTGCAGAGAACGATCAGCACGACCAGCAGGGCCAGGCTCCAGGCTTCCAAGTTGCCAATTGCTTGGACCCCGTAGGTGGTCAGAATACTGAGGCCCAACACCAGAAAAGCTGCAAGGAGAAAAAACAGTTTGCAGTTGTCTTGATGGATAATGTGAAGCTCAGACAGGCCTCTGTTGGTGACCAGTGTGCTAGGAGGCTGCAGGGCCTGGTGGAGAGACAGTGGGGCTCGGGAGATCGACCCTAGTCCCAATCCTGGTCCCAGCTCTGCCACTGGCCTGCAGGATGGCCTTGGGTCAGTCACTTCACCTCTCATGGTCTTATTTCTTCCTCTGTAAAATAGGGATACAGTTTCTGCTCTCCTTCCTTCTTGGACTGTGAGCTCCACGTGGGTCAGAGACTGTGTCCCAGCTGATAATCTTGCATCTGCCCCCTCAGGTTTAGCACAGAGTCACAGCTCAGTAAGCATCATGGTGATAACCACACCAGAAACAAGAAACCCTTGTCTTTTTCCAAGACTCCCTGCTCTGTTCCGGTTCCCTGACTGGGTCCCCATTTTCTGTCCCCATATTCCCCTGTTCCACTGTCAGTTTTGTAAGTTCATTGTGAGCAGGCAGTGTGTCTGATTATTGTTATATTGTACTCTCCCAAGCGCTTAGTACAATGCTCTGCACACATTAAGTGCTCACTAAATATAACTGACTGACTGATTGACTAATAGAGGGCTATTCAGGGCCAAGGGTGTTCCTCCTGTAGGCCGTAAACTCATTATGGGCAGGGAATGTGTTTACCAACTCTGTTATACTGTACTCTCCCAAGTTCTTGGAACAGTGCTCTGCACATAACAAGTGCTCAATAAATTTGAAGGATTGAATGATCCTCCATTCCCTCCCTGGGTCTGCTCTTTGACACCCTCACAAATAAAAGAGAGGGGGAAGAAGCCACCGGGGGCTAGTTCACCCGCAGGGCTTGTTCTTGGGGGACCATCTGGGATGGAATTCCAGGGCCCCTGGGAATAGAGCAGGGAGAAAACACTTAGTGGGTGCTTAAGTGTCAACAGTAGGAGCACACAGCCCTAGGCTTGGAAAGGAAAAGTGGAGGGCAGAGGACTTAGAGTAGTTTTGGTCTGGGAGTCCCAGTCCTGACTATGACGGGTGGTATCCAGAGGGTGATCAGCACATGGTCCCGTCTGGCACCCCGGTCCTGTTGTTGGAGACAGAGCCCCAGGCTGGATGGGTCTTGGGGCTCCACCAGGAATGGTGTGTAGCTCAGGGCTCAGGCCTTTTGCTCCCTTCCTGTCTTCCAGGCTGCCCATGGCACCCCAATTCCAGCCTCTGACCCCACTGTTCCCCGGAGGGGTAGGGGAGAGTCTCCCTTAACCATTGGGGTCAAATGGTGGGGGATGGGCTTACCTAGCAGCCCCACCAGAAAGCTGACGACAGAGGCAGACTGCGGGGTGGGGAAGATGGATGGGCTGAAGAGTGACTGCAGACTGAAGCCATTTCCCTGCAGCATGCTGAGCTGAGATTCACTTTTGGTCGTGGGCTTGGCCACCGCTAGGGCTTCCTTTTCAGGAGAGTATTTGGGCTGCTCGTAGCTCTGGAAGCCAGGCTGGTACCTAGCCGGAGAGAAGTTCTCAGCTTCACCCACGAACAGACAGCCAGGCCCTCGAATGGGCAGATGGAAAGACGGACAGACACAGAAAGGGAAGCCAGGGCACTAGACTTGGGGCCGGAGTTGCCCGCGGGGGGCCCCTAGCCCAGATGGCAGGGCTGCAGTCACCGACTTATGTGAACAGTGAAGTTGGAGATGGGCAGACTGGATGTTGTGTGGGAAGGTGATGCCTGGGGAGCAGCCTGGTGAGCAGTCAGGGGAGCAACTTGGGGGGCAGCTCAGGGAGCACTCAGAGGAAAAGCCCAGGGAGCAACCTAGGGAGCAGTCAGGAGACCAGGCCAGGGAGCAGTCAGGGAAGCAGCCCAAGAAGCAGTCAGGGCAGCAGCTTGAGGAACAGCCTAGGGAGCAGTCAGGGAGTAACCTAGCCTGCCAGGGGAGACCTGGGCAGATCAGGGCATTTCTGGCCATGCTGGGTCTCACCTGAGGATGAGCACGCAGGCAGCAACGAGAGAGTAAGCCAGCAGAGTCCCGATGGACATCATGTCCACCAGAGCCTTCAGGTCAAAGAGAAACGCCATCACAGCTAGGGAATGGAAAGACGGTGGGAGTTAGAGATTCATTCATTCATTCAATTGTATTTATTGAGCGCTTACTGTGTGCACAGCACTGTACTAAGCGCTTGGGAAGTACAAGTTGGCAACATATAGAGATGGTCCCCACCCAACAACGTGCTCAGGCTGGGGCAGTTTCAGACTCCTCAGGTCTTGACGGTGTCTGGATTTGCTGAGCCAGATGTTTCTGTAGAAACACCGGCGTGAAATCTGGCAAAGACTCAGGGTCCCGGGGAGGGATGATGACCCTCTTGGCCTCCAGGCCCTGGGGAGATGCAGTGTGCCAAGGGGAATTTGGAATGAACCTGTTAGCTCAGAAAATTCCAGTCCAAGCCCCATTGGTTTGGATGTTTTCAAAGTGTCCACTGGGCTTTCTCATGGAACTGGCTCAAGAGCCATACTGAAGAAGGCTGGTGAAGGCCAAGAGCTGGGGCTGTCTCTCAATCAATTAATCAATCAATCCATAAATGGCATTTATTGAGCACTTCCGGCATGTAGAGCATTTTACTAAGAGCTTGGGAAAGTATAATACAACAGAGTTGGCAGATGCAATCTCTGCCCTCTCAGCAGAGCCACTTAAACGCCCTTCTAGCCAATGAAGGCACACAGTTCTTGAAAAGGAACATGTGATTCTTGCAGGTTATTTAGCATTCAGGTAAAAGAGTTCGGGGGACTTTGAAGTACATTTGACAATCTAAATTTGAACAAGGATCTCTGGCCTGAATCACACCCGACACTTGGTAAATGATTTCGATGCTAATAAACTTTTGCATATGGCCACTTCAATTCTAAATCATGGTGTCTGAAAGACTCAGGGCCCAATCAGACTCCGATTTCACATTGCTCTTGAGAGAGGGAGACAGGTTCATTTCCAGTCTGTCTCCAGAGTTGGAGGCTGGGTCTTTGCTAGTAAATTTTCCAGACATCTCAGGCCTCTGCTCTTTAGCCCAAATTAACAGGAATTCTAGAGGTTTTTTCGTTAACTTGGGTGTTGTTTTGGAGGGTAACTGGCTGGGTCTTCACCAGCATCAACTAGGAGTCAAAATGGCTAGCCTTTTAAAATGGGAAATGTTGTCCGTTTCCTACAGAGTGCTCGTTTTTGTGGTTGGCTATGTGCTCTGTGCTCTGGATTGCCCCTGTGATTATATGCTGTGTGCTGTGGATTGCTCCTGTGGTTAGAGGCAATGTGTTCTGGATTTCCCCTGTGGTTATATGCTGTGTGCTGTGGGTCATCCCTGCAGTTATATGCAGTGTGCTCTGGATCATCCCTGCAGTTATAGGCGGTGTGTCCTGAATCATCATGTTTGCAGTTATAGGCGGTGTGCCCTGGATTGAAGGTGGTGAGCATACTTCCAATGCCAAAGTAACTCATTACAAGAGATTCATGTAAACATGCTAGATTCTTGCTCTCATCTCAAAAGGGTGAGGTAGGGATGGGTAGGGTGTGGAAGGGAACAGGAATGTGGAGAGTATTTTGCTATTTTGTTTATTTAAAAAACAGTCAAACAGAGGCTTCCTTTAAAGTCTTCCCTCAAAATTATTGGGCTTCAACATAGTTCAACATTTTTATTTTTAAGGTAACAAAAGCAGTTCATAAATGCCTAAAGGTGGGTCTAAAGGGTAGGTTTTAAGGGAGGTTTTTCCGGCAGAATGGAGCAGATTTCTGAGTCTAGATTTCTGGTCCTTCTTGGATACTGCTGGGGGAAGCCAGTCTCGACCAGCAGGGGGGACCGGGCATGGGAGGCTGCAAGTCTACAAGGAAGGACTAGTCCCAAGTAGTGGCTAAGCCACTGATATCAGGGAATGCCCTTTCAACAGCGCCTGAACGAACTGGGGACATGACTCAGCCTAGCAGAGGATGGAGGAAACCTTCCTCCTTCCCCAACTACAGCTTGAACCCCTGCTCCACTCCCACCTTAATTCACCAGGTGACAGTGCTGAAGGCATCTTCAAGCGGCCCTGGGTTCCCCATCCCTCGGGGTCCTCTCTTCGCCCCACCCACCCACTCCTCCACGGGATCCTGGAGGATTTGTTCCAGCCATTGGAGGAGGGCAAACCTTGCCCCCTCAAGGGCTAGCCAGCATGGGACCAGTGTGTCAGGGCTGGAGGGTAATTACGGTCACTTAGGCAGAGCAAGGAGGGCAGCCTACAGTGGGCCTAGAGCCGATGAGGGCTTAAGCCCCAAGGGCTAAATTCTCCCTGGGTAAATGGACAGGGCAGAATGGGCCACTTTAATGGTGGCCAGTGCCTTTTCCACTCGGGGCCCCCAGCATGGAAACCCCTGGCCTAATTCTTGGCCTCCTCAGTTCATCCCCAGAAGGAAGTCCTGCCCTAAACTGCCCCGGCAAGGAGGGCTATAAGGGGCAAACAGGGAACACTCATTGAGATCCTTATCTGGGGCTCTTTGGGCAAATCGTCTTGCTCTTGAAATCACCTAGCTCTTGAAATCACCTAGCTTTATTCATTCATTCAATCAATCATATTTATTGAGCACTTACTGTGTGCAGAGCACTGTACAAAGTGCTTAGTGCTGTACTAAGCGCTTTACCCACTGGAGGCCCCTTCAAATGACACTGGTAGCTTTGGGGGATTTGCTTTCTGCCAGTACCAGCACCAGCCCCAGGGCCAACACTCGGGCCGGCACTGGGAGGGGTCACCTGCCTGGAGCTAGGCATGGAGGCCAGGAGGAAAGGTTGGAAAGGTTAGGGCTAAGGGGTCTTTGTTTCCGCCTCTGTGGAGGGCCCCAGAAACATAGGCTAAACATCTGCACAGGTGCAGACTTTGAAAGAATCTTCTTCTCTGAAGTATGAGTCACCCTTCAGTTAGACTCAGGGATGTACGGGCAGCCTCAGCAGGCAGGCTCTGTCCACGGGGAGGCCAGGTTGGCACAGGGTAAAGGGGTAACCTCAGCAGGCAGGCTCTACCCATCAGGAGGCGAGGTTGGCACAGGATATGCGCAACCCTAAGCAGGCAGACTCTGCCTACAGGAGGCCAAACTGGCAAAGGGGCAACCCCAGCAGGCAGTCTCTGTCCACAGGAGGCCAAGTTGGCGCAGGATGCAAGGGGCAGCCGCAACAAGGAGTTTCTGCCCATTGAGGAGGCCAGGTTGGCACAGGACAAAGGGGCAGTCCTTCCAGGATTTTCTAGGTGGTGAGGTTTCCTCGTGGGAGGATCTTGGTTCTGCTGAAAAGCCCTGCAGTTGGTGCTGTCATGTAATGGTGTTGGAATTCTAGGGAAACACCAGGGCTGCCAAGGGCCAGCAGGGCTCCTGATGACAGGCTGGGCAGCTTCATGGACTTCACCCATGCCTGTGTGGCGTTCTCCCACACCCCCTCGTCAGCCACCCTTATAAGCACTGACCACTAAGCAGCCTGACAGCAGCAATAGTTGAAGTCAGGCAGGCGGAAATTTTCCCTGTGAAACTGTCCTCCTGGGACCTGGATCAGCCCTACTGGAACTGCCCCCGTACCTGGGACGTCCCTAGGGTAGCCGGCCCTGGGATCCGGAGGCCCTGGGGTATGGTCAGGGCCTCACCAGGCCCAAAATTGGCTGGATAGTTCTTAGCTACCAATTTCCTGTTCCGGGCTACGGTGGGCTATGGTGAGAGGCTACACGTGAGGGAAATGTGGCGTCCAATCCACTCCTGCTGGGGGATCCTGAGCTAAGGGACTGTGCCTGCTCTATATGTACTGTGTCCCAGAGCTTAGTACAACATTTGCCACAGAGTAAGTGTTTAACAGATAACACGGTTATTTTTAATTCTGTTTGTTTCTGTGCCCTGGACCATTATTTCATGATTAATACTGGAAAAGAACAGATTGACACTTGGGCTGAGACTCTTCTTCAGCAGGTGTAAATATCAGGGTACAATTTTGTGTGGAAAATTTTGCCAGCATCTCCCGATCCTGGATTCCCAGGAATGACCTCTAGATTGTAACTCATTGTGGGCAGGGAATGAGTCTGTTTATTGTTATATTGTACTCTCCAAAGCACATAGTACAGTGCTCTGCACACAGTAAGCACTCAGTAAACATGATGACTGACCGAATGAGCTAACAAGAAGGAAGTTTTTAACCCAGAACCAATGAAGTCAGTTGCAGAGAGGGTGAGGAGCAAATGGAGAGAGAGCCCACAGGCAGTTCAGAGCACAAAGACCGAACCGCACGTTGAGTTGACTCCTGCTCCCTCTCCCTCACCTCCGGTGATTGTGCACGTCACCAGCAATCCAAGTCCTTGGGCCACCCCAACCTCCGCCGCCGTCCACCCACACGCCAAAACGCTCAGGCCCCAGGCCAACCAGCACCAATTGGCTGGAATGCTTACCCGAGATGAGCCCTGCCGTCAGCGTGGCAGCGACCGGGGTCTGCCTCTTACTCACTTTGGCCAGAAATCTGAACAGTAATCCATCGCGGGCCATGGCAAACAGAATGCGGGGCAGAGGGAACATAGAGCCCAGGAGACTGGAACAGAAAAAGGATGGTTCAGGGACAAGCTGTTACATTCATCACTTCCCACAGAAAAAACGTGCATGCGCCCCTGTCCCCCTCCAGTCTGGGAATGGAGGGTGCGGTGGGAACCTGGAGATGCACCGTCTCCTGGGAGGAAGTTACAGTAACCAGAGGCAACACTACCTGGCCTTTCCCATGTCCTCAAAGATCAACTGTGGCTCATCTGCCACAGCAGCAGATGACAGAGTGGCAATTACCAAGGTCTTTGTTTTGGGATTGATTTGAGTTAGACATTGGAAAAGCAACCCAACCTCCACCATGGCATAGATTACCCACGGCATCGGGAAGATGGATCCAAGAAGGCGGGGTAAAAAGCAAACAAATGCGGAATGGGAAACACACAGCCATACAGGATTCCTCCAGTGAGTGAGGAGAGACAGAGGAGAGAGAGTGAGAGAGCAAGAGAGAAAGAAAGAGACACGGCATCACTGAGTACAACTCGGGGTCATGAGGCCAACAGAAGTACCATACTGTACAGTTGGGACCATCCAATCCTCCAGACCACCGCTTTCCTCCTCTTCAAGGCCCTTCTAAAATCTCATCTCCTCCAGGAGGCCCTCCTGGACTAAGCTCTCATCTCCTCACCCTGTTTCCCCTGTCCTGCCACTTCAGCGCCTCCTAAGCACTTGGGATAATCCCCTGCTGGGTTGTAAGCTCTCTAAGGGTAGAGACCACATCTGCCAATCATGTCTACAACTCTGTTATAGTGTACTCTGTTTAGTAGGGTGTTCTGTACATAGTAAGCTCTAAATAAAAATGATTAATTCATTGATTACTAACTCTACTGTACTCTTTCATTCATTCATTCATTCAATCATATTTATTGAGCGCTTACTGTGTGCAGAGCAGTGTACTAAGCGCTTGGGAAGTACAAGTTGGCAACATATAGAGACGGTCCCTACCCAACAGTGGGCTCACAGTCTAGAAGGGGGAGACAGACAACGAAACATATTAACAAAATAAAATAAATAGAATAATAAATATGTACAAGTAAAATAGAGTAATAAATATGTGCAAACATATATACAGGTGCTGTGGGGAGGGGAAGGAGGTAGGGTGGGGGGGATGGGGAGGGGGAGGAGGGAGAGAGGAAGGACGGGGCTCAGTGTGGGAAGGCCTCCTGGAGGAGGTGAGCTCTTAGTAGGGCTTTGAAGGGAGGAAGAGAGCTAGCTTGGCAGATGTGCAGAGGGATTGGGGGCATTCCAGGCCTGGGGAGGACGTGGGCTGGGGGTCGACGGCGGGACAGGCGAGAATGAGGCACAGTGAGGAGGTTAGCGGCAGAGGAGCGGAGGGTGCGGGCTGGGCTATAGAAGGAGAGAAGGGAGGTGAGGTAGGAGGGAGCGAGGTGATGGACAGCCTTAAAGCCGAGAGTGAGGAGTTTTTGCCTGGTGCGTAGGTTGATTGCTAGCCACTGGAGATTTTTGAGGAGGGGAGTAACATGCCCAGAGCGTTTCTGCACAAAGATGATCCACGCAGCAGCGTGAAGTATAGATTGAAGTGGGGAGAGACAGGAGGATGGGAAATCAGAGAGGAGGCTGATGCAGTAATCCAGTCAGGATAGGATGAGAGATTGAACCAGCAGGGTAGCGGTTTGGATGGAGAGGAAAGGGAGGATCTTGGCGATGTTGTGGAGGTGAGACCGGCATGTTTTGGTGATGGATTGGATGTGAGGGGTGAACGAGAGAGCAGAGTCGAGGATGACACCAAGGTTGTGGGCTTGTGTTGAGGAGAAGGGGGTCGTTCACAGTGTCGAAGGCAGCTGAGAGGTCAAGGAGGATTAGAAGAGAGTAGGAGCTGTTGGATTTGGCAAGCAGAAGGTCATTGGTGACCTTTGAGAGGGCGGTTTCCGTGTAATATGGGGGACAGAAGCCAGATGGGAGGGGGTCAAGGAGAGAGTTGACATTGAGGAATTCAAGGCAGTGCATGTAGACGATTCGTTCAAGGAGTCATCAAGGAGTTCAAGCACTCTCCTAAGTGCTTACTCAGTACACTCTGTTGACTGATTGCTTAGAGAAGCAGCGTGGCTCAGTGGAAAGAGCACGGGCTTTGGAGTCAGAGGTCATGGGTTCAAATTCTGGCTCCGCCAATTGTCAGCTGGGTGACTTTGGTCAAGTCACTTAACTTCTCTGTTGCCTCAGTTCCCTCATCTGTAAAATGGGGATGAAGACTGTGAGCCCCCCATGGGACAACCTGATCATCTTGTAACCTCCCCAGTGCTTAGAACAGTGTTTTACACATAGTAAGCGCTTAATAAATGTCATTATTATTATTATTATTATTGCTTGATGGAAACAGTGCTATGCATTGGGCTGAATCTGTCTCATCCCTGGGGCAATGAGATAAGTAATTATTGAGTGCTTATTGTGTGCAAAGCACTGTACTAAGTGCTTATCACTGTACTAAGTACCTACCCTAGCTCCAGGGTTTTGGGGGACTCATAAATTGTTCTGAAACATTTGTTGGGCAATTATTTCTCCACGATCCTGTTAAGGAGTAAGGAAACTAGGCATAGTCGAATGAATTTCAGTTCTTCAGGAATAAAGTATGTAACTTGAACTAAAATGCAATCAATTCTCAATTATTCAAGGCAGGGAGGTGTAGGCCAGATAGGGGAAAATTCCAAGCAAAGAGGTGGAAATGACTGGTTATGCAAAAGTCATTCATTTAAATGAGAGAAAAAAAATTTTCCCAAGTCTTTCCCCTGAGCTAAAGAAGTGGGAAACAGCATGGCCTAGTGGAGAGAGCATGGGCCTCGGAGTCAGAAGGCCCTGGGTTCTAATCCCAGCTCTGCCACTTATTTGCTGTGTGTCCTTGAGCAAGTCACTTCACTTCTCTGTGCCTCAGTTACCTCAACTGTAAAGTGGGGATTAAGGCTGTGAGCCGCATGTGGGACATGGACTGTGGCCAACCTGATTAGCTTGTATCTACCCCAGTGCTTAGTACAGTGCCTGGCACATAGTAGGCACTTAGCCCCATAAAATAAAAAGTGATTTGACCAAGATTACACAGCAAGCAATTGGCGGAGCCAGGATTAGAACCCAGGTCCTCCAACTCCCAGGCCCATGCTCTTTCCATTAGGCCATGATGCTTCTCTACAGCCCTAGGGAGATCTTCACAGCCTGCTGGGGCAGGCAGGTAGGCAGGCCTGGGCAAAGGGAATGGTCCCTAGAGCCATCTGGCACAAGCAGCCCTCTCTGTGCCTGTGCGAACGCCCTGATGAACCAATGGTGAGGGACATATTTAGGGACTGCAGTCATGGGTTCAGCAGACCGCACTACAGCACGGAAAAGAACACCTGAAAAGACTAGGGGTCATTCTGAAACAAAGTTTCAAATGACTGAGGAATTTTCAATCTTAAAAGGAGAAGAATGAATAATAATGATAATAATGATGGCATTTATTAAGCGCTTACAATGTGCAAAGCACTGTTCTGAGCGCTGGGGAGGTTACAAGGTGATCAGGTTGTCCCATGGGGGGCTCACAGTCAATCCCCATTTTACAGATCAGGGAACTGAGGCACAGAGAAGTTAAATGACTTGCCCAAAGTCACCCAGCTGACAATTGGTGGAGTGGGGATTTGAACGAATGACCTCTGACTCCAGAGAATATTCAGTTTCCACTGAGCCAATGTCTCCACTTGAACTCGGGTACTCAATCAATCAATCAATCATATTTATTGAGTGCTTACTGTGTGCAGAGCACTGTACTAAGCGCTTGGGAAGTGCAAGCCGGCAACATATAGAGACAGTCCCTACCCCGAATTGTTCAAATGGACTGGGAGATGTTAAAAGGTGGAGCAGGCTACCTCAGTTATTCTAGAACACGACCAGACTGAGCTGGGGCAGGGCATGTGCTTTCCCTGGAATTACCCTGTAAAGAGTGTAGTTGTTTAGAACAAGAGTCCCAAACCTTTTGGTTCTGGAATAGAAAGCACTAAACAATTCCCCAAATGAAAAGTGAATGAGCCAGACCCATTCCCTCCATCGACCCCACCCTGGGGAATGGCTGGGGACACCAGGGTGTCTGGAATGGGATGGGGTGGAGAAGGGCTGGGGGGAGGATGGGGGGCCCCTGGCCCAGTCCTTCCCTCCAGGTGCCTCCACTCCAACCCTGCCTCAGGGAGCTGTGGGCTTCTGCCTGAGATGACAAGGCCTCTTGCAGGACTACCCGCCCTGGGGTCTTGGGCCATTCAAAATGGGCCACTAGTTTTAATTCTCTAAGGACTGAACTTGTTCCCTCTCACACCTGCTTGATCCCCCTGAGGAACTTCCAGTGGGTTCTGGCCCCCTGCTGCTCCTGCTCACAGAGCAGGCGGGAGGAGGTGGGGAGCCTCTCCCTACTCCTTACTGCCCTTCCCGATCACCTAGCAGTCGGAACCTCCATCCCACCCACCCCCAGGGGCTGAGTGCCCCTTCCCACAGGCCGGGGAAGGCCCCTTACCTGGTGGACAGAGCACAGAGCGAGCCTGTGGCCACCACGTACTTGGCGGGCCCCCATCCGACGTATTCAAACGCCACAGGGAGGGGGCTTTTTTCATCGAGAAGGTAATACGGCATCATGAGAGTCAAAGCCGCCGAAACCCCAAAGTAGGCCATAAAGCAGACCAGCAGAGAAGTCACGATTCCGATGGGAATAGCTTTCTGGGGGTTCCTGACTTCCTCACCTACAGAGAGAGGGAGGGGAAGCACCCTAGGTTTGGTTTCATCCACCCAACTTCCCGCACAGCCCTTCCCGTCTTCTCCCCCTCAAATTCAAATCCAAATTCAGGGGGCCACCATGCCCTACTGCCACCTCCCGGTACCCCCTTGTTCCCACCCTACTTGCCCCAGAAGTCTCCCCCCAATTCCTCTCCCATGCTGTTCCCAGAGTACCACCCCACCCCAATGCTATTGCTTAAGTTGAAGGGATCCTGAGCGATGAGACCAATATTCAGCCCCACGACTGCTTATCCAGCTCCTCCCCCATGGAATCCCTCCACTAGCACCCCCCTCCTTCTGCCCCTCCACCCTTCTGCCATCCACCCCCAGCCACAACAACCCCTCTGCCTTTCACCCCTTCTCCACCTCCAGCTCCTTCACTCCCTCTCCCTCCACCGCCAGGCCCAAGATGGAGAGTCTTTCCTTACCAGTGGTTGCGATGCAGTCGAACCCCACGAAGGCATAGAAGCAGGTTGCTGCTCCCGCCAGTGTCCCGGCAAAGCCATAGGGCATGAAACCCCCAGTCCCATGAAGACTGGTCCCGTTCTCTGAAGGGGGCTCTCTGGAAAAAGGAATATCCCAGGACCAGAGAAGATATGGAAAAGGCAGGAGATTGGGTTCCTTCCCCCAGCTATTTTCTGGATCACAGGGAGTCAGGCCCTGTACCCTCTTGGGCAGTTCAGTTCCTCGGGGTGGCTGAGCTTTCTTCGGCCCAGATAACATTCTGGTCTGTTTCTCTGGGTGGAGGGCAAAGAGAGCTCGTCCCCTGCCCCACTGGCACCCCGCGGTCCCATCCTTCTTCTAGGAGCTCGCATGGACAAGGGGAGGGGCCTGCCATGCCCTGGGCCCCAGGACTCCTGGGGACGAGATCTAGGGGAGTCTGTCCAGGGATGGGATCTGGGGGTGTCTTTCAGGAGACAGAGCCTGTGGGAGACATTTCCATAAGCAGAAGGAAATAAGTGGGAAATGGCTCTAGACTCATGGGCAGGGAACATGTCTACCAACTCTATTGTAATGTCCTCTCTTGAGCATGTAGTAGAGTGCTCTGTGCATAGCAAGCACTCAATAAATGCCACTGGTCGATTGAACGAACACCACAACTACCCCCAAAGGGCACAACTACCTTGCAGCTGATGAAATGTTTCTCAGAAAGTCTTCACTAATTTTCCAGTTGGCCACGTTGCCTTTCACAAAGCCGGCAATCATAACGAAGAGGAGGACGAGAATATTAATCGCAGTGAAGACTTTGTTCACCCAGGCAGACTCTTTGACTCCAAAAGACAACAGGCCTGCAGTTAGGTAAGAAAGGCCAATTCAGTGTGCCATCCTCTTCGGGAAGACTGATACAGTTTGGTCCCATCGCCTGCGGTGGGGATGGACTACTCCTTTTGAATTTCAGTTCACTTTCACAGGTTCTTTCTCCGTGTTCTCCGGACTGCGGGCCCTGGGAAGAATTTCCTGACTGTGCTGTCTGAAGGGGACCATGGACGCAGAAAGCCAGCCCGCTCAGCTACAGGAGCCTCCTGTTCATACACAAGCCTTTACACACACACACACACACACACACACACACTCTCTCTCTCTCTCTCTCTCTCTCTCTCTCTCTCTCTCTCTCTCTCTCTCTCTCTCTCTCTCCCTTGTTCAGTCATACCCACCAACCCAATCTCACCATCAGCAGTGCATAGGGTTTCAAACACACAGGACCGAGTCTGCCTCCCGAGCTCTCTCAAGGCCTCTGGGGACGGGGGGAAGTCAATGCGAGAGGAACCTCAGCCAACTGGACCCAGGGGGAGCCTTCCCCCAGCAGAAAATCATACTCTCTCAAGTGGTTAGTACAGTGCTCTGCCCACAGTAACCGCTCAATAAATACGATCAAATGAATGAATGAAAGGAGGGGCTAACAGGGATAGGGACCAAGATGGGGCCGCGTGATGTGCAGGGAGGGCTGGTAATCTAGTTGGATGCAGCTTCCACGCCCAGCCCCCCGGGGTCCTGGCAGAGTTGTGTGGGTCAGGCGGGACTCGGCTCCCAGCTGATACTCCTTGGGCCAAAGGGCTCCTGGAGAGACTTCACTCAGAAGGAGATGTAGTTCTCGTCAGCCTTAGTGAGACCCCATAGAAGCTTCTTCTGGGAGCAGCTTCCTGAGGCAACTTGGACCCTTAGTTAATGGGAATAACAGGGACTGGCATAGCCCTGGTTTCTGGCAAGCTGGAGACAAATTGTCTGTGTGTGTGTGTGTGTGTGTGTGTTTATTTGAATGTGAATTCACTTTAGCACACTGGAATGGTAAGGATATATATATGTAAACATAGATATCTATATACATATATATAGATATCTATATATACATAGATATATAGACATATATCTTACACTTTTACAAAAATAAAAAAGGCCATAAATCATCTTCACATTCACTTAGATACATACAAGCCACATCTCTTTTCCTCTCTCTCTCTCTCTCTCTCTCTCTCTCTATATATATATATATGTGGATTATATATATATATATATATATATATACACACACATACATATTCATATATCAGCCTGCAGAATGCTCAAATTTACAAAACAAAAATGGTACAGTGATAGTTACCATTCCCATTTGACAAAGTGAATTCACATTCAAATAATTCCTTAATTTATCATAATTTATTCCCAAGGCTGACTTTATCTAGGAAAGAGCAAGAGCAATAACTTACTCTTAATGATTTAACGATATGAAAGTTGCTGAAGTTCAGATGACTTCCTCTATTTTACTCTCCCAAAGCACTTGGGAAGTACAGTGTTCCTCACACTGTAAGTGCCCTACAAACACCACTCTTTTCTAAAGGGGAAGTTATCTCACACATTTGCAATATTCTTTATTCTACGGGCTCAATGAGTCCAGCACTTAGAACAGTGCCTGGCACATAGTAAGTGCTTAACAAATACCATCATTATTATTATTGCTATTGGTGATGGTGATAATGATGATGCGATCTCCTGTTATAAATGATGGGCAAGCTCTGATCCTGTCACCAAGACTTTGGGACCAAAAACCTGTGCTAAGGAACGGAGGCTAGGGCTAGTGGCTGGAGCTGTACCACTCACACTCTTTCATCCTACTCCTTGCAATCTGGCTGGGATGCAGAGTGCAACGAGCAAGTCAGTAGGCAGGGATGCAGCACACTGTTACAATAATAATAATTATAATAATTGTGGTATTTGTTAAGTGCTTTCCATGTACCAGGCACTGTACTATGCACTGTAGTAGATACAAACTAATCAGGTTGGACAGAGTCCCTGTCCCATATGGGGCGCACAGTCTTAATCCCCATTTTTCAGATGAGGTTCCTGAGGCACAGAGAAGTTAAGTGACTTGCCCACAGTCACACAGCAGACAAGTGGTGCAGCCAGGATTAGAACCCAGGTCCTTCTGACTCCCAGGCCCAGGCTCTAGCCATTAGGCCATGCTGCTTCTCAATGTGACGTGACTGCAGCACACTGATGGCACGGGGTGGGACAGGACTGTTGCATTTTCCATTGAGAAGCAGCATGGCCTAAAAGCAAGGGTCTTAGAGTTAAAGGACCTGGATTCTAATCCTGACTCTGCCTCTTGAGTGACCTTGGGCAAGTCACTTAGCTCCACTGGGCCTCAGTTTCCTCATCTGTAAACTCCTTCCCTCTTAGACTGTAAGCTCCTTGTGAAACAGGCACTATGTCTCACCTGATTAACTTGTCTCTACCCCATAGTAAATTTAGGACATAGGTGATAATAACAGATGACATTACTATAGTTTGCCCCAATTATGTACAAAGATTTAGCAATCTTTATTTTAATCTCGGGGCAGGGGTGTGAATTATCCATGGAAGGGGTATGCTGATTATTGTACAATCTGTACTCAACTTAGCTGAGCTTCCAGCAGAGGAACCAATCTGTAAACCCCATAGAGGACAGGGACTGTGTCCAATCTGATTGTCTTGTATCGATCCAGGCACTTAGTACAGTGCCTGGCACATAGCATGTGCTTCACAAATACCATTAAAATAAAATCTACTTCCCAGGCCTGAAATTCTTACCTAAACCCATAATGTTCCACACTGGTAACAGTTTCTTGGGTTGGCATTGTTCACTGTGAGGTAAAACTGGATTTGTAATGCATGAAGCTTGCAAGAATGAGATAAAGTGTAACTTTGAGTCTCATCCGGAATGGGAGAGAGGAAGGGCAGAAAAAGGAGATGAGCCACCTTAGTCTCACAGCTTCTCTGGAGAACTGACCAGAGCCTCGATGGGCCAGTACTGGGCTCGTTTGGGTCAACTCTGGACCAGCTATGGGCCTGCTGACATGTGTGACCTCGTCATTCTGGGATTAACTCTGAAATGAGCCCCCCGAGACCTCATCTAAATGAAGCCTCTAATGAGGAGAGCTCGTCGTTGGCTTTTCGACTCCGACGCTCAGCCTAATTGTACGGAAGTAGAGGAACTGTATTTTTCTTGCTCCCCCATGCAGGTGTGATTCTCTTCTTCATCCCAGACCCTGCCCGAGTTTAAAGAGAACCTCAGTGTGGAAAGATCACGGGCTTGGGAGTCAGAGATCAGGGGTTCTAATCCTGGCCCTACCACTTGTCAGCTGTGTGACTTTGAGCTTCTCTGTGTCTCAGTTACCTCATCTGTAAAATGGGGATTAAGACTGTGCCCTACGTGGGACAACCTGATTACGTTGCATCTACCCCAGAGCTTAGAACAGCGCTTGGCACATAGTAAGTGCTTGACAAATACAATTATTACTATTATTATTATTAATAAAGAGACTCAGCCTCTAGCCATGCCAGAAATGCCAATCCCCAACCCTGATCTCCGGAATGGTGAAGGCAGTGACGGTTGTGGCAAAAGGAGACCCCTCGCACTCCTGTTAAGTACAGCAACTACATTTATGATGTCCCATCATCGCCAAGAGGTCCCCAGACTCCCGAGGAGTTCTGGGAACCTCACCCCAAAAGTAGGACTCCCAGTTATCGATGCCCTCAGCAGGCACTGCCATCGGGCAGAGTGGTGGAATTAGTGTTGTTTTACCTGCCAGAAGCAGGATAAGGCACACCGCAAAGAAATCCGGATACTCCGCCAGGCCGGTGGAATTCATCCTGAAGTATGTTCGGAAAAACTGGCCAATCTGCTTGCTGAGAAGTTCATCGAAGGTGCCACTCCACGCTCTCGCCACACTAGAGGTGCCTGTACACAACACTCTGGCTTAGGGAGTACACATAGAATCCCCCAGCCCACATCCCCAGCTCTGCATGCTCCCCAGTTCTGCCGTCCCCAGCTCTATGTGCCCCCGGTTCTGTCACCCCCAGTTCTGCCATCCCCAGCTCTGCCTACCCTCTGGCCACGACACTCTTAGAGAAAAGCTTAGACCCCTAGGTTGTCCTTTCTGACAGGTGAGAACCCATGTGAAAATTCAACAAAGTTTTGACTCCACCAAAATGAAGACCAGCCGGGTAGTAGTCTCTTTCAAGTCCAGGACCAGGAACAAGCCATGTGCTGGTAGCCTGCTTAGGTACAGCTCTGCGCAGAGAAATGGGCCCTCAATAAACACCACTGACTCCTGGCTTGGCTGACTGGCTGTCTGACGGCTTGCTTGACTGGCTGACTTGTTGACTGATTAGCTGCCTGCCTGCCTCATTGACTAATTAGCTGACTGACTGACATGTTGACTGATTCATTAGCTGACTGCCCATGTAACTGACTGGCTGCCGGCCCGACCGACTGGCAACTGACTGGCGGACTTCCCACCTGGCCGGCTGGCTGATGGACCACCGTTTCTCGGACAAAGATCCGGAAGGAGTCAGAATGCTGGAATTGCTACTGAGTCTGCTTCTGGAGAAGGTTGGTGCCCACCAGCGAAGGGTGTGTCCAGGGGTTGGTGGAGTGCACCCTTCTGGCATACCTATCACGTAGGACAGGATGAGGTTCCAGCCCGTGATGAAAGCCCAGAGCTCGCCCACGGTCACATAGGTGTACAGGTACGCCGAGCCAGTCTTCGGCACACGGGCCCCAAACTCCGCATAGCAGAGGCCAGCCATGACCGAAGCCAGGGCAGCGATCAGGAAGGACACCACGATGCTGGGGCCCGAGTCTGCTTTGGCCACTTCTCCGGCCAGCACGTACACACCGGCCCCGAGCGTGCTGCCCACGCCCAGGGCGATGAGGTCCATGGTGGACAGGCAGCGGCACAGTTTGGAGTCCTCGGGACTGTCCATCGTGACGACTTTTCTCCGAATCAGGCACCGGGCGAACGACACGGCCGCTCCGCAGGGGATCATCGTGGACACAGTCTGGGGAAAACAGGGGACCCGATTACAGCCCTCAGCCTGCTTCTCCCCAGCCTGGGCCTTGGAAGCAACCCTAACTCGCCTTCCAAAGGTGTGCCTTTGCAACCAGAGATCATGAGAGCTTCTTTTGCATGCAGTGGATCGCTCCCATGTTTGGCCACCTAACTTCACGCTCCCTGAAGAGACACAGCTCTTCAGCAGGGACATGGGTTGCCATTTGGACACAATCCTCCAAAGAGGACACGGCTCTCTGGCAGGAACACAGAGCTCTAGCGAGGAACCTTCTTCCTTCTGAGGGGGCAGAGCCGTACTCTGAGCCGAGGAAGACTTGAGGCCATAGGCTCAGGCCAGGGGCAGTGGTGTCTGAGTGGCCTTACAAAGGGTAGAGGCTGGGGTGCAGTGCCGCAGATGGTGGTGCGACCGAGCCAGGGGAGGGGGAGGTCCATCCAGGTGGACTGGACTGGAACAAGGGCCTCAGCCTCTTCAGCCTGGCATTTCAGTTTTGTGTTGGCCTGAGCCTGGTATCCGCATTCTGGATGGACAGTGGACAGATCTCTCCTACCCCATATGTTCTTGGATTGTGGCTGGGCCAGGCCCCATCCCCGACCCCCATCTGCCCCACCATCCTAACCAAACCCAGCCATATAGGCAGCAGCACCAAGCCGAATGGATATAATCATATCCCACAGTTCCCCAGGGCAGGTCCTTTCTCCCCACCCGGGCAATTCATTCAATCATATTTATTGAGCACTTACTGTGTGCAGAGCACTGGACTAAGCGCTTGGGAAGTACAAGTTGACAACATATAGAGACGGTCCCTACCCAACAGTGAGCTCACAGTCTAGAAGGGGGAGACAGACAACAAAACACATTAACAAAATAAATAGAATATGTACAAACAAAACAGAGTAATACATACAAACATATATACATATATCCAGGTGCCGGGGGAGGGGAAGGAGGTAAGGCGGGGGATTCATTCAATCTTATTTATTGAGCGCTTACTGTGTGCAGAGCACTGTACTAGGCGCTTGGGAAGTCCAAGTTGGCAACATATAGAGACAGTCCCTACCCAACAGTGGGCTCACAGTCTAGAAGGGGGAAACAGAGAACAAAACAAAACAGATTAACAAAATAAAATAAATATGTACAAATATATATACAGGTGCCTATGGGGAGGGGAAGGAGGTAAGGGGGGATTCATTCAATCGTATTTATTGAGCGCTTACTGTGTGCAGAGCACTGTACTAAGCGCTTGGGAAGTCCAAGTTGGCAACATCTAGAGCCAGTCCCTACCCAACAGCGGGCTCACAGTCTAGAAGGGGGAGACAGACAACAAAACAAAACATATTAACAAAATAAAATAAATACAATAAATATGTACAAATACAAATTACAAAGTACAAATAAATGTACAAATAAACAAATGTACAAATAAATATGAACAAACATGTACAAATAAAATAGAGGAATAAATCCGTCCAAACATATATACACATATATACAGGTGCTGTGGGGAGGGGAAGGAGGTAAGGGGGGGGATGGGGAGGAGGGGGAGAGGAAGGAGGGGGCAATGACACATTGGGACCATTGACACAGAGAAGCAGCATGGCTCACTGGAAAGAGCACGGGCTTTGGAGTCAGAGGTCATGGGTTCGAATCCCAGCTCTGCCACATATTTGCTGTGTGACCTTGGGCAAGTCACTTAACTTCTCTGAGCCTCAGTTACCGCATCTGTAAAATGGGGATTAAGTCTGTGAGCCCCCCGTGGGACAACCTGATCACCTTGCATCCCCCCCCAGCACTTAGAACAGTGCTCTTCACATAGTAAGCGCTTAATAAATGCCATCATTATCATTGGAGCCACATCCAGGCAGGGGGCAGCCCCCTCCTCCCACCCGCTAAGCCTCCTCCTGGCCAGGATCTTGAGGGAGGCTGCTGGGTCAATGTAAGCCCGTGCCTCTGAAGGGGCCCCTTCCTCGGGTCTGTGGGCTCACCTCAAACATCCTGAGCTCCCAGGTCCCTGCTCACTGGAGTACTGTGGACCACTCTGAAACTCACATATCACGGGGCTCGGACTTGCCTTTTCTAGAGTCATCCCACAACATTTGCATACAAAGAAAGTGTTTCACTCATGGTCAGGCGTGGGCCCTGAGCTAGGGCCCGGGTTGGGGCGGAGAGGGGAACAGTAATGTCTTCATTCCTCACACCCGAGTCTCTGAGGAAGCTAGTGACAGCAGAGGAGGGCTTCAGAACGGGAGGAATTTAAGGAGCCCGATGGAACCCTATGGATAGATCGGTCGCGACAACCCTTGGGCTGCTTAGAAACCACCAGGATGATAAGATTACACTGTTCCCAGTGTGGGCAACAGCTTGGAAGCTCTCAAGCCACACTTTCAGCCCTGTTCCCCTACCTGATGGCTGAAAGTTATCCTTTGCACCAAAACTTCCCCACTATCCCCTCACCCCACACCTCATGGGCTACTCCATCCAAATCTGCCTAAGTCCCCCTTCACTCTCCACCTCATGAACTGTTCCATCCATACCCGATGAAGTCCCCCAAGCCCTCCACCATATGGGCTGCTCCATCCATATCTGCCCAAGTTCCCCCCATCGCACTCCAACTCTCCACCACATGGGCCAATCCATCCTGTCCTGCTGTTCTATCCCCTGCTCATTTGTCAATCTGTAGGACCCAATCCTGGAAGAATGACTACACTGAGTTGGCTGACACTGAGAAGACCCAAATGTGCTAATCTAATTCACTGACACACGAGATTCCGGAATGCCACTTTCAACCCGAAATGTAGTGCTGGGATTTTCTGGCTCAGCAATACATCGCTGTGCCCAGGCCCCCTGCCCCACCCACCCACCCCTGCCTGGTCGGGGGGACACCCGACACGGTGGCTGAAATTTCAAACTTCACCCTTGTAGCTAAATCTCAGACCGGCCAGGGAGCTCACCCCGGGGTCTGAAGCCTTAACTAGTTGCCGTGGTGGGCAAAGGGTGCAATTTCACACCTGAATTCACAACTCTGAGAAGCTCAGAGTGCCATCGGCAGCCTCAGGCGAGGGAGGACGTTTAAGCCCTTGAAAGCGAGCAGCGATTTTGGTGGCCCTGAGCCTGCTCTGTGCAGGGAGCATTGGGAAGAGCTGGGTGAATTCTCCAGGACTCGGATCATACTGATAGTCTCTCCTCCCTCCGTCAAACAGCACTTACATACATATCCATCTGTGACTGATTTTAAAGTCTGTCTCCCTCTCTATTCTGTAAGCTGTGGGCAGGGATGGTCTATACCTACTCTTTTATATTGTGCTCTCCCAAGAGCTTAGTATAGTGCTCTGCAGACAAGAAGCTCTCAATAAATACCTTAGTTCATTCACTCATTCAATCGTATTTATTGAGTGCTTACTGTGTGCAGAGCACTGTACTAAGCGCTTGGGAAGTACAAGTCAGCAACATATAGAAACTGTCCCTACCCAACAATGGCCCCACAGTCTAGAAGAAATAATAATGATGGTATTTGTTAAGCGCTTACTATATGCAAAGCACTGTTCTAAGTGCTGAGGGCGGATACAAGATGATCAGGTTGTCCCAAATAGGGCTCACAGTTTTAATCCTCATTTTACAGATGAGGTAACTGAGGCATGGAGAAGTTAAGTGACTTGCCTAAAGTCACACAGCTGACAAGCGGCAGAGCGGGGATTAGAACCTATGACCTCTAACTCCCAAGCCCGTGCTCTTTCCACTGAGCCACATTCCCGGACCACAGCTAGTTCTGTCGGTTCAAACGGGCAACTCATGCCCCTGGGGAAGTTCAAATGCTCGACTAGAAAATGGATGGTCTGAACGGTCAGCTCTCTGAACTGAGGTGAGAACAAAAGATCGAGGGCAACTACTCATCCTATGGTTTCCTCACACCCAGTACCAGCCCCTCTGCTTGGGCAACAGCAACTCAACAGAACCATACTAAAGGCATCCTGACTCCTCGATGTCCCTCACACTTGCCACTGGGCCACTCTCTCACCAGCCTGAAGACCCCATTCCCAGTGAGCCGACTGGCCTGCAGGTAGAAGTTTTCCAGGGGGCAGGGGGTAGGGGGCAGGAGGAAGGGTTACTTGGAGTGGATTTAAGACTTGGTCTCCCCAAGGAGGCATTCTCACTGGTGGGGAAAGGGACTTTGTAAGGTCCTTCTAGACTGCAAACTCCTTGTGGGCTGGGAACATGTTTACCAATTCTGTTACATTGTGCTCTCCCAAGCATTTGGTAATAATAATGATGGCATTTGTTAAGCGCTCACTATGTGCAAAGCACTGTTCTAAGTGCTGGGGAGGATACAGGGTGATCACATTGTCCCACGTAGGGCTCACAGTCTTAATCCCCATTTTACAGATGAGGTAACTGAGGCTCAGAGAAGTTAAGTGATTTGCCCAAGGTCACACAGCAGACATGTGGGGGAGCCAGGATTAGAACCCATGACCTCTGACTCCCAAGCCCGGGCTCTTTCCACTGAGCCAAAAGGTAAACCCTCAAAAATAGGACTGATTTATTGATAGGTAAGGAGAACTACTCTCTCCTACCTCAAGGAAGCGTTGCCCCTCAGGCAGATGGCTGGAGAATTGCCAAATTGTAGTTTCCAAGCACTTAGTACAGTGCTCTGCACTCAGTAAGCTCTCAGTAAATATGATTAATGAATGATTGAATGAATGAATGAATGAATGAATGAGAAGGGGGGGTGTCCAGGGCTGTGCTGGGGTGGGATTGGCAGCATGTGGTAACAGGGATCATGTTTAGGGCAGCCATTGGTCCATTTTTATCCCCAACAGCCTGGTTTTCAGCTGATCAGTCCCCTCCCCGGGACAGACACGGCATGGGATGACTCTGTATCCAGTATTTTTATTGTCAGTGGCCAATCTCCCTCCCCCTTGGCTCCTGCTGCCGAGTGCTGCGGCTCAGAACTGATGTCTGTGTTCACGAGGATCTTTCTGTGCGTGCGTGCGAGTGTGTGTGTGTGGCAAGAGTAACAAGGCTTTGCCATTTTTCTGCTTTGTGATCTTGGGCAAGTCACTTCACTTCTTTGGGCCTCATCTGTAAAATGGGGATTAAGGCTGTGAGCCCCACGTGGGACAACCTGACTACCTTGTATCTACCCCAGTGCTTAGAACAGTGCTTGGCACATAGTAAGCGCGTAATAAATACCAAAAAGAAAAGGATAGAGTGTCAGGTGTCACTCCCAGAAAAATGCTCTAGGTTAGGGTAGGCTCGGATGCCCTTTGCACGATGCTCTGTATGAAAAAAACGCAGTGCTCTTCACCTGGTGTGATACATGCAAGTATCATATGTCTGGTATTCAAGAGGGTGGCTCGTGGCCACACTGATTCTGTCCCCATGGCCACCCTGATTCTGTTCCCCCTACAGGGGTTGCCAGAGCTCAGCCTGGGCCTGGCAGAACTTGTGTCCAGCTCTCTAGTAGCTGGGCAGCTCAGGAAGACTCCCCCGGACACATCCAAAAGAATGGATCCTTGCTAAGATGGCCCTGGGCTCGGTAGGGAAATGAAGCTGCTCATTTTTTTTTGGTCCTTGTTCTAAAGGCCTGCCACACTCTTTCAGTGTTTCTGCTAAAACTTGAAAGGCATTAAATAAGGCCTTATATCTTACAATATTTTCAAACTCCTTTAAAAGGTATGAATTTCTGAGCTTTTAAGTTACCAATTGACTAGCTCAAGTGGTAGTCAAGGGTGCGATATAATAATCCTATTTTAATAGTCTGCTTATGACATTATAAAAACAAATCTTGGGAAAGGTGACAGTGCCCCTTCCCCCCACCCAACTCCCTGCTGCTTTCCCCGACAAAGACTTAAATTAATCAATCGTATTTATTGAGCACTTACCGTGTGCACAGCACTGTACTTAGCACTTGGGAAAGTACAATAAAACAGAGTTGATTGACATGTTCCCTGCCCACAGATAACTCAGAGGGTGATTACACACTGAACTGGAAAACACCACATCACAATCTTACTGCTCTCCGATCACTACACAACTGTGGCCTCCCCCTGTTGTGTAAAAACTGGTTTTGTGCATTTTTTATGGTATGTTAAAAGCTTACTATATGCTAGGCGCTAAACTAAACACTGGGATAGGCAGAGGCTAATCAGGTTCATTCATTCATTCCTTCATTCAATCGTATTTATTGAGCACTTACTGCGGGCAGAGCACTGTACTAAGCACTTGGAAAGTACAATTCAGCAACAGAGATAATCCCTGCCCACAATGGGCTCACAGTCTTAATCCCCATTTTACAGATGAGATAATTGAAGTGCAGAGGAAGTGAAGTGACTTGCCCGAGGTCACACAGCAGACAGGTGGTGGAGCCGGGATTAGAACCCAGGTCCTTCTGATTTCCAGGCCTGTCCTCTTCCCACTAAGCCATGCTGCTTCTCTAACATTTTGATTCCCTGCCTATTTTCTCCTCGGAGGGCTACGAGTTGTTTGGGGGGAGTCAGTCGGGTTCAGGGGCTAGGTTCTTTCCTGCCAAGAGAGATGGGGGCTTTCTTCTGTGTCCTGGAAAAATGGGATCACGCAATTTCTAATTTCAATCTAATTTCATTCTCAAAAATGTGCTGGATTTGGGGCTTAACCTTATATCCATTTTACCAGATCACTTGATGACAAGTGTCACTTGTGAAGCTAAATTTTTAAATTTCAAAAAGCACACTGATTGGATACTTGCTAAAAAACATTTGAGTGTGACACTGCCAGAAATCTTCAGTCACTTAGCCCTGGCAGATTTTCAAACATTGATAGGAGTTTGGGGAATTTCTCAAGGTCACATTGGTTTCAAGTAAAGCTAAATAAAATATTTCTATTGCGTGTTCAAAAATGCATGCACAGTTGCCAATTTTTCATAACCATGATTCAAAGCCATTAAAATTTTAAATTTAGAATGCGCTAGCAAAAAGGAATTCTTGGAAAATATCAAACTTAAAACACTCTTCTATCTCTGAAATCCTTCCACATTATTTTCTACCTTTCAATGTTTCCTTCACCAAAATCTTTCTCCCAACTGCCAGTTGTACCAGACTCTTTCTTGAATTTGGAAATGGCTTGCTGTACACATAGAAGGCTTCTCCTTTCCATCCCATCCATAGCCTTTCACCTTCCCTTTCCCCTTGTGCTCTCCCTGCAGACCATCTCTTGACTGTAGCTTATGCCTGGGGATAGCTCTGCTATTTCTTTGGGATTTCACATGGAAAACCTTCCAGCATGCACCTCCTCCCACCTGCCCACCTCGCCCTCCCAGCCCCCCAACACAAAGACACACAGACACACACACACTATTTTCAAAAATAACAGAAAGCAATCGCCCCATGAGGCTAGTCTCTATTACCAACCTGGTTCCCCAGGACAGTGCTGATGCCCTCCCACCCACCTGCCCATCCCTGGGCTGGACAGTTGACAGTATTTGGATTCAAGGGAATCCCAAACACTTCCAGCTTCTTTCCCTAACGGGACCCCAACGAGCCATCAAAACACACTCCTGATTTAATCTGGTGACAACACGCTTCACACCTTCACTGAGTCAGGAGGTTTCCTATTTCCTTTGATACTCAAAAACGAATCCACGACTGCCTTTTTATAACTGAAGGCGGAATTTGGCATGAAACACATCTGGAATGCAAATTGTAAACCCTCAGGTATTTTCCTTAATAAGCCCCAAATTCGACTAAGAAAGCTGTCCTGAGGGATGTCTTAAGTGGTAAGGTTTTAATCTTGGACCTTGACAGCCCAATTCACAGCTTGGAACAGTAATACATTTCTTCCCAGGCCTCTAAAAGTGCATCTCCATTAGAGTCTTAAGCAACATTAAAATTCGAATGACCACAACTCTTAAAAGTGAACAGAATAGAGGACTATAGACAAATGTTCATTTTTTTTTCTCATGATGAGATTACACCCCACCCAGCCCCCACCGCCCTCTGACAGTGTAAGAAGAACTAGGGAAGATAAATACTCACCAACTCTTCCCCCAAATGAGTCCTTTAGAGAAGCCCGTTTTCACGCTTTCTTCTTCCAGGGACCAAAAGGCTAGTCCCCAGCCCCTGCACCCCTCGTCCTCCTGTCCCTCCCCCGCTCTCCTTGCAGCTTTCTCGGGCTCGTGGGCCTCCTGGCCAACTCAGCTGTCCCCGACCAAGTGGCGCCAGCACCCAGCAGGAGCGTCCTGAGGAGTGTGCCCAGGAGTCAGGAGCATGGGGCTAAGGCCCGGGCCCTTCCAGGGTAGCCCAAGCGGGATCAGCAGAGGTCCCTGACCCACACGTGGGCACCCCTGGAGTCGGGGGTTAGGTGGGCCCGGCCCCGTGGGCAGCAGCGGGGCTCCTGGAGCAGTGCCCTGCCTGCAGAGTCCCTCGGCCTGGCCCGGCCCAGCTCGGCCCCGTGCTGTGTTCAGAAAACGAATTACCAGTGGCTTCTCCTTCCCGCTCCACAACCCTGACTGTCAACGCAGCCGTGGGAGGGTCTATTTAAACCATGCCGGGCAGAGGTCTGTAAATAAACTCGGTGGCCAAAGTGCTCTCATCTCCTGAACGCTCTAGCGTGCACAGAACCAGAAAATGTCAAACCCAGTATCAATCGCCTAGCCTGCGGTGGGCCAGAGAGAGCTGTGCTCTGCGTCCGGGCCCTTTTATCATTCCTCTCCTCCAGCACCATCCGTTACTGGTGCCCGTAAGCTGTGCCACACTGGAAGGGGGTTGGGGGGATGGCCGATAGGCAGGCGACTGGCACTTTGCCCCAGGACCGTTCCTGGGAAGGGCACTGGGCAGAGAGATTGCACCGACTGAAACCAGTTTGTGAGCTGAAGCGAGTCCCTCCAGACACGAGCCCATTTCCTCCACAGAGTAAGGTCAGGGTGCCGAGTACCACTACATGGCATGGTGTAGCATGTTTGAAGATGTTTTGGCAAGCATAGTGTAGCATGTGGGAAGCACAACGTGGAATGGTGGAAAGCACAGTGTGACGTCGTAAGACGTGTTGGAAAGCACAGAGCTTAAATCACAGTGTACGTTATTGTGTAGCACAGGGCAGTGGGGTCAAAAAACGTGGAGAGCGCGGTGGCCGGACAACCACGTCCCGGATGTCAGGAATGGTGGCGGCTGTTAGCAAGTCGATGAACTGATGGAGATCAATCAATTCATCAATCAAAAGTTCACCTTCGAACAGGTGGCAGAAAATTCTCAGTCCGACAGGGACTTCACCCCTTTGCTACTTTGCCCGGTCCCTCTGTCACAGTGGTGACTGTCAGCCCCCAGACCTGGGAATGGTCCATTTTTATTTCTTTCTAAATGTTTTGAATTTGCGTGCTCCCAGCTTGCCACATAATTGTTTGCTTCCTCTAGATGCCTAAGCCTGGAGATTGTAATCTCTCAGAGGGCAGGGTCCATGTTTTTTTAGCACCCATTTTGTAGACACCGTGTGCACAATACGGGCTCCCAAGAATCTGCCCTCTGACTGGGCAATTGTCCGGCTGGAGTAGAGGGGGCTGGATGAGCTATCTCTTCACCAGCTCCCACAGGCCGGGGACACACGGCAGCTGCTGCTTGGAGCACCGCCGCCTCCACTTCCTCCCTCACTCCCGCTTCCCAGCTCCAGATTCAACTGCTTTGCGCCATTTGATTGCAAACAGAAATCTCAGTGAATAGGGTCATCTTCCGGCCCCCGCCCCCATATGCACATACACACATACATAGCCCCAAAAGTGAAAGCAAGAAAAGGGAGCGAGAGATGACTGTTTTGTCTTCCAGGCCTACAGACCAGTCATCGTTAGCTTCCCAGCTTGGCTCACCTCATGGCCCGGCAGTCTCCTCTGGTCACCTCTAGAAATGGTACTCCAGATGTCCAGGTCTCCAAGGCCCCAAAACCAGGAGGCGGGCCCTGGAGGTGTTGCTTTGACCCCCGGGAAGTAGATTACAAACAGCTCTGTTTGCCCACCCTGTCTGAGGTCCAGATCACCATGGAGGCTCCACAGCTCTCGGACCTGAGCTGGAACCGCAGCTGCTGCCCATGCTGGCAGTGCCCATGCCAGCAGCTCCCAGACCGGCAGCACTCCGACTGATGGCCTCACGCTGGCAGCACCCACACTGGCTGTGCCCACATCAGTGACACTCAGATTAGCGGTACCTTTGCTACCAACATCTAGGTGTCTCCAGAAACATGGATGTTGCTTCTGAGCCACAGGGGTCAGTGGCAGGGGCTGAAGCAGGGGGAGGTGGAGTGCTGGAAATAAAATAGTGGACGTAAAGTCTCTCCGGGTCATTTCCGTAGCAGGCAAGGGACAAGCTCAGCCTGTTAACGTGGGGTAAGATCAGACTAATGGCTGCTCTGGCTCCCAGGCCGGCCAGGAGGCCACTGAGCCAGCTGCACAGCTGGACTGTGCTACCCACCTCTACTAATCATGTTGCCCATGGGGCTGCAGGAAACAAAGCAAATTTGCCTCAGGGCAGAGCCAGAGTGTAGACGAAGGCCCCAAGGACTTGTAAGTCATCCCCATTCTGTTCAGGTGCCAGCGGGAAGCACCACCAGGATGAAGCCACCATGGCCCATTCCCTCCCCAGCCGGGCCTTAATAATAATAATAATAATAATAATAATAATAATAATAATAATAATAATAATAATAGCATTTATTAAGCGCTTACTATGTGCAAAGCACTGTTCTAAGCACTGGGGAGGTTATAAAGTGATCCGGTTGTCCCATGGGGGGCTCACAGTCTTAATCCCCATTTTACAGATGAGGTAACTGAGGCCCAGAGAAGTTAAGTGACTTGCCCAAAGTCACACAGCTGACAAGTGGCAGAGCCCGGATTTGATCCCATGACCTCTGACTCCAAAGCCCGCACTCTTTCCACTGAGCCACGCTGCTTCTGTCAGTGCTAATTCTGTCAGTGCCAGCTGCCCTTGAGCAGCCTCGGGCACCCCAACCCCAATGGACAAACAGCTTGGGCTGCCCCCCACCATCAGACCAACTGTGCAGGCTGCCCCTGTATGGCCTCTGGCCTTTCCGCCAGACACCAATGTTTTCTCAATGCCTTAAATCAAGCAGAAAGACCATCTGACCATCAGCAAAAAACCCCCAGGGCCTGGCTAGTCCCACTGTCCCTTCATCCCCGATCCTCTCACTGACAGGGCACCAGGTTGCTTGGAGGAACAGAATGGCAGCCAGACTGAGTTGAAGGATGCTGTGTTCTAGAAAGAGATAGGGATAGTACCCAAGGGCTTCAGTAATCTCCCCTGGAAAAATGTTCTCTCTCAGTCTGCCTGCCCAGTGGCACCAGATATCTGGCCTCTCTGGTTCAACTCTATCCATTCTATTTCCTAGCTAATCCACCACGCAATGATTTCCTCTGCAATATTTCAAGATGCCACGTCAACCCAGTGGGCTCCTTTTATACCATTCTCCCAACTCCATCTCTCAGAACTGAGCAGCGACCAGAGGCTATGCCCGGCTCCGCCCAAGCTCAGCCCTGGCTTCAGTCCAACACTGGCTCCCGTCCAGGCATGGCTCCCCCCGAGCCCCAGCTCCCGCCCAAGCCCCAGCTCCCGCCCAAGCCCAGCTCCAGCCCAGCCCCAGCCCTGGCCCCAGTTCCCGTTCGGCCCTGGCTTCCTCCCAGCCCCTGCTCTGTAATCCCTGGCTCCTGCCAGGGCCCCAACTCCAAGTCCAACTCCAGCTCCTGTCCAGCGCAGGCTCCTGCCCCGGCCTGGCTCCTGCCTAGTCCCGGCTCCAGCCCAGCCCCAACTTCAGCTCCGGCTCCAGCCCAAGGCTCTAGCTCCAGCCCAGGCCCAGCTCCAGCCCAGTTCCAGCTCAGGCTCACCAACGGACAGACGGACAAACAGACAAAGTACCCGTGGCCTCAGCAAGCAAGGTAAACGGACAGATCAGTCACTTCCTGGGAAGCGGTAACTGGCCACTACTCTTCCGGCCACAAAAGCCCTCGAGGACCTGCCATTCCAGGGAAACTTTGTTTAGGAAAATGACCACTTCAGAGTCCCTCCCCCACCCTATGTGAGAACTTCCAATGCTTGAATTCCCAATTTCATTTATCTCCTGTCAACAAAGCCCGAGTTTGTTTAAGATATTTTCATAGGAAGGTTTCAACAAATGCCGTTTGCAGGAACGTCCTTGTGTGCAGGCCGCAAAGTTTCATCATACTCCCAGAAACCTCGTCCCGTTACCTAATGCAGCCTCAGGCCCAGGCGGCCCCCACCCACCAGACCAGGCCAGACCAGGCCAGGTGGGATCGGACAGATGGACCCTACTGGCCAATCAGGAGGCAGCAAGTTTGGGCCTTCCACGGTGCCTTCAGGCCCAAACCATCTCCCTCTTCTGCCTAATCTTCCACAGTGCCAACTCCAGTCCCACAGACCCTGCCTCCTCAGCACTTGGCAGAGGGACGCTTCCTCCGGCTGCACCTCACAGAGGAATGGAAGACTCTTGCCGCCTGACCCAACACTAATCTCTCTTACCCATGGGCTCTGCCCACCTACTTGTCTATTTCCTATTGAGAAGATCCCACATGTGGACACTCAGCACCCTTTCTGGCCACCACAGGAAGGACCACCATCTCCAAAGCACAACGGCCTTGAGAGGGGCCCGCTCTTTGGCCTCTAGAGAAGCAGCTGGAGGAACAGCCACTTTGTCAATTGGAGGGGTGGCTGGTTGGGTCCCCAGAGGAGCGACTGGTTGAGTCAGAAAAGGAACGGCTGGTTTGTCCATTGGAGGAGCAGCTGGCTAGGTTCTCAGAGGAGAGGCTGATTTGGCCCCTGAAGGAGTGGCTGGTTTGGTCCCTAGAGGAGCAACTGGTTGGGTCCCTGGAGGAGTATCTGGTTGGGCCCCTGGAGAAACATCTGGTTGAATGAACTCTTAGAGGAGGGACTGATTGGGCCCATAGAGGAACAGCTTGTTGAGGTCCTAGTGGACCATTTGGTTGGGCTCCTGGAGGAGTGGCCAGTGGGGCCCCTCAAGAAGCATCTGCTTTTTCCACTGGTGGAGCAGCTGATTGAGCCCTTGGAAGAGTGGCTGAATTGAGCCCCAGAGGAGTGGCTGGCTGGATGGGTCCCTACAGGAGCAGCTGGGTGATCCTCAGAGGAATGGCTGAGTGGTCCCCTAGAGGAGCCATGTGACTGCTCAAGGAGCCGCTAGTTGGGTCCCCGGAAGAGCGGCTGACTTGGCCCCGAGAGAAGCGGCTAGTTGGAAACCTGGAGAAGCAGCTGGTGTGTCCACTGGAAAAACAGCTGGTTGAGTCCCCAGAGGAGGGGCTGCTTTGACCCCCCAGAGGAGTAGCTGATTTACCAGGGCCTTGGGATCCTTGAGTTTTCTCAGGTCAGGAGCCAAGAGCAGTGATCAAACAAACTCTAAGCAATACTGAATGAATGAATTAACTAATTACAATATTTGTTAAGTGCTTACTATGTGCCAAGCACTGTACTAAGTGCTGGGGTAGATACAAGGTAATCATGTTGTCCCACATGGGGCTTATAGTCTTAACCCCCATTTTTACAGATTTTGTAACGGAGGCACAGAGAAGTGAAGTGATTTGTCCAAAGTTACACAGCAGGCAAGTGGCGGAGCTGGGGTTAGAACCCACGTTCTCTGACTCCCAAGCCTGTGCTCTTGCCACTAGGCTATGCTAAGCTGGCAGGGCAGGCAGGCAGGTGGCCAGGGTGCTGCCAACATGCAGAAACAATCTGTGAGGCAGAGGAAACACGGCCAACCCCAAGGTCGCATAGCTTCCTGCCCAAAAAACGGCTCGATGCCAGTCTCCGCCACGCAAGTCTGCTGATGGGCACAAGGCTTCTGGGGAAGAGCAGGTGGCCTACCTCTAGCCAGAAAGGGTAAACAAGGATAGCTCACCTCAGCCCCACACTACTTAGGTAAATATTCTTATACTCTACTTTTTTCCTATTTTCTAATCTATTTTAATGACTGTGTCCCCCTTCGACCAGTCAAGATCAATGATATTTACTGAGCACTCACTGTGTGCAGAGCACTGTACAAAGCTCTCAGGAGAGTATAATTTAAAAGAGTTGGTAGACATGTTCCCTGAGCACAAGGAACTCAGAGTCTAGAGACTGTAAACTGTAGAGACCGTAAATAACTTGTGGGCAGGGATTGAATCTACCAACTGTATTGAACTGTACTCCTCCAAATGTTTAGTATAGGGCTATGCACATAATAAAAAATAATAACACTAATTGATTGATTGATCTGATCGCCACTGTGGAGGCAGCTTCCTACCCTTGGAAAGGTTGGGATGGGACCACTCAGTCCCTCTAGAAGGATGGTTAGAGGCTTCCAGCTGCTGGACAGTGGGAGTTCACCCCCCTGAGCCAGCATTTTCCCAGTCTTGAAGGCCAAGGAGCCCTTGGATCTCCCCCAGGCCCCTATAAGTCTCACCTAAGTCTCTGATGAGAGGTATCCAACAGCTACTTGGATTTCAAATGATATGATTCCATAATGGCTTTGATAATAATAATAATAATAATGGTATTTGTTAAGAGCTTACTATGAGCCAAGCACTGTTCTAAGTCCTGGGGGGGGGGGGGGGGGGGGGGGGAGGGATACAAGGTGATCAGGTTGTCCCATTTGGGGCTCACAGTCTTAATCCCCATTCTACAAATGAGATCACTGAGATACAGAGAAGTTAAGTGACTTGCCCAAAGTCACACAGCTGACAAGCAGCAAAACCGGGATTAGAACCCATGATCTCTGACTCCCAAGCCTTTGCTCTTTCCACTGAGCCAAGCTGCTTCTGGGAGTGGATTTGCATATGTAAATTAGTCTTTCTCACCGGTCCCTTCAAGGAAGCAATGTGGCCTAACGGATAGAGCACGGATTTGGGAGTCAGGAGGACCTGGGTTCTAATCTCAGCTCTGCAACTTTTCTGCTGTGTGACCTTGGGTAAATCACTTGACTTCTCTGGGACAGTTACCTTATCTGTAAAATGGGAATTAAGACTGTCCCATGAGGGACAGGGACTGTCTCCAATCCAATTTGCTTGTATCCACCCCAGTGCTAAGTACAATGCCTGGCACACAGTAAGTGCTTAGCAAATATCACAATTACTATCATTATTATTAGTAGTATTAAATTATTTAAAAGTCAGCATCCTCACCATGACAGCCCCAGTCCATTTCCTCTGGTTTCTGTTTCCCCAGGTCCTTGACCAAGGATTCTCCAAAATGCCGCTTGGAGTCCTGGGTCCCTGGTGATTTTCCAAATCCAGCCACGCAATCTTTGCTCAAGTTACTGCACACATGTTCTCAATCTATATCCAGGGGGCAGGACCCTAGTCCCTCCCCTTTGCTGCAGAGAAGGGTGTGTTTCTGTGACAAACTGGACAGTTCTTGGGGAGGAAGTTGTTTTCACCTCCTGGTGCCTTGATTAGAGCTTTGGTAGAGACTGGGGGTGTTTTGGAACTTGTGTACTGAGAAAAGGATCTTAGATCTTAAATTAAAATTGAAGGAAGGTTTTTAAAAATGTTAGCTCAGGAGGCTTGTAACCCAATTAGCCACCAGCCCAGTACATGAAACAGCGCCGGTTTCAATCTCATCTGGCAGGTTACCATCAGCCTGTCTCCAAATGAAGTGCACATCCTCCTGGCACTGGATCTCCTGAGGGCTGGAGGGTGGCTGTGGGGAGTAGGGGCTGAGGGACAGCCAGAGACCTGGCAGCAGGAAGCATACTCTCTCCTCCTTGTTCCGCATCCCCACCCTAGACTTGGTTGCTCCAGCAGACGGACACACAAAGATTTGTCTAACCACAACCTCCACAGTGTGAGTCCTAGGCCCGGACAGAGGCTGAGAGAGTGCGAGGGGGAGGAATGGGGAAGGTGGGGGGGGGGGGGGGGGGAGAGAGAGAGAGAGAGAGAGTGTGTTGGGGCACAGTGGAAAGGGGAGGGAAAGGATGAGAGAGGTGTTTGTGTGAGTTGGGGCACAGTGGAGAGGGGAGGGGAAGGGTGAGAGAGGTGTTTGTGTGTGTGAGTTGGGGCATAGTGGAGAGGGGAGGGTGAAAGGTGTTTGTAGATGGGGGTTTGTGTTTGTTCAGGGATGGTGGAGAGGGGCGGGCTTGGGGTTGGCACAGGACCAGGGAGCAGCTGACAGAGGCAACACTACTGCTGGGACTACAAGGCTCAGCAGCCCAACTCACCCTGGCCAGCACGGCAGCGCTCCGAGAGGTGGGTTGTCCTGGGCCAGGCTCAACCTCCAGGATCTGGGACACGGCTGGGCCAGGAGGGCCGAGGGCAGGCCAGGAAAACGCAGCCCCTCCCAGCTTTGGCGCAGGACCCCTGGGATACCAACTTCTTTGGGGAAGTATCCTTCCAGATGTGGGGATTTTTCAGACAACCACATTCACTGTTCTCAAAGGATCAAGGTACACTAAATCTTTAGGTGACACAGATGTTCCATTTTGTCAAGCCTTACCTATGGGTCAAGAGTGTCGTCCAGCTAATGAACACTACCATCCTGAGCCGGTCAGGAAGGGAAGCAACTGGCTGAGTCAGAGGTGGATTTCCAGCTGAGGGCTTTAACCACCAAATCTTCCTTTTCAGGTTGCTCCGCTCAGGGAAGCAGCCTGGTCTAGAAGAGAGAGCACAGGCCTGGGTGTCAGAAGGACCTAGTTTCTAATCCTCCACTTGTCTGCTGTGCGACCTTGGGCAAGTCACTTCACTTCTCTGTGTCTCAGTTACCTCATCTGTAAAATGGGGATTACATCTGTGAGTTCCACGTGGGACAGGGACTGCGTCCAACCTTATTTACTTGTATCTACCCCAGCATTTAGTACAGTGCCTGGCACATAGTAAATGCTTAATAAATACCATAAAAAAGTGGGTCTCGGTGTAAATAGCTCGATTCCAAATACTCACACCAAGGCTCTTTGACTAAAAAAATTACAAAATTAAAATGAAAAAGGAGTGGAATGCCATCCCTGCCCACTGCCCTCCCACCTCAAGTCAGGCTCCCAGAGGCTGAGATCTCGTTAGAAATGTCCTGAGGGAGAAAATTCTGGGACTCAGACTACCACGAACAAATTCCTGGAATAATCACTGCGGTATTCGTTAAGTGCTTACTATGAGCCAAGCACTGTACTAAGTACTAGGGTAGACATAAGATAGTCAGGTTAGGTGCAGTCCCTGTCCCACAGGAGCTCAAAGTCTAAGGGGGAGGGACACCAGCTATTTAATTCCCATTTTACAGCTGGGAAAACCGAGGCCCAGAGAAGTTAACTGACTTGTCCAAGGTCACACAGCAGGCTCGTGAACCCAGAAATGCACACCTGCTTTGCTTAGCGCCCACCCTGCCCTGTCGCCAGCCCTGTGCCCACGCTGCTGGGGTTGAGGCTTGCCAGAGAGCACCAGGAACCACTCTGTGCTGGTTACAGTAATAACCCAATGTGACAACTGTGGTTTCCTTGGGAAATCAGCCCCGCCCATTCCAAGTGTGTCTGCCACAAGTTTCCCATGAGTTCTCATGGGAAGCAGCATGGCTTAGTGGAAAGAGCATGGGCTTGGGAATCGGAGGTCATGGTTTCTAATCCCGGCTCCACCACTTATCAGCTGTGTGACTTTGGGCAAGTCACTTAACTTCTCTGTGCCGCAGTTACCTCATCTGTAAAATGGGGATTATGACTGTGAGCCCCACATGGGACACTGATTACCTTGCATCTAGAACAGTGCTTTGCACATTGTAAGTGCTTAACAAATATCATTATTATTAGTATCTCCATCTCCTCTGAAATTCAGCTTTATCCTGGCTTCTAGAGTCTCCCTCTCCAGTAAATGCACAATTTTTGCATCTGGTTAGATTCAGACTAGGAAACAAGTAAGGCCCAAAATGTGGGTTCGAAAGCAGACAGAGGAGGCAGAAGGCCAGGAGGGCTCAGTTTGGGTCCACGTGCGCTGAGATACGATGGTACTGCCCCCAAGATGGCCCACTCGGCCCACGGCTGTTGATTTTTCTCCTGACCAACCAGGGTTCCTGTGGGCTCGATCGGCTTCCACACAATACGTTGCTCTTGGCCCAGCTCTTGGGGGGAAGCCTTAACCTCTGAAAAGGATTTTATGATCATAACTCTGAGCCTGACGTATAAGAACATTTAAAAATAACCTGGAAGCAACCGTGCCAGTGAGGGAGTCTAGAAGAGAAATTCCTGGCTCTAAATAGCGGCCGTGTGTTCATTCAAACACGCCCCTCGGGCGCAACCACTAACTCAGCTCCCTCGCCGCAGGCTTCAGGAGATACCTAACGCTCACTCTTCTCTCTCCACATTGGGGAAATTCAGAAACCAACACAACCAACCCAACTACTGTCAAGAAGGCATGGGCCCCTGGCCAGAGCCTTGATTCCTGCCCAGTACCCCCCGGCCGTATCCTGGAGGCCTGTGGAGGGCTCTGCTAATGCTGCTCGGTGCCCATTAGTCAGGAGCCCAGCATGTTGGCTCTCCCTCCATCCTCCCTCCATCCTCCCCCGGGGGACTACAGTCATGACGGTCACCACCTCTATACATGGGATCCAGCAGAGAGGGCTCCGCTTGGGGCTTGGGGATTAGACACTCCAATCCCAGCTCTGTTGCTGGCAAGTAGCCGGGCCTCACTTGCAATCGTCGCTGTCTCTTCCTTTCCCACGGCCTCCTGAAGGGCAAATGGGGCAGCTCCCCGCCGGCTCCATCTCTGTGCCACCACCAAGCATCTAGCCCTCTGGCTTTGGGTATCGCTTGGAGCCCGGAGGCGGTCCAGACACCCCCTGCCACTCAGGGCAGCTCAGAGTCACGCCCACTGAGCCTGCTCAGATGGACTGGCAGAGAAGACTGCTCTGACCATTATACTTTACAGATTGCTTTTGGCCAGGTAGCAGGGGATTAATCCACGCTGAATGAGAATCTGTGTCCTCCACCAAAGCCACAGAAAGGGTCGCTCCAATGCATCAGCTCTGGAGGAGCTCATGGCACATGGAAGAGGGAGGAAGGGGCTTGGTTCTGAACCACTCTCTGCTCTTACCTTGCACCAAAGCCAGCGGCATTGGGCCTCCGACACCGATCGGTCTGTGGTCTGAAACTCCAGCTTCAAGGGTAAATTCGAGGCCACCAGCACCGGTCTGGGGTGAGAGTCAGCTGATCCCGAGCGGTCAATCAAAAAACCCCTCCCCCCAGGAACATAGTGCATCAGTGAAAAAGGGAAGACTCTTGTGCACATCCTCAGGATCCCTCCCCCAAAACACTCGTGCCTGGGACCAAGAAGAATGTAAACAAAAATCCAAACTAAACCTCACGAGAATGCCAAGGATCAAGAAGAAATGTAGATAAAGCTTGCCCCCGGGCTCTAGGTGGCCTCCTGTACTTACTGTCTGAGCTGAATACCTTGTGTCAGCCCAGGGCTCAGCACAGTGTGCTGACACCTAGAAGCACGTAATCAATAGCATGATTAAATATTTAATTACTGTCTTGGAAAGAGAGGTTAAGCCTGCCCTGAATCCCCTCTGTGCCAGGCTGGGATTCAGTGCCCAATGGGCGGCTGCAGCACCAGAAACCATCCCCCTGGGCAGCTTGGGGGTGGGGGCAGGCCAGGGGGAGGGCACTATTTGCTTCCATGAAAGCCTTGCCCCAGCTTATTTTTAGAAGAGGGCTGAAGCAATTTGATAGGCCAAGAGGGCAAGATTTTAGGCAAATAGTTAGTTTAAGTCAAAGTCCACCCTGTCACGTGAAAACAGCAAGTGGCAGCAGAGAAGGTACTGGGACACGAGCAAATAATCCAGTTTGAGGAGAAGCATGGTCCAGTGGAAAGAGAATGGGCCTGGGAGTTGGAGGACCTGGGTTCTAATGCCGGCTCCACCATGGGCCTACTGGGTGATCTTGGGCAAGTCACTTCATTCATTCATTCAATCGTATTTATTGAGCGCTTACTGTGTGCAAAGCACTGTACTAAGCACTTGGGAGAGTACAATATAACAGCAGACACACTCCTGCCCACAGTGAGCTCACAGTCTAGAGGCTAAGACAGACATTAATATAAATAAATAGATAAATAAATAAATAGATTACAATGTCACAACTTCTCTGTGCCTCAGTTACCTCATCTGTAAAATGGGGATTCAATACTTGTTCTCCTTCCTACTTAGATTGTGTGAGTCCTGTGTGAGACAGGGACTGTGTCTGACCTGATTATCTTGTATCTTCCAGAGGGCTTAGAACAGTGCTTGATATATAGTAAGAACTTTAACAAATACCATTATTATTATTATTGTTATTATTATTCCTTTCCCTCCTGGCCTGATGACTTTAGAAACTTCTTTCCATTCCAAACCTACAACTCTCACTAACCCTCCGCTTTGGCTAGGGATTTGAAAGTTTGTTTGATGCAATGCATATCCACTTCAGTGCCTTGGATGGCTTTCCCTGTATTCGCCACTGATCCTGTTCCCCTCTCCTCCCAGTCTGTGAGTGGGCTAAAGCACCATGCTTCTACATCGGTGGTGGTGGTGGTGGTGGCTGGGTTGACAACTGCCCTTTGCAAAGGCCACCTGAGCAGCAGGAGTGGAAACATCTACTGAGTACCCACTGGATACAATGCACTGTACTAAGCGGTTGGGAAGAGCAAAACAATCAAGTGACAGATTCCCTGCCCACAAGAAGCTTACACTCCAGTTGGGGAGACAGATATAAAATCATTTTCAAACAGAGAAATCAAAATAAATAATTAAATGTATAACTGAAAAGGGGCACATATATAAGTGCTGAAGATGGCTGTAAGTAGCATAAGCATCAGCGGTGGTAGTAGTGGTAACAGTAGTACACATTGAGTCCCCACTGGGTGCAATACGTCAAACAGGTAATGAGAAGCAGTGAGCTCATTGTGGGCAGGGATTGTCTCTCTTTATTGCTGTATCATACTTTCCCAAGCACTTGGTACAGTGCTCTGCACACAGTAAACACTCAGTAAATACGATTGATTGATTGATTCTCTGTGCTACAGTTACCATGGGGATTAAGACTGTAAGCCCCATGTGGGCATGGACTGTGTCCAACCTGATTAGCATCTGTGCCTGGTACACAGTAAGCGCTTAACAAATACCATTAAAGAAAAAAACCCTCCTCAAAACCTACCTCCTCCAAAGTACATTTCCAAAGCAGTTCCCCATATCCCTAGTCATATAAACCCATCAGTCATCTCTAACACTCATGTAACATATTTATACCCATACGTAGCAATTTTCTATGTATGTTTATTCACGTATACTCTAGACTTCTAGTCTTCTAGACTGTGAGCCCACTGTTGAGTAGGGACCGTCTCTATATGTTGCCAACTTGTACTTCCCAGGCGCTTAGTACAGTGCTCTGCACACAGTAAGCACTCAATAAATACGATTGATTGATTGATTGATTGTTGTCCGTATTTCACTCTGCTGCCCAGATAATCTTTCTACAGAAACATTCTGGACATGTCACCCCCCTCCTCAAAAACCTCCAGTGGTTGCTCATTGACTTCCGTATCAAACCAAAACTCCTCACTATTGGCTTCAAAGGTCTCCACCAGCTTGCCCCTTCTTACCTCACCTCCCTTCTCTCCTTCTACATCCCAGCCTGCACTCTCCGCTCCTCTGGTGCTAGCCTTCTCACTGGGCCTCGTTCTCGCCTGTTCCACAGTCACCCCCTACCCCGTGTCCTACCTCTGGCCTGGAACGCCTTCCCTCCTCAAACTCGCCAAACAATCATACTTCGCCCCTTCAAAGCCCTACTGAAGGCTCACCTTCTCCAAGAGGCCTTCCCAGACTAAGCCCCACATTTCCTCAGCTCCCCCCACCCTCTGCGTCATGCTGACTCACTGCCTTTGCTCTACCTACCTCTCCCCGCCCCACAGCACTTGTATAAATGTACATATCTATAATTCTATTTATTTGTATTGATGCCTGCTTACTTGTTTTGATGGGTATATATCTATAATTCTACTTATTTATATTGATGCCTGTTTATTTGTTTTGATGTCTGTCTCCCCCCTTCTAGACTGTAAGCTAGAATTGCTTAATTGTACTTTCCAAGAGTTTAGTACGGTGCTCTGCACACAATAATGATGGCATTTATTAAGCTCTTACTACGTGCAAAGCACTGTTATAAGCGCTGGGGAGGTTACAAGGTGATCAGTTTGTCCCACGTGGAGCTCACAGTTTTAATCCCCATTTTACAGATGAGGTAACTGAGGTACAGAGAAGTTAAGTGACTTGCCCAAAGTTACACAGCTGACAAGTGGCGGAGCCAGGATTTGAACGCATGACCTCCGACTCCAAAGCCCATGCTGTTTTCACTGAGCCACGCAGTGAATGAATTAATGAATAAAGAAGGGCCTGGGAGTTGAAAGGACCTGGGTTCTAATCCTGTCTCCTCCATTCATTCATTCATTCAATCGTATTTATTGAGCACTTACTGTGTGCAGAGCACTGTACTAAGCGCTTGGGAAGTACAAGTTGGTAACATATAGAGACAGTCCCTATCCAACAGCGGGCTCACAGTCTAGAAGGGGGAGACAGACAACAAAACATACCAACAAAATAAAATAAATAGAATAAATATGTACAAATAAAATATAGAGTAATAAGTCCGTACAAACATATATGCATATACACAGGTGTTGTGGGGAGGGGACACTTGTCTGTTTTATGACTTTGGGCAAGTCACTTCACTTCTCTGTACCTCAGTTTCCTTATCTGTAAAGTGGGGATCAAGAATGTGAATCCAGTGTGGGACAGGGACTGTGCCAAACTTGATTAACTTGTATCTACCCCAGTGCTTAGTACAGTGCCTGGCACATAGTAAGCACTTTAAAAATACCTTTTAAAAAAGTGCAGAACTGCCAGGCATGGCAGCTGACTCCTGGGTAGCTAGGCAGCCAGGAGGAAATAGCATCGCCTGCCTGTGCCGAGAAGGAAGGTTTCTGGGAACGGGACATGCTCACTTGGGCTCTTGGCACACATGGGGCAGCTGGCTGGGTCAGGTCCCCTGGCAGTGCTTTCCTTTGCCTTCCGCTCACACTGGTTTATGAGAAGACGAGTCCCTAAGGGCAGCAGCCGGATGCCACTCTTCTCTACAGCCCCCGATGCAGGACCCACCGACGGGACTCCTGTGGACCTGGTGGCCTTGGCTGCTGTACCACCTGCCACAGGAACCTACCTTTTCCTGCTCCTTCCCCTCAGCTTCACCGTTTCCCAGGGCTCCCACTGACTCAGATCCAGACCATAGCCAGCTTCCAGGAGGGTGGTGGGCCCGAGGAGCATGAAGTATGATGGTCCCACCAAAGGCAAAGGCCTAAGGGGCGGCAGAAAGCCTGGTCACTTCTCAGGGAGGTTCAGTGGGTGTCTGGGGCCCTTCTGGAAAGTCCCTTCAAGGCCTGCAATCTTGAGAGCCCAGAGGAGCTCCAGGTGCTGCATATGGCTCAGAAAGAACAGGCCCCATACAGCTTACCGCTTCCAGAAAAGTTGTTCTGGTCTTCTTTTGTGAATTCACACTATGATTGTGATTATTATTATATATTATAATATAATGTGTGTGTATATATATATAGAGAGAGATAGATCTATATCTATAGAGAGAAACTACTGGTGGTGAAGATCACATTTGAGTGTGAGTGTGTGTGTGTGTGTGAGTGTGTGTGAGTGTGTGTGTGTGTGTGTGTGTAGGTGGCAGAAAAAGCCAATGTGGAACCCACAGTCCTGGTCCACACTGTGCATACAAAAAAGCTGTTTTTCATTGTCCTTCATTGCTTAATGTTTGCAGTGCCTGGTGCTGTTTCCTCTTGTCTCTTGTTCCGTACAAAGCTTTGGCTTGAAAACAGTCACTGTCCTTTCTCGATAGCATGACCCCATCCAAACTAGCCTGTCCTCAACCACAGGATCCCAGTTTTCAGCTGAGAAGCGGCACTGTCAGAGGCTTGGTTATACCATCATCATTATCACTACTAATAGCAATAAAGGTAGTAACTTAGCATTGTGCTTTGGTACAGAGAAAGTGCTAAGTACTAAAGATAAAAAAAAGAATCTGATTCCACACAGTTCTGGTCCCACAAAGAACTAACAATCAGAGGCATTTTACAAATGAGGAACCTAAGGCTCAGAGAGGCGAAGTGATTTACCCAAGGCAATAAAGCAGGCCAGAGGTAGAGCAGGGACTAGAACCCAGGTCTCCTGACTCCCAGCCCCATGCTTGTTCCACAAGGCCAGACTGCCTCCTACTATTACAGCAAGGACCTGGGTTCTAATCCCAGCTCCGCCACTTATCTGCTGTGTGACCTTGGACAAGTCACTTCACTTCTCTGTTCCCTCATCTGTTAAAAATGGGGATTAAGACTACGAGAGTCATGTGGGACAAGGACGGTGTCCAACCTTATTAGTTTGCATCTGCCTCAGGGCTATGTACAGTGCCTGGCACATAGTAATCACTTAACAAATGCCACAATTACCACAATTATTATTATTTATAAGCTTCATTTATGTCTGCAGCAGCAATGTGATGACCTTTTTAATGATTTTGTCTTTTAATTCAGTTCAGAGCAATAGGGCCTAATACTTTCACAACACATTTTTTCCAGAGAGGCAAAAGAAAGGCTGACATTGGCATGAAGTTTGAGTAGACGAGGCCAGAATTAAACTGCCCATCATTTCACTCATTTAAAAGTTATGTATTTGAGTTTTGGGGGGGTTAAAAGTCCTTGTCCAAGAGTGGCAAAGCTAGGAGTTTTTTCTTGCCTCAGTGCAGAGCAATTGGGAGTACCGGGCTCCCTCCCCAGGTAGACAGGGGCCCCCACCACCAATGCTTAAGATCAAGAGGGGGAGACAGACAATGAAATACATTATGGATAGGGGAAATGGCAGGGAATAAGGACATGGACATGTGTTGATGGGGATGAGGGTGGTAAGCTTCCCATAGAATGTAAGCTCCTTGTGGTCAGGGATCACTTCTACCAACTCTATTGTGTTGAACTTTCCCAAGTGTTTAGTGCTCAAAAATTTCCACTGATTGATTGATCAAAGCTCTACTGAGAGCTCACCTCCTCCAGGAGGCCTTCTCAGACTTAGCCCCCTTCTTCCTCTCCCCCTCCTCCCCCTCCCCATCCCCCCCACCTTACCTCCATCCCCTCCCCACAGCACTTGTATATATGTTTGCAAGTATTTATTACTCTATTTATTTTATTTGTACATATTTATTCCATTTATTTTATTTTGTTAACATGTTTTGTTTTGTTGTCTGTCTCCCCCTTCTAAACTGTGAGCCCGCTGTTGGGTAGGGACCGTCTCTATATGTTGCCAACTTGTACTTCCCAAGTGCTTAGTACAGCGCTCTGCACACAGTAAGCACTCAATAAATACGATTGAATGAATGAATCAAGTGCTTAAAGGGTACCGACCGAAGTGCATAGGCGACATGGAAGGGAGAAGGAGTAAGGGAAATGAGGGCTTAGTGGGGAAAAGCCTTTTGGGGATGTGATTTTAGGAAGGTTTTAAATCAATCAATCACATTTATTGAATCACTTACTGTGTGCAGAACACTGTACCAAGCACTTGGGAGAGTACAATATAACAGAGTTGATAGACACATTCCCTGACCACAAGGATCTTACAACCTAGAAGGGTGGGGAGAGTGGGAGGAGGTTCCAGGCCAGAAAAAGGACATGGGCAAGGAGTCGGCGGTGAGACAGATGAGACAGAGATGCAGTGAGAAGGTTGGCATTAGAGGAGCAAAGTGTCCAGGCTGGGTTGCATTAGAAGATCAGCGAGGCAAGGTAGGAGGGGGAGAGTTGATTGAAGGCTTTAATGCTGAATTATGGAGTTTCTGTTTGATACGGAGATAGATGGGCAACGATTGGAGATTCTTGAGGAGTGGGGAGACATGGGTTGAATTTTTCTTTTAAGAAAATGATCTAGGCAGCAGAATGAAGTATGGACTGGAGTGGAGAGAGACGAGGCAGGAAGGGCAGTGAGTAGGCTGGTAGAGTAATCAAAGTGGGGTATGATAAATGCTTGGATCAGTGTAGTTGCAGAGGAAAGGGTGGATTTTAGTGATGTTATGAAGGTGACAGGATGTGGTGACAGGCTGAATATATGGGCTGAATGAGAGAGACATTGCCAAGGTCATGGGCTTGTGAGACAGAAAGGATGATGGTGTGGTCTGAAATGATGGGAAAGTCAGGGGAAGGTCAGGGTTTGGGTAGGAAGGGGAAGGGTAAGGTTTGGGTGGGAGGATGAGGACTTCTTTTTTGGACATATGAAACGTTTGAGATATTGGCAAGACAGCCTTATAGAGATGTCCCAAAGGCAGGAGGAAATGTGAGACTGCAGAGAAGGAGAGAAGCCAGGACAGGAGAGGTGGATTTGGGAATCACCTGCATAGAGATGGTGGTTGAAGTTGTGGGAGAAAATGAGTTCTCCAAGGGAGTGGGTGTAGATGGAGAATAAAAGAGGACCCAGAACTGAACCTCGAGGGACTCCCACAGTTTGAGGGTGGGAAGGAGAAGAGGAGCCTGTGAGAGAGACTGAGTGGCCAGAGAGATAGGAGGAGAACAGGAGATGGCAGCGTAAGGGCTGTGGATTCCACATTGGCCTTTTCAGGCACAAACACACACACACACACACACACACACACACGAAATTTGCTGTCACAGGTACTTTCCATAAGTTCAAAGAGCAACTTGATATATTTACTGTCTTCAAAGACAGGACTCCCATCTTCTACTTCTGACTGCTCCCAAGTGCCCAGTACAGTCATTATTATTATGATTTGTTAAGCACTTACTACATGTCCAGCACTGGAGAACATACAAGTAAATCAAATTGGACATAGTCCCTGTCCCACATGGGGCTCAGAGTCTCAGCAGGAAGGAGAACTGTTATTGAATCCCCATTTAACAGATGAGGAAACTGAAGCACAGAGAAGTTAAGTGGCCTGACCAACATCACATAGCAGACACTTGGCAGAGCTGGGATTAGAACCCAATAAACTTTCACGATAAATAGGTACACAGTCATACACACCAAAATTGCAATGGTAAGGCATTTGAAGTACTTGTTAGAAAAATATATAAAAAAAGGGGGGACATTTATTTGGGAAAAGGCCAACACTGCACTTTTTGCCCTTCACTGATCTTATACACATTTCAGCAAGAAGACCACCATAATGTAAACACACCTTTAATTATTCAGAAAGTTCAGAGTGGATAAAATACATTATCAACAGAAATTTTGTGCAATGTCTGCTCTTCTTTTATTTGCTCCACTGCACTAAGTGCCCCCCATCTGTTGCAGCACACACACACAGTCTCTCTCACACACACATGCACACCTGCTCCAAACCCCCAGATATTCAAACACTGATAACAAGTAAACTGCTGGCTGTGGGTTCAATGGACCTGAGACAATATTAATGAACTTTTTAAAAGGTGACCCAAGATTTCCAAAAAGCAATCTAAACCTTTTAAAGACTATCCAGTTTACTGTTATTTTTCAGCGTGGTCTCATCATTATCTCATTATCATTAGAGATAATGGTCGCATCATCATTAGAGAAGCAGCGTGGCTCAGTGGAAAGAGCACGGGCTTTGGAGTCAGAGGTTATGGGTTCAAATTCCGACTCCGCCACATGTCTGCTGTGTGATTTTGGGCAAGTCACTTAACTTCTCTGGGCCTCAGTTACCTCATCTGTAAAATGGGGATTAAGACTGTGAGCCCCACGTGGGACAACCTGATCAGCCTGTATCCTCCCCAGCGCTTAGAACAGTGCTTTGCACATAGTAAGCGCTTAACAAATGCCAATTATTATTATATTATCATATGCATTTCATTTCATAAAAGAAAGAGTTCCATGACTGAGTTTCTAGGAAATTCTTTAATAACAATCAGACAGATTAGTGCCTGGGCACTTCTTTTTGCAAAAATCAAACAAAACAAGTTGGCTGCTAAGGAAATTGTTTACAGGCTCCATTACAAACACCTCACTAAGTCCAACCCAAAATGCTCCTCTTCCTCCAAGCCCTCCTGGCCCCAAAGAATTCAAATTTCCATTCTAGGTATCAAGAAGCAGTGTAGCCTAGTGGAGAGCACAATGTAACAGAATTGGTAGACATGTTCCCTGCCCACGATGGACTTGTCTTCTGAATTCACATAACAATAATAATAATAATAATGATTATATTTGTTAAGCACTTACTATATGCAAACACTGTTCTAAGCGCTGGGGTAGATACAAGGTAATCAGGTTGTACCACGTGGGGCCCACAGTTTTAATCCCCATTTTTACAGATGAAGTAACTGAGGCACAAAGAAGTGAAGTTACTTGCCCAAAGTCACACAGTTGACAAATGGCCCAGCCAGGATTAGAACCCATGACCTCTGACTCCCAAGCCCGTGCTCTTTCAACTAAGCCATGCAGGAGGCTTCCCCGATTAATCTCTCCTCTCCCCATACTGTCCACCCCCGCTTCCAACAGCTGCCATGTTAGCATGTCTACATCACCTACACACTTGGGAGCTCACACCCCAAGTCATACTTTTGTCATCTCTTGATTTTCTCTTGCCTTCTCCTAAATGTAATTTATTTTAGTTTCTATCTCCCCGGCTTGATTGTAAGCTCCTTCCTTCATTCATTCAATTGAATGTATTGAGTGTTTGCTGTGTGCACAGCACTGTACTAATGCTTGGACAAGCACAACAATAAACAGATACATTGCCTGCCCACAACGAGCTTACAGTCTAGAGGACAGGGATTGAGGACAGGGACTGTGTCTACTAGCTCTATTGTACTCTCTCAAGTACTTGATCCAGTGCTTTGCATAGAGTAAATACTCAATAAAAACTATTGATTGATACAATTGAGCAACAGCCCTGAGTGGGGCTACACTGTTGCAGTATTATATTGGGCAACAGTAGGGAAGATGGCTTCACTGTGATTCAGTGATATTTTATTTTTGTCCCATCTAATTTTGAGCTTTTCTTGCAACTTCTCATTTTTCTTCAAGAAAAAAAACCCCTTCAAAATGATCTGGCAGGTGATGAATGAGTGAACAGCTGTGGAAGATTGTCCCCAGTCATTAAAGCAAATGCCCAATGAGAACAAGAGAGGAGACACATCCAGTCTTCTGGTTCTCAACTTTAAGCTCTTGTGTTTGGGGGTACAGTGTCTGAAGGGATGTAATGAGTGTGTGTTTGTGCATATGTGTGTGTGTGTGTATACACTACCTTTGCATACCCTCGCCCCTTTTTTTTTGCTAAGTTTTACTCTATTGGCACTAAAATTACCTTCTTCTTTCTCTGTTTATAAATTTTTTTGTTGTTTTTTGGTATTTATTAAGTGCTTATAGGGTGGCAGGCACTGTACTAAGCGCTGGGGTAGTACAACTAATCAGGTTGGACACAAACCATGCTCCACATGGGGCTCACAATCTTAATCTCCATTTTACAGATGAGAGAACTGAGGTAGAGAGAAGTTAAGTGATTTACCCAAGGTCACCCAGCGGACAAGTGTTGGAGCCAGGATTAGAACTCAGGTCCTCTGACCCTTGCCCTTCACTGGCCCTTGCTCTTTCCACTAGGCCATGTTATTTACCCCCCCCCCCTCTTATTTGTTCATTTCTCGTTTTTCTGTTTATTTTTGTTGTTGCCACTTGAACATGTTTTCTCTTTCATTATCATTTTATGTCTTCTATCTAGATCTACCTGTTTCCCCTACCAGACTATAAACTCCACGAGGGCAGGAACTGCTTTTCTCCTTTTATTGTATGCTCCCGTGTGCCCAGTTCAGGGTTCCACCCAAAGTCAGCACCAATAAAGACCCCAACACACAGTACGTACCCAGTTGGGCACTCTATTCACAGGAGGCATCCAGAGAAGCACTGTGACCTCGCGGATAAGTCACGGGGCTGGGAGTCAGAAGGACCTGGGTTCTAGTGGCTCTGCTACTTGTCTGCCATGTTCTGCTGGGTGACCTTGGGCAAGTCACTGAACTTCTCTATGCCTCAGTTAACTCATCTATAAAATGAGTATTAAGACTGTGAGCCCCACATGGGACAGGGACTGTGTCCAACTTGATTACCTTGTATCTACCCCAGAGCTTATAACAGTGCCTAGCACATAGTAAGCACTTAACAAATACCATAAAAAGGCAGTGCTCTAGCAGTAGTACTAGCAGTAGTAATATTAAGTGCTTACTGTGTGCAAAGCACTGTGCTAAGAAAGGGGAAAGATTTCCCAGGTGGGAATTAGACACAGACCTTGTCCCTCAAGAGGCTCATGATCTATACAGAGAAGGCATCCTGCACATAGTGGATGTCCACTACTGGGCTCTGCACCCTATACAGCACCCTGCACACAGTGGGCGCTCAGTAGAAGGTTCTGCAAACAGTAGGTGCTCAATAATACTGATGAAGATCAACTTGGTATGAGAAACACCCTTTCACTGGTCAGTACAAAAGACTGGGGTTTGTTTAGTCTTCAAACATGCATCCTAGGAATGTGGAATCTTTTTCACCTCATCATTTAATTCACTTCCTCATCTTCTGCAGCAGCATTACCTTGTGAAAGCTTTGGCGACCCCAGCCCAGACCTCCACGTGTAAATCTTAGCTGGATTTGCAGGCTACCAGAGAGAATGTGACCTTTCACTCCAGCACCTTGATGCAGTTCCATCACTGACCTGCTGTGTGTCCTTGGGCAAACTGTTTAATCTTTCTAAGCCTCAAGTTCCTCATCTGTAAAATGGGGATAAAATACCTGTGAACCCCATGTGGGGCAGGGACCATATCTGATCTGATTCTCTTCTGTCTACCTCAGCGCATAGCACAGTGCTTGGTACAGAATGAGAGGTTAATAAGTAGATCAATCAGTAGCACTAACTACTGTAATAGTAGTAGTAGTAGTAGTAGTAGTAGTAGTAGTAGTAGTAGTATTTATTAAGTGCCCACTATATGCAAAGTATGGTATTAAGCATTTAAGAGAGCACAATAGTTAGTAGATTAGATGTGCATATATGTATATATATCAATATATCTATAATCATGCTTATTTATATTGATGCCTGTTTACTTGTGTTGACGTCTATCTCCCCCCTTCTAGACTGTAAGCCCAGCATGGGCAGGGATTGTCTCTCTTTATTGGTGAATTGTACTTTCCAAGAGCTTAGTCCAGTGCTCTCCACACAGTAAGCGCTCAATAAATACGATTGAATGAATGAATGAATGAATACCTGCCCTCGAGGAGTTTACAGACTAACTGGGGAGACACACATTGAAATAATTTCCAACTAGGAGAAGTAGTTATGTACATGAGCCAGTGCTTTAGTAGGGAATGTAAACCAATATGCACAAAAGTAGAAATAAAGTATATGAATAAGTAAATAATTAATAATCTTGACATATGAAATTCCTAGCTAAATTCCCAAATTTTGGTAATTTCCTAGATCACCGCAGAAGATGATCTAGGAGCTAGAGTGACCACTGGAAGCTCTGTGGGTTAGGGAAAGAGAGAAGTGGGGAGTTCAGACCAATCAGGAAGACTGACCATCACCTTCCGCAAGACAGAAATGGTGTAAGAACAAACTTGGATATGATCCGCTCAGGTTGCACCAGCATGGCTCCTGGGCTGTGGAAAGTGATGAAGCCGAGAATGAAAGCAGGGAGTAGGACAAGGTTTACCAAATCGCGTCGGTTCAACCTTCAAAACATCACTTAAAATCTGCCCTTTCCTCACCATCCAAACAGCTACTATGTTGATCCCAGCACTTATCCTAACCCGCGACTTCGTCCCTGAACTCCCTGTCTCCTGTTTCTCCCCACTCCAGTCCATATTTTACTCTGCTGCCCGGACCATTTTCATTCATTCAATTTATTCATTCATTCAATCGTATTTATTGAGCGCTTACTGTGTGCAGAGCACTCTACTAGGTGCTTGGGAAGTACAAGTTGGCAACCTATAGAGACGGTCCCTACCCAACAGCGGGCTCACAGTCTAGAAGGGGGAGACAGATAACAAAACAAAACATATTAACAAAATAAAATAAATAGAATAAATATGTACAAATTAAATAAATAGAGTAATAAATACATACAAACATATATACATATATACAGGTGCTGTGGGGAGGGGAAGGAGGTAAGGCGGGGGGATAGGGAGGGGGAGGAGGGGGAGAGGAAGGAGGGGGCTCAGTCTGGGAAGGCCTCCTGGAGGAGGTGAGCTCTCAGTAGGGCTTTGAAGGGAGGAAGAGAGCTAGCTTGGCGGATGTGCGGAGGGAGGGCATTCCAGGCCAGGGGGATGATGTGGGCCAGGGATCGACGGCGGGACAGGCGAGAACGAGGCACAGAGAGGAGATTAGTGGCAGAGGAGTGGAGGGTGCGGGCTGGGCTGGAGAAGGAGAGAAGGGAGGTGAGGCAGGAGGGGGCAAGGTGATAGACAGCCTTGAAGCCGAGGGTGAGGAGTTTAAACGTATTTATTGAGCATTTTCTGTGTGCAGAGCACTGTACTAAGCGCTTGGGAAGTACAAGTCGGCAACATATAGAGACGGTCCCTACCTTCACATTTTTCTATGAAAACATTCAGTCGGCTTCTCCCCAGTCCTCAAGAACCTGCAGTGGTTGCCCATCCGCCTCCACTATCAAAAGGAAACTCCTCGTCATAGCCAGCGTGGCTTAGTGGAAAGAGCAAGGGCTTGGGAATCAGAGGATGTGGGTTCTAATCCTGGCTCTGCCACTTGTCTGCTGTGTGACCTTGGGCAAGTCGCTTAACTCCTCTGTGCCTCAGTTACCTCATCTGTAAAATGGGGATTAAGACTGTGAGCCCCACATGGGACAACCTGATTACCTCATATCTACCCCAGCACTTAGAACAGTGCTTGGCACATAGTAAGCACTTAACAAGAGAAGCAGCGTGGCTCAGTGGAAAGAGCACGGACTTTGGAGTCAGAGGTCAGGGGTTCAAATCCCGGCTCCACCAATTGTCAGCTGTGTGGCTTTGGGCAAGTCACTTAACTTCTCTGTGCCTCAGTTACCTCATCTGTAAAATGGGGATGAAGACTGTGAGCCCCCTGTGGGACAACCTGATCACCTTGTTACCTCCCCAGCGCTTAGAACAGTGCTTTGCACATAGTAAGCGCTTAATAAATGCCATTATTATTATTATTACTATTATTATTAACAAATACCATAATAATAATAATAATAATAACCAGGAGAGAGGCAGAACTTTGGACCCCAGACTGGGGACCTCACCCCCGCCCCCGAGAGACAAGTGGGATGTCACGGAATTAAGTGATCCCTATGCCAGCCCAGGCTGCTTGTCTTTGTGAAAGCCTCTATCTCTTAAGACTTTCAGAGAAGAGACCAGACCCTGATTAGCTCCTAAAAAGCTTCCTGCTTCTAAAATTGCAGTGGTAAATTACAGACATGCACACGCGCACACACACACGGTCTGGCTCAGGGCTTGTGGCTTTGCTGCTCAATCCAATTTGTATAATTTGGCATTATACAGCTTCAGCTATCCACTTGAAACATTCCTCAACTCCCCAGGACTCGTCCCACTGTGTAAGTGCCAGAGAGGCTTGGAAAGCCCTTTGGAGAGAAGAGAAGGGCACCACGGGGGTCGGCAAGTCTCCAAGTCACTCTCACACCCACTGAGTAGCTCTAACCCAAACTAGACAACCGAATCCATCTCCTTCGCCAATCCCATGCGCTCACACAAACACACATACGCCCCTGTAGGCACACACACATACCCCTGCATACGCATTTATTTTACTTGTACATATCTATCCTACTTATTTTATTTTGTTAGTATGTTTGGTTCTGTTCTCTGTCTCCCCCTTTTAGACTGTGAGCCCACTATCGGGTAGGGACTGTCTCTATGTGATGCCAATTTGTACTTCCCAAGCGCTTAGTACAGTGCTCTGCACATAGTAAGCGCTCAATAAATACGATTGATTGATTGATTGATTAGTACAGTGCTCTGCACACAGTAAGCGCTCAATAAATACGATTGATGATGACGATGATGATGATCCAACCACACACAGACACACACACACAAACACTGCAAGCCTGCATCTGCTTCGGAAACAGTAAACTTTGCTCAGTTCCAGCCCTCCCAGGACTTGATAGGAGGCTCTATATTTACCCAGAAGAGTCCACCCTGAGAAGGGTGGGGGTAGGGTGGAGGGAGATGAAGCAGGGGAAGGGCAGAGCCAGGACCCCTCCCCTAAAACTTATTTTTAACAACTCGGGAGGAGTCCCATCTTCTCCCTCACCAAGAGGGACATCCCCTTCAAGCCCGGTCCAACCCAAGCTGGGCAGGCGCCCGGCCCCCACCACGCTGCTGGGGTCTAACTATAAACTCACCTGCCCTGACCCAGAGAAGAGGAGTGGGTGGGATGGGGGAGGGCCCCCTGCAGCTCCGCAGGTACTGAAAAGGATGTGGGGATATTCTGCCCCGTGATCACAGGTTGCCCCGCTAAGTCCAGCCAGCTGCCTTGCTATGCCTGTGCCTGCTGCCTGTCACAGGGAAGCAGTGTGTCTCGGTGGAAAGAGCACGGGCTTTGGAGTCAGAGGTCATGGGTTCATCCCTGCTCTGCCAATTGTCAGCTGTGTGACTCTGGGCAGGTCCCTTAACTTCTCTGTGCCTCAGTTACCTCATCTGTAAAATGGGAATTAATACTATGAGCCCCACGCGGGACAACCTGATCACCTTGTAAGCTCCCCAGTGCTTAGAACAGTGCTTTGCACATAGTAAGCACTTAATAAATGCCATCATTGTTATTATAGGGGGACTAGGAGGGAATGTGGATGGCTCAATGCAACCCATCACCACTAATGGTGACGGGTTGCATTTAGACTGTGAGCCCACTATTGGGTAGGGACTGTCTCTATATGTTGCCAACTTGTACTTCCCAAGCGCTTGGTACAGTGCTCTGCACACAGTAAGCGCTCAATAAATACGATTGATGATGATGATAATGGGGAAAATTACTCCCCAGTGCACATCCAGCTGGCAGTGGGCACTTCCTCCCTCAAGGAACAGAAAAAGTTCCCGGGATATAGGGGCCCAGGATAAGGCTCGGAATATGGCTGATGAGACAGGGGTGCTGCTCAGTGACACCTGACTGTGTAAACATCCCTGGAGAAGAGGCCACAATGTGCCCTACACAACACCTCCTGTTGTCTCCCCTGTTTAGAGTGGAAGCTCGCTGTGGGCAGGGAAAATGTCACTTCTTTATTCTGTGCTTCCCAAGAGCCTAGCACGGCGCACTGCTCCAAGTGGGTGTGCGATAAACACCACTACTACTGCTGCTACCCAGTTCCAAAGCCACATTCTCACGTGCATACACACACACACACACGCACACACATGTGTGCGTGTGTATGTACAGGTCTCTGTAATACTCAAAGGCATGAATTAATCAATAGTATTTACTGAGCATTTACTATGTGCAGAGCATTGTACTAAGCATTTGAGAGAGTACAGTACAGCAGTTAGCAGACACGTTTCCTGCATGACGTCACACACATCCTACTAACAACAGCCAACTAGCCAAAAACTCCAGGTGCCCAAGAGAAATCAAAAGAAAACATTTCATAGATATATTTTAAATATAATTAACTCCGAACAGAGTGAACCCATACAAGTAAAAAGGATCAAACTCAAAAGAAAGGCATTTTTTGGTTCATATGGAATATATTTATCTTTTAAATGCTGCAGTCACTTGGGCCATAAGTAAATTTTGATCTAAAATTTTTGCATGCAGTTCCCAATGTGTGGCTGCATCCCTGCCCCTACATGCTTCCTGCCCTTACTGCCCTGGCGGGCATACAATGGGCAGGAATGAGAGTGTGATTGGTGCCACGCAAACCTTCAGCACTAGCCATCAACTCCTTCAAACACAGTCTTATGTAGTAGTAACCGTGTTTCCAATACTAATGATAATAATAATGGTATTTGTTAAGCTTTACTACATGCCAAGCACTGTTCTAGGAGCTGGGGTGACTCCAAGGCTACTACTGTGTGTACAGTACTGTATTATGTGTTGGGAAAAAAAATACATAAATGAAAATTCTAGACTGCAAGCTCATTATGATTGATTGACTGATTGATGGTACTTGCTAAGAGCTTACTATATGCCAAGCATTGTTCTAAGCGCTGGGGTGGATACAAGGCAATAAGGTTGGGCACAGTCCCCGTCCCACATGAGGGTCACAGTCTAAATACGGGAGGGAACGTGTATACCAACTCCGTTGAACTGTTACTCTCCCAAGTGCTTAGTACAGCCAGTAAGCACTCAATAAATACCACTGAATGATTTGTGAACTGGAGTGAGGCTCATCAATCAAAGACTCAATCAACTCATATAATTTATTTCATGGCTATTGTGCTCAGCAGGGTGCTATGCTAAGTGCTGGAGGAGCACCTTAGAGTTGGGAGAGGAGATTCCTGCCCTCAAGAAGATTATGGACCAGTGAGGGGCTGGGAGCCTCCATCATAGATCAGTCAATTAATCAATCAGTGGTATGTATTGAGCACTTCACTGTGTGCAGAGCACTGTACTTAAACACTTGGGAGAGTACAACCTAATAGAGTCAGTAGACATGTTCCCTGCCCACAAGAAGCTTGCAGTCTAGAGGGGATGATCTAGAGTCGCCCCACCCCCAACCTCACAGCGTACATATCTTAAAATTATATAATAACATATATAATATATAATATAATATATATGATATATAATATATAATATAATAAAATTATATAATAATAATAATAACGATATTTATTAAGTGCTTACATGTGCCAGGCAGTGTCCTAAACACTGTACAAGCAAATTGGGTTGGACACTGTCGCTGTCCCACAGTCTCAGTCCTCATTTTACAGATGAGGTAATCGAGGCCTAGAGAAGTGAAGCGACTTGCCCAAGATCACACAGCCTGGCTTAATGGAAAGAGCCCAGGCTTGGGAGTCAGAGGACATGGGTTCTAATCTCGGCTCCGCCACTTCTCAACTATGTGACCGTGAGCAAGCCACTTAACTTCTCTGTGCCTCAGTTACCTCAACTGTAAAATGGGGATATAAGACTGTGAGCCCCATGTGAGACAACCTGATTACCCTGTATCTACCCCAGTGCTTAGAACAGTGCTTGGCACATAGTAAGCGCTTAACAAATACTGTAATTATTATTATTATTACAAGTGGCAGAGTTGGGATTAGAACCCACGACTTTCTGAATCCCAGAATTGTGCTCTGTATATTATAAATTACTTATTTATTCATATTAATGTCTGTCTCCCCATCCAGACTGTAAGCTCGTAATGGGTACGTAATGAAGCAGCATGGCCTAGTGGCAAGAGCCCGGGCTTGGGAGCCAGAGGTCATGGGTTCTAATCCCGCTCTGCCACTTGCCTGCTGTGTCCATCCTGATTGCTTTGTATCTATCCCAGTGCTTGGCACATAGTAAGTGCTTAACAAATACCATCATCATCATCATCATTATTATTATTATTAATGGGTAGGAAACGTGTCTGCTAATTCTGTTGTATTATACCCTCCCAAGCACTTAGTAAAGAGCACATAGTAAGTGCTCAATTCATTCATTCAATTGTATTTATTGAGCACTTACTTTGTGCAGAGCACTGTACTAAGCACTTAGAAAGTACAATACAGCAATAAAGAGAGGCAATCAACACGATGCCAGAGAAGCAGAGTGCCTTAATAGAAAGAGCATGGGTTTGGGAGTCAGAGATCATGTGTTCTAATCCCGGCCCTGCCACTTGTCTTCTGTGCGACTTTGGGTAAGTAACTTAACTTCTCTGCGCCTCAGTTACCTCAACTGTAAAATGGGAATGAAGACTGTGAGCCTCATGAGGGACAACCTGATAACCTTGTATTTATCTCAGCGCTTAGAATAGTGCTTGGCACATAGTAAGTGCTTTACAAATACCATCATCATCATCATCATACCTTGATTGATCTAGATCATCATCATCGCATACAGAGATACAGTATCACACATTTAAGTAAAACCAGTGTGACACAAGGTCACAAAGTCTGATATTCACATCGACAGTTCCAGCCCCACACAGCCCATGCCGCCCAGTGGAAAGAGCCCGGGATCGGGAGTCAGAGGTTGTGAGTTCTAATTCCGAATCCACCACTTGTCAGCTGTGTGACTTTGGGCAAGTCACTTCACTTCTCTGTGCCTCAGTTCCCTCATCTGTAAAATGGCGATTAAGACTGTGAGCCCCACGTGGGACAACCTGATAACCTTGTATCTACCCTAGTGTTTAGAACAGTGCTTGGCACATAGTAAGCCCTTAATCAATCAATCAATCGATTTATTGAGCGCTTACTGTGTGCAGAGCACTGTACTAAGCGCTTGGGAAGTACAAATTGGCAACATCTAGAGATAGTCCCTACCTAACAGTGGGCTCACAGTCTAAAAAGGGGGAGACAGAGAACAAAACCAAAACATACCAACAAAATAAAACAAATAGAATAGATATGTACAAGTAAAATAAATAAATAAAGTAATAAATATGTACAAACATATATACATATATACAGGTGCTGTGGGGAAGGGAAGGAGGTAAGATGGGGGCTTAACAAATGCCATCGCTGTTATTATTACTTACGATTGTCTCTGTTGCTGAGTTGTATTTCCCAAGCGCTTAGCACAGTGCTCTGCACACAGCAAGAGCTCAATAAATACGTTGGAATGAATGAATGAATGACCGGCTGCACAGGGTCCCCGACACCGACTCGATGGTGAAATGCAATGACACCCCAAGTTGACCCAAGGGACCCAGAGGGTCCCCCCCACATGGCGAAACCTGGTGCGATGCCCACCACGTCGCCCCTGCTGTACCACCTGGCCCGCCCGGTGAGGCGGAAGCAGCCCCGCAGGCTTGGATTAATTCAATCGTATTTATTGAGCGCTTACTATGTGCAGAGCACTGGACTAAGCGCTTGGGAAGTACAAGTTGGCAGCAGTTAGAGATAATTCCTGCCCACAACGGAGTCACAGTCTAGAAGGGGGAGACAGACAACAAAACAAAACAAGTAGAGAAGAAGTGTGGCTCAGTGGAAAGAGCACGGGTTTGGGTGTCAGAGGTCATGGGTTCTAATCCTGCCTCTGCCACTTAATTTAATGATAGCATTTATTAAGCACTTACTATGTGCAAAGCACTGTTCTAAGTACTTGTCAGCTGTGTGACTTTGGGCAAGTCACTTCACTTCTCTGTGCCTTAGTTACCTCGTCTGGAAAATGGGGATTAAGACTGTTAGCCCCACCTGGGACAACCTGATTACCTTGTATCTCCCCCAGTGCTTCGAACTGTGCTTGGCACATGGTAAGCGCTTAACAAATACCAAAAGTATTATTATTATTATTATTAAATGGATAGGTGTCAATACCATCAAAATAAATAAATAGAATTCATTCATTCATTCAATCGTATTTATTGAGCGCTTACTGTGTGCAGAGCACTGTACTAAGCGCCTGGGAAGTACAAGTTGGCAAAGTATAGAGACGGTCCCTACCCAACAGTGGGCTCACAGTCCAGAAGATTATAGATGTATACATATTATTAATAAAACAGAGTAATAAATATTCATTCATTCATTCAATCGTATTTATTGAGCGCTTACTGTGTGCAGAGAACTGTACTAAGCGTTTGGGAAGTACAAGTTGGCAACGTATAGAGACGGTCCCTACCCAACAGTGGGCTCACAGTCTAGAAGATTATAGACGTATACATATTATTAATAAAACAGAGTAATAAATATTCATTCATTCATTCATTCAATCGTATTTATTGAGCGCTTACTGTGTGCAGAGAACTGTACTAAGCGTTTGGGAAGTACAAGTTGGCAACATGTAGAGACGGTCCCTCCCCAACAGTGGGCTCACAGTCTAGAAGAAAATATGCACAAATATACACAAGTGCTATGGGGCGGGGAGGGGAGTAACAATAATAATAATAATAATAATAATAATGGCATTTGTTAAGCTTTTCCTATGTGCCAAGCACTGTTCTAAGCGCTGGGGGGGTGATACAAGGTAATCAGGTTGTCCCTCATGGGGCTCACAGTCTTAATCCCTATTTTGCAGGTGAGGGATCTGAGGCCCAGCCTGGCCCAAAGTCCAACTGAGAAGCGGCGGAGCCGGAATTCGAACCCACGACCTCTGCCTCCCAAGCCCGGGCTCTTGCCACTGAGCCCCGCTGGGAGGGGGTCAGGACGATGGGGAGGGGAGAAGGGGCAGAGGAAAAGTTCAGGGTGGGAAGGCTTCCTGGAGGGGGTGAGGTCTCCGTAGGGCCCGTCCCCTTCCCCCGCGGCGCTTCCCGGGGAGCCAGGGCTCTGTACTAAGCGCCTGGGGCGGCGGGGGACGGGGACACAACGCGGCCCTAAAGACAGACGGAGGTGCGGACACTTACGGGGACGCTGCGACCGGGCCGGGAGGAGGAGGAGGACGACGAAGAAGGAGAAGAAGAGGAGGAGGAGGAGGAGGAGGAGGAGGAGGAGGAGGCAGGCTGGGGCCACGTGCGGACCCGCGGGGTAACAGCCGGGGAGGGGGCGGGCCCCAGCACACGCCCCCTCCCCTCCCCTCCCCTCCCCTCCTCTGCCCTCCTCTCAGAGGCCACGAGATCAGACCAATGGGAGGCAGGGGCGTGTGTGTGTGTGTGTGTGTGTGTGTGTGTGTGTGTGTGTGTGTGTTGGGGGGGTGGGTGTCTCCCCCTCCTAGACTGTGAGCCCGCTGCTGGGTAGGGACCGTCTCTATCTGTGGCCACCTTGGACTTCCCAAGCACTTAGTCCAGTGCTCTGCACACGGGAAGCACTCAATCAATACGATTGAATGAATGAGGGTCGGGCCCGTAATACTACTACTAATTATGATGGTTAGACTGTGAGCCCACTGTTGGGTAGGGACCATCTCTATCTGTTGCCACCTTGGACTTCCCAAGCGCTTAGTCCAGTGCTCTGCACACGGGAAGCGCTCAATAAATACGATTGAATGAATGAGGGTCGGGCCCGTAATACTACTACTAATAATGATGGTTAGACTGTGAGCCCACTGTTGGGTAGGGACTGTCTCTACATGTTGCCAACTTGTACTTCCCAAGCGCTTAGTACAGTGCTCTGCACACAGTAAACACTCAATAAATACAATTGATAGATTTGTTAAGTGCTTACTATGTGCAAAGCACTGTTCTAAGCATTGGGGAGGATGCAAGGTGATCAGGTTGTCCCACATGAGGCTCACAGTGTTCATCCCCATTTTACAGATGAGGGAACTGAGGCCCGGAGAAGTCAAGTGACTTGCCCAAAGTCACACAGCTGACAAGTGGCGGAGCTGGGATTTGAACCCATGACCTCTGACTCCAAAGCCTGGGCTTTTTCCACTGAGCCACACTGCTTCTCCGCAGGGAGGCAGGGGCCGCCGGAGCCCTTAAGGCTCGTCGGGCTCGGCCTGTCCTCTCCCCTGCCCTCCCTCCTGCCCTCCTGCCCTCCTGCCCGCCCTTCTGCCCATCTTCCTGCCTGCCCTTCTGCCCTCTCTCCTGCCCACCCTTCAGCCATCCTGCCCTCCCCCCACAGCCAGCTCCTTGTGGTCCAGGGAGCTCGTCACCATCTCCCTCAGAGCCTTGTCATCATCATCATCATCAATCGTATTTATTGAGTGCTTACTGTGTGCAGAGCACTGTACTAAGCGCTTGGGAAGTACAAGTTGGCAACGTATAGTGACAGTCCCTACCCAACAGTGGGCTCACAGTCTAAAAGGGGGAGACAGAGAACAAAACCAAACATACTAACAAAATAACCCTCTCATCATTTGTTTCCCCTCAGGACCCTGGCCCGCACCCCCTGATGACCTCACCCTTCCATGGTCCAGAGCTCCCCGAGGTGGTTCCCTTAGGGGTCCCGCTTCCATGGACCTCCTCCAAAACCCCCCGGGAACCCCCTACCCAGGAACACCCAGACCCGGGTACCAAACCCAAAGCCACACACAACACCTGGGACAGCTCCCTGTCTAGGCCATCCCACTCTCCCACTGGGACATCCGCTTTCCATTCCCCACCCCTCCCCTCTAGGAAAATAATAATAATACTATTCAGTCATTCATTCAATCGTATTTATTAAGCACTTACTGTGTGCAGAGAACTGTACTAAGCACTTGGAAAAGTACAACAGCAGTGACATTCCCCACCTACAATGAGCTCACAGTCTGGTGGGGGGGAGACAGACATCAATACAATTATCTATTAAATGTTCTCTCGCCCTCCTGCCTGGGATAACCACAATAACAACAACAACAATAATAAAGTCTTTAAGCACTGTAATAAGTTCTGAGGCCAATTGGGAAGTGGGAATTCTGATGCTGCAAATGCATCTCCTTGTCCAGGCCCTGGGGAGTGGATGACAGGCCACAGCCTTTCCCATCTCAGGTCAGAGCTGAAGTGTATTTTCCAAGGAAACGAACACTGTATTCTGCCCCTTCCTGTGGGTGAAACCCAGGTTTGTTGGTAGAGGCATCTCCCCTCAACCCTGGAAGTGTTTCCTAGCCGTGCCCTAGTCTGTAAGCTAGTTGTGGGGAGGGAATGTATCTGTTATATTTTACTGTCCCAAGTGCTTAGTACAGTATTCATCATACAGTGAGTGCTCAATAAATACAATCGACTGACTGACTGACATGCTGGGCTTTGGCTAGAGAGTCCATCTGTCTGGTTTTCAGCAGGCCTGACACCACCCTGAGAAGGGTGAAGGGGGACTGACAAGGTGTATCCAGTAGAATACTTGGCGGGGGGAAGGGTGGAGAAAGCTGTCAATCTGGGGGGAAGGGTGGAGAAAGCTGTCAATTTGGGGGAAAGGGTGGAGAAAGCTGTCAATTTGGGGAAAAGGGTGGAGAAAGCTGTCAAAGGGATGTCCAGTTATGTGAGTGTGTCTGTGTGTGTGCATGCTGCACTCTTGCATATGTGAGAAGGCTGATAAAGGACTGTCTGGTATTTTTGAGTGTGGCCACAGATGCCCACCTCTGGACTGGGCCCTGGCAGCATCCACAGCAGAGCAGGGTGTGTTGAGGATGGCCCATGGAGCCACTGGGAAGACCAGGGTTCTCCACTGGGAATTGCAGATCCTGGCCTGCCTCCCCAGGTGGTGAGGAATCCAGAAGTACCAGACTGCATTTCTACTCGGAGAGTGGCAAGGTGGGCAGGGGGGGGTGGGGGAGGAGGCGGTCAAGTGGAGGAGACTCAACTTTGCTGCTCCAGGGTCCTGTTGTCGGGCTGCCAACTGACCCATTCAGAACCATTGGCTCTGAAGATGGGAAATGAGACTGTGATCTCCACGTGGGACAAGGGACTGTGGCCAATCCACTTTGCTTGTATCCATCCTAGCACTTAGTACAGTGTCTGACACATAATAAGCTCTTAACATATACCATAATTATTATTATTATTTTAAACCTAGAGTGGAGCTTCCCATTTAATTCCCAGAGGGAGCCAGATGGCCCTAGAGATTGTGGAATCAAAATCCAGATCATCCCAATGGTTGGGACTTTTAGACTGTGATCCCACTGTTGGGTAGGGACTGTCTCTATGTGTTGCCAATTTGTACTTCCCAAGCGCTTAGTACAGTGCTCTGCACATAGTAAGCGCTCAATAAATACGATTGATTGATTGATTGATTGATTGGGACCGCTTCTAAGGCTGCTTAGAGCAGCCAACTGAAATCACTGAGGAAGTTAGATGGCCAGCTCTTTGAAGTAACCTGCAATCCCTTATCAAGGCCAGCCTTTGGGTGTCTAGACTATAAGCTCATTGTGAGTAGAGCAGTTGTGTTTACCAACTCTGTTGCATTTTACTCTCCCACACACTTAGTACAGTGTTTTGCATGCAATAAGTGCTCAGTAAATACCATTGATTAATTGATAGAAAAATCTCGTCTTGGCCTAATTTTCCCAAAGCCTGGTGTAGTCCTACTCACTTGTGCCTGCTTCTACTACTTACCTGGCCAGAGGAAGGATGCACATGGGCCCAGGAAAACTGATTTCCACATTCTGAGAACCCACTTCATGAAGGTTTTGGGGAGGGGACTGGGAATGAGAAAGGGAGCAGAAAGGAGAGGAATGACTGGGTGTGGGGGGGCTGGTCCCTCGCCCTTCCTGAGCTGTACCACCTAAGATAATAGCTGGGCCTTCACTTCACTCCTGGATTTGGCAGCCACATCTGCTGGCATGTGATTCCACGAAGTATTCCAAGTCATTAGCCCTTGTTACGGGAAAAAGCTGGGCAGTAAAATACATCTCCAGGAGCTGTCTGGAGACAGCAGGGTCCTTCTTTTGGGCAGAATCTGGTGGCTAGACCAGGAAGCTGGTGTAGAACTTTTAGTGGTTCTCATGGGATAACCATGCTTGAGATCTTGCCCCATCTTCATTTTTTTTCCTTTTCCCCATTTTATACTCATGCCCACTGACATCTGTCAGACTTAAATTTTGTGGACCTGCCCTAACCACTTTCTCAGTACCCTGAGTAAACTGCCAGAACCTTCTCAAGCGACAACAGCCCAAGATCTATTTTCCCCTTTGCCAGCATTCCAAGGGTGTGGGGCCATTTTTTCATGTGTGAAAAATAACCAGCTGACTTTGAGGGGCAAGAAGAGAGCAATCCACAGGTATTTCCTCATTGCCTGTAGTATTGCATTCTTACTCAGCTACAATCAATCAATTAGTGGAGAGAGCACAGCCCTGGGAGTCAGAAGGATCTGGGTTCTAATCCTGGATCCATCACTTGCTGCTCTGTGACCATGGGCAAGTCACTTAACTTCTGTACCCCAGTAAGCTTATCTGTAAAATGGGGATTAAGACTGAGTCCCATGTGGAACATGGACTGAGTCCAACCTGATTAGCCTATATCTACCCCAACGCTTAGTGCAGTGCTTGACACATAGTAAGTGTTTAATAAATACCATTTTTTAAAAAAATCAATCAATCAATGATATTCTGGGCATCCATGAGGAAAAATGCTATGTGTCCCCTGGAATCTACTCTGACTAGGAAAAGAATAAAGAAAGAGCAGAAAAGAAGTGAGTGATTATATCTCCTTGGACTTTGGAGAAAATACGGGAAAATAGGGTATATAAAAAAGAAAGCCACAGCATTTCCACCTGAAAAGTGATATTGGGTGATATGGTACAGTTGAGTGGAAGAATCAAGAATTTTTCTAGGGATAATGAAGTGTCAGGAAGGGAGAGATTGGGAGGCATAATTTATAAGGCTTTCAATTAGGTCGGTACTTCTCTTTGCTCTGCATTTTCATATTTACAAGTTTAAACAAAGACCAGATTGAAGTTCCAGCAAGGACTATTAGACATTCCCAGAAGTAGCCTGGGAATTCCGCATCCTGACCCTTGGCTTCCTGCTGGTCTCTCCCATTGGCTATCATTCAAGAAGAATTCTCGGCTTCCTGCCATACTTTTGGCCAAGCCTCGAGCTTGACCTACATCTTCAAGCGCTTAGTACAGTGCTAGAAAGTGCCCAATAAATATGATTGAATGAATGAATGAATGGAGGAAGGCAAGTTTGAGAGTGGCTTGATTTGGGGCAAGAAGGTGCCAGTCTTGATAGGAGGAAGAAGAGTTCATTCATTCAATTGAATTTCATTCAATTGTATTCATTGAATGCTTACTGTGTGCAAAGCACTGTACTAAGCACATGGGAGAGTACAATACAACAACAAACAGACACATTTCCTGTCCACCACGAACTCACAAAAGTCACTTCCCCAGAAATGACAGTTAAACTTTCTTGCGAGGAGGAGGTCAGTGATGTAGAGAGAGGGAGTAGAGCGAGGGGTAGAAGCTGAACCAAGAACATAGCTCCAGGGCATCGTGATATTATTATTATTATTATTATTATATTTATTAAGCACTTACTATGTGCCAAGCACTGTTCTAAGTAATCAGGTTGTGGGCTCACAGTCCTAATTCCCATTTTATAGATGAGATCACTGAAGCACAGAGAAGCTAAACTGCCTGCCCAAGGTCACACAGCAGACAAGTGGCGAAGCTGGGATTAGAATCCATGTCCTCTGACTCCCAAGCCTGGGCTCTTTCCACTAAACCACGCTTCTCCGAGACCATCAAGGGACCAGAAAGGGGAACTGCGCAAGTAGGAGTGGGATGGGTATTTGAGGGGATGAGAGAAAAGAGAAGATTCAGACAAGGACACTGAGAAAGGAGAGAGACCAAAGCCAAAGAAGTCACGGGTGATTTTGTTGAGCTCGTTCTGCTGTTGGTCCAGTGGAAAGAGAGTGGTCCTGGGAGAGGGAGTAAGGGAAATGAGGGCTTAGCTAAGGGAGAGTGGCCCAGCACCAATGCTGCCCATCCTCCAGGCCTGCCTGTGGCTGGGCATTCGGGCATTTCACACAGCCCCTGGACACCGTCCGGAGGCTGCACTGGGTCAGAGAGCTGGGACCGGTTTCCCCCAGCCCCAGTCGGGCGGGCTCCTTGGAAACCAGAGATGATGATGATGATGATGATGGCATTTATTAAGTGCTTACTATGTGCAAAGCACTGTTCTAAGCTCTGGGGAGGTTACAAGGTGATCAGGTTGTCCCACGGGGGGCTCACAGTCTTAATCCCCATTTTACAGATGAGGGAACTGAGGCACAGAGAAGTTAAGTGACTTGCCCAAAGTCACACAGCGGACAAGTGGCAGAGCAGGGATTTGAACCCATGGCCTCTGGCACCAAAGCCCGTGTTCTTTTCCACTGAGCCACACTGCTTCTGCTTCAGAGATCTCTGGGCAGCTTTGCCCCTTAGTGAAGAAAACACCCAGGGTGGAGCCTCAGGGCTCCTAACACTTCAGGGGACCACACCGGGCCACCCTGGCAGAGCTGGATCTGCTCGGACCTGGCTTCGAGTCAGAGTGGCTTCAAAAGTGAGCAGACTCTTTGGCAGGAGACACTGATGACAACCGGGCAGATTCAGGAATCTCAACCTCCACTCTAGTTTCAGCCCTTAGGCTTGTTAGCCTTTGTTCTTCGACCATGTTTTCTGCTCTACTGAGAGGTGTCTCCCTCTCCTCACCGGCTGTCAGGGGGTCAGGTTGCCACCCTCCCTTACACCCTTCTCCAGCTCCCTGTGAACAGATGACCCCAAGTTGCAGAAGTCAATTAATACAGGAGAGCTTGAAAACACACGACCTCACCTAGAGGCTATTTCCACAGCGGTGCAGGGAGAGATATTTTCAGTGCTGTTGTTGTGACTGCAGGAGACCGGAGCTGTATATTAGGGGACCACTGCTAATCATGACGATAATAATGATTACTATTGCTGTATTTGTTAAGCACTTACTGTGAGTCAAACATAGTACAGATGTAGTATATATAGCCGAGCTATGATATAAGCAAATGGAACAAACTCTGTGTTCTAATAATAATAATAATGGCATTTATTAAGTGCAGACTATGTGCAAAGCACTGTTCTAAGCGCTGGGAAGGTTACAAGGTGCTCAGGTTGTCCCACGGGGGGCTCACAGTCTTAATCCCCATTTTACAGGTGAGGGAACTGAGGCACAGAGAAGTTAAGTGACTTGCCCAAAGTCACACAGTGGACAGTTGACGGAGCCAGGATTTGAACCCATGACTTCTGACTCCACAGCCCGGGCTCTTTCCACTGAGCCATGCTGCTTCTCTTACTGTTGTACATGCCGTTCTACACAGGGTTCACAGTCTAAGGGGGAAGGGAAAACAAGTATTTCATCCTCATCCTAGAGAAGCAGCATGGTTCAGTGGAAAGAGCACGGGCTTCGGAGTCAGAGGTCATGAGTTCGAATGCCGACTCCATCACATGTCTGCTGTGTGACCTTGGGCAAGTCACTTAACTTCTCTGAGCCTAAGTTACCTCATCTGTAAAATGGGGATTAAGACTGTGAGCCTCACGTGGGACAACCTGATCACCTTGTAACCTCCCCAGCGCTTAGAACAGTGCTTTGCACATAGTAAGCGCTTAATAAATGCCATTATTATTATTATTATCCTCATTTTACAGATGAGGAAACTGAGGTACACAGAAGTTGAGTGACTGGCCCAAAATTACACAGCAGGCATGCGATAGAGCCTATCAAACCTAGGTTTCACTGACCCTGTCCTCTTACCTCTCTGGCTGCCCTTTTACAGTCTCTTTCACCAGTCTTCTTTTGTCTCCCGCCTCCCAACTGAAGGTGCACCTCAAGGCTCAGTTCTGGGTCCCCTTCTATTCTTCATTTATACCCTCTCCCTTGGTAAACTCACCCACTCCCACTCAAAAAATCATAAGCTTGGGAGTCAGAGGACCTGGGTTCTAATTCCAACTCTGCCACTTGTTTGCTGTGTGACCCTGGGTGAGTCACTTCACTTCTCTATGCCTCCGTTACTTCATCTGTAAAATGGGGATTAAGACTGAGCCCTATGCAGGACAGCGACTGTGTCCAACTTGATTATTTTATATCTACCCCTGTGCTTAATACAGTGTCTGGCATATAGTAAGTGCTTAACAAATACCATTAAAAAAATAAGGGTGATTCCCAAATCTCTCTCTCCAGCCCTGTCTGCTCTCCTTCCCTGCAGTTTCTCGTTTCCTCCTGCCTTCAAGGACATCAGTACTTGTAAATCCTGCTGACATCTCAAATTTAACGTGTCCTAAACAGAACTCCTTACCTTTCCACCAAAGCCCTCCCCTCCCCCTGTACTAGCTTTTGATTATGCCTACTTATTCTATTCCACACTTCCAATCTCTTAGTACAGTGCTCTGCACACTGGAAGTGCTCAATAAACACTATTGATTGATGAAAGATTATGTCAGAGAGGAAGAGAGATGGAGGGAGATTTACAAAGAGAGTGACAAAGATAAAGTGTTAGAGAATGAGAGAGAATGACAGCAAAAGAGAAGTAGCATGGCCTAGTGGATAGAGCATGGGCCAGTGAGCCTGAAGGACCTGGGTTCTAATCCCTGCTCTGCCACTTGCCTGCTGTGTGACTTTGGGGCAATCACTTAACTTCATTGGACCTCAGTTACCTCATCTGTAAAGTGGGGATTAAAGCTGTAATCCCCACGGGGTACATCGACTGGGTCCAATCTGATTAGTTTATATCTACCACAGTGCTTAGTACAGTGCCTACCACGGAAGTAAATCCTTAACAAATACCATTAAAAAAGGGAGAGAAAGACAGAGAGAGGCCTAGAAAAAAGATGGGAGAGTGAGAGAAGGGAATGGCATAAAGTGCAGTAGGAGGAAGTAGGCAGCGGAAGGAGGTTGCTTACTTTTCTGCCCAAGCCCCATGAACCATTCCTGCCCCTATCAGCTGAGCCTCCCTCTTTGGACCTGTTTACTGTACAAACATCTGCCCACCCTCCTGCTTGGAGTCCCTGTAGCTGCTGTCCGGCCTCCAGGTCAACCTTGCAAAGAGCTCCAAGCTTCTCACCATCCCGTTCTCCCCATTAGGCCCGGCAGACTGGTGGGAAAGGAGATCTGTTATCCTTGCTCCCGCCTCCCTGGGACTCACCCTGGCTGAGTTGGCAAGAGGCTATTTCCAAGAGTGGACCGGGTGGCGGGGATCAAGTCCAAATAAAGTGACACCCAGCCCCACCCCTGGGTGGCCGGAGCTTGGGTGTGAGCTCAGATGTTGCGGGAGCCAGCTTGGAACAAGGTGCTCCTGATGCCTGCCTCTCAATTAGTGGCTGGGTCTCCTTCTGTTCACAGCCCCTCTGTTTGCGGAGGGCCCAGGGTGGTGTAACGACCAGCCCTTATCATGCTCCCGCTAGAAGGGTGGGCCCACTGGGTCAGGGCTGAGGCACTTGGCAGGAGATCCTCCACTCACACTTGCTTTGGCCTTGATCAATATAAGATTTCAGTCCCTGGTACAGCCCGTCCACTCACCTCTTGGAGTTCAAGTACTGAGAAGCAGTGTGGCTCAGTGGAAAAAGCACGGGTTTGGAGTCAGAGGTCATGGGTTCAAATCCCAGCTCCGCCAATTGTCAGCTGTGTGACTTTGGACAAGTCACTTAACTTCTCTGTGCCTCAGTTACCTCACCTGTAAAATGGGGATTAAGACTGTGAGCCCCCCATGGGACAACCTGATCACCTTGTAACCTCCCCAGAGCTTAGAACAGTGTCTTGCACATAGTAAACTCTTAATAAATGCCATCATTATTAAGTACCAAGAGATGGTAGAGGACAGAGGGAAAAACCAGCTGGGCAACCATGCAGGCTTTTTCGAGATCAGCTGTCCCTCAGAGAGAAGGGTGCTTCATTGGGGCAGCCATAGCAGAAGCAGAGCCTCTGTAAAGGTGTCTGTTTCCCTGGCTTGGCCTGCTTGGTTCTAGTAGCTCTCCAGCACAGCAGGCCTCCAAAGGTGGCCTTCGGGGGGTGGGGGCGGGCCCGGAGGGGGCAGTCAGAGGTGGTCAGGGAAGCTGTTGGGGGGCTGTCGAAGGGCCATTGGGTGGGCAGTTGGGGTGGCCATTGGGGGGCTGCCAGGGGCTGTGAGAGGGGCTCTCAGGGTGGCATCTCTGGTGTGGTCAGGGTTTGCCAGAGAAGCTGTTAGAGGGCTACAGGAAATGTCAGGGGCTGGCTAGCCTCTGTCCTGGGCTCACTGTTTGGAAGCGCAGAACATCTGCTGCAACTGGGCTGGGGGTCCGCAAGCCTGAGAGACGGAATATGGCCAGGCTCGACTGCCAGGCCACCTGCCTGCCTTGTGATCAGCGGTGGGTGCTGCGGGGTGAGGAGGGGCGGGGAAGGGGTGTGCCTGGGCGAGGCTGAGCCCTGCAATCACTGGGCCCCTCAGGGCTGCCAGGCCCCAGCTGACCAGGCTGTGCACTTGAGCAATCGAGGTGGCACCGGAGACCAATATGGGCTGCCAGAGTTCCAGACTTCCTCCTGACCGCAAACGGACACAGTTTCTAGTGGTCACTGGCAGGTTGAGCACGTGGTCCTGGCTAGGAGTGTTCCTCTCCTTGGCTGCTACACCCCCAGGCCTCATTCATTCATTCATTCATTCATTCAATCGTATTTATTGAGTGCTTACTGTGTGCAGAGCACTGGACTGAGTACTTGGAAAGTATAATTTGGCAACAGAGACAGTACCTACCCAACAACGGGCTCACAGTCTAGAAGGGGGAAGACAGACAACAAAACAAAACAAGTAGACAGGCATCAATACCATCAAAATAGATAAATAGAACTATAGATGTATACACATCATTAATAAAATAAATAGAATAATAAATATATACATATATACACAAGTACTGTAGGGTGGAGAGGAGGTAGAGCAGAGGGAGGGACTGGGGGTGATGGGGAGGGGAGGAGGAGCAGAGGAAAAGGGGGGCTCAGTCTGGGAAGGCCTCCTGGAGGAGGTGAGCTCTCAGTAGGTCTTTGAGGGGAGGAAGAGAGCTAGTTTGGCAGATGAGTGGAGGGAGGGCATTCCAGGCCAGAGGTAGGATGTGGGATGGGGCCCGATGACTGGACAGGTGAGAACGAGGCCCAGTGAGGAGGTGAGCGGCAGAGGAGCTGAGTGTGTGGGCTGCATTGGAGAAGGAGAGAAGGGAGGTGAGGTAGGAGGGAGCAAGGGGATGGAAAGCTTTGAAGTCAATAGTGAGGAGTTTTTGCTTGATACGGAGGTTGATAGGCAACCACTGGAGATTTTTGAGGAGGGGGTGACATGCCCAGAGTGTTTTTGTAGAAAGATAATCCGGGCAGCAGAGTGAAGTATAGACTGAAGTGGGGAGAGACAGGAGGATGGGAGATCAGAAAGAATGCTGATGCAATAATACAGTCGGAATATGATGAGTGATTGCACTAACAAGGTGGCGGTTTGGATGGAGAGGAAAGGGCGGATCTTGGCGCCTCGTTTACACTGCTTCTGAATCCTTTCCGAAAAACCTCAAAGAGCCTTTCACATCCCATAATAAGTTTGGGGCAGAACACCAAGTGCACCACCCCTCAGTGCGCGTGCAAACACACACACACACACTCACTCACACTTACACACTTGGGGAAAAGCCTGGTCCAGGTGGGATCCAGGTTTTTCCAATGCAAATTTGAAATGGGACAAAGCAAAGCCCCCAGTAATAGACTGTGAGAGGAGCAGCTCCAGAGGAAGGGTAGGAAAGCCCCCTGGGGCCAGGGGTGGAGTGGATTGGGTGGCAGGGAGGTATTCATTCATTCACTCATTCAATCACATTTATTGAGCACTTACTGTGTGCAGAGCACTATGCTAAGCGCTTGGGAAGTACAATTCAACAATAGAGATAATCCCTGCCCACAGCAGGCTTACAGTCTAGAAGGTGGGGAGCCCTCAGAACAAGTAAACAGACATCAGTAGCATCATTGTAAATAAATAGAATTATAGATGTTTACACATCATTTATAAAAATAAATAGAATTATAATTATAAATTAGTACATACATACACAAGTGCTGTGGGCGGAGGGGTGTAGAGCAAGGGGATGGTTTGTGTGTGTGTGTTCTCTGTGTGTGTGTATGTTTGATAACAGCGTTTGTATTGTTAGCAGGAAATTGCTATAAACGAATAATGCTAGTGGTTTTGCATAGCAAGACTAATTCTGTCTCAACCCAGACCATTAAAACTGGAAGCTCCTTGAGGACAGAGCTTATGTCTACCACCTATTGCATTGTACTCTCCCAAGCACTTAGTGCAGTATTCTGTACACAGTAAACACTCAATAGATATCATTGCCTCAATAGATTGATTGACTGCCTGTCGTGTTCCCCCAGGTACAGCGTGCAGTGAGCTAATTGGCAGGCAGGGGTACAGCACATAGGGAAGTGAAATAGTTCTACACACAGAAGCCTTTTATGGCCAAAATGGCAGTAGCATTCATTCATTCAATAGTATTTATTGAGTGCTTACTGTGTGCAGAGCACTGTACTAAGCGCTTGGAAAGTACAAGTTGGCAACACACAGAGACGGTGCCTACCCAACAACAGGTTTACAGTCTAGAAGGGGGAGACTGTAAGCACAGAGACTGCAGCACAGTGCCGATGCTGGGCTCTAGCACCAGAACCTGCAGGTGATTGCCAGGTAGCTGCCTCGGTGGCCCCTGTGGTCTGCATTGCCCACACTGGCCAGTTATTTTTAGGATTCCTCTTGGGTGTGTCCACCCCATGAGCTGCCCTCGTTGGGTCTCCATCAGAAGACTTCCCTGCCGAGGGCCCCGCCCCAAAAGGCGGGGCTGGCTTGATTTAGGACCATGTGGGGACTGATGCAGGTAATTCAGCTCCACGGCTGCGTCTTCAGTCTCTAGAGCCCCCTCAGTTAGGGCCTGGGGCAGAGATGGTTTCTGGAGGTAAGTGTGTTTCACCTGAATGCTCATGGGGCCCCATGTCTTCTCAATCCCTTTCGGGCCCTCCTTATCAATAGCTCAAGTATTGATGGAGTGTCTACGAGGTGCCAAGAGCTATAGGAATCAGGCCGGACCTAGTCCCTGCCCCACCCAAGGGGGACATCTTTGTCATTGTTCCACTTAACTCTCACTCACCTTACTGTTCCAAATATCGAGCACCCTTTCCTTTCCTGTCCCTTCTCTCTCCGCTTTTACCATTGTTATTTTTAGCTGACAAGCAGCGTGGCTAGGAAAGAGCGCAGGCTTGTGAGTCAGAGGACGTGGTCCCAGGTCCACCACTTGTCTGCAGTGTGACCTTAGGTAAGCTGCTTAACTTCTCTTTGTCAAAGTTACCTCATCTATAAAATGGGAATTAAAGCTGTGCTCCCCGTGGGACAACCTGATTACCTCGTATCCACCCCAGTGCTTAGAACAGTGCTTGGCACATAGTAAGAGCTTAAATACCATAATTATTATTATAGCTACTACCTTCTTGGTAGCTCATTTATCTTCCCATTCCAGCAAACTAACATGCCCCAAACTTCTTCCTTCCTGCTCTTCCCTTGCCCCTTTCCCCCTGCCCCTCTCCCCACCCCACCCAGGAACACCCTCTCCCCAGCCCCACCAGACCCCCCCCCGCCAGCCCACAGCTGTCTCAGCTCATTTTCTTCATCACCGACTGATTGGCACGAACTGAAGGTCACAGGCCTCCTCATTTCTTCAACTCACAGGGCTCATGTTTCCAAAAATCCAGAAAGGAACTGCAGGATGAAGAGGCTACCGGCTCTGATGTCCCAGGTTTAAAGGCCACCCAGGCCTCAATGAGCTTTCAAGTGGCGGGGTCCCTGTGCCATACCCGCACCACACCCAGCCGGCCAGGGTGGGAAGCTGGGTGGCCCATAGGGAAATCCATTTGTTTGGGGGTCCCATGGGCTGGAATGCACACAAACAAGGCTTCTGCAGCCCAGGAGAATGCCGAAGTTGCCCTAGTTTCCACTGCCCATGCTTCTGTAACCGGCATCTGATTAGCTCGGGTGTTAGTCTATCACCCTTATCTTCCTCCTCCTCCTCCCTCCCATCTCTTGGTCCTTTCACCAATTGGGAGAGCGGCATCAGGGGCAGAGTGAAATCAGCCTGTTGGTTCCCTGCCAGAGGTCTTGGGAAAGATTTCTGGGGGAGAACCACTAGCTTTTAGCCAAAGTGAGGTTTTAGGTTTTGATTTTCCAGCCACCCCCACCCTCTGCAGCCTGAAGAATCAATCTATCAATGGTATTTATTGAGCACTTACTGTGTGCAGAGTACTGTACTAAGTAAGCACTTAGACTACAGTATAACAGAATATGTAGACACATTCCCTGCCCAAAATGAGCTTCCAGTCTAGAGGGAAGAACTGACCAGCGAAGTCTAATTGGGACTTGTTTGTCCACTAACTAATTGGGTGACTTTGAGCAAGTCATTTAACCCCTATTTGGCTTCCATTTTGTCATCTGAAAAATGGGGGCAATAATATTTGTTCTTTTCACCTGGACGGGACAATGTGGGGAGAAAATAGGTGGCATATATCTATGTGCTTTATCATCATCACCACTATGATTCTGCTTAATCACAATGTTGGGGCATTTCGTTCTTCAATTCGTCTTAAGCCAACTTATACACACACCTGCATAAGCTAAAAAGCAAGGTACCCTAATTATGGTCAGTCCATTTACCTTCTGTTCAAAGATGACCCTGCCAAGGGGGGATTGCACCCATGAGTGTGAATGGCGATTGATCCATAATCCCTTTACACACTGGCCCACTGGGTCCTGGCACCTCTATTTTGCTCAGATTCAAGAGGGTCAAGAAGGGTCAAGAAGTGAGTCCTTGTGGACTGGGGATCACACATTTGACTGCCTTGAGTATTGGAGATATCTCCACTAGCCAGTCCCTACTCTTGCAGGAGTTATAGCTGCCCTATTCAATCCATTTCCAACCAGTCAGTAGTATTTATTGAGCATTTATTGTGTATGAAGCATTGTACAAAGCACATCCATCCTAGGAGTGCTCCACAGAGTCATTTGTGATCCCATGATGATGATGATGGTATTTGTTAAGCGCTTACAATACATCAAACCCTGTTCCAAGTACTGGGGTAGATACAAACTAATCATTCATTCATTCATTCATTCATTCATATTTATTGAGTGCTTACTGTGTGCAGAGCACTGTACTAAGCGCTTGGGAAGTACAAGTTGGCAACATATAGAGACGGTACCTACCCAACAGCGGGCTCACAGTCTAGAAGGGGGAGACAGACAACAAAACAAACCATATTAACAAAATAAAATAAATAGAATAAATATGTACAAATAAAATAGAGTAATAAATACGTACAAACATATATACAGGTGCTGTGGGGAGGGGAAGGAGTCGGACATGGCTTGGCTTCACTGACCCTGTCCTCTCCTGGTTTTCTTCCTATCTCTCTGGCCTCTCATTCACAGTCTCTTTCGTGGGCTTCTTCTCCTCTGCCTCCCACCCCTTAACTTTGGGGGTCCCTCAAAGTTCAGTTCTGGGTCCCCTGCTACTCTTCATGTACACACACTTCCTTGGAAAACTCTGAACACAGTAAACACTCAATAAATGACTGACTGACTGCTTTGTTCTACATAGGGCTCAAAGGGTTAGAGGAAGAGAGAGCTGGGATCTTATCCTCAATTTACAGATGAGAAAGCTGAAGCCCAAAGAGGTAAGTGATTTTTCCACCATGCCGCTTCCTCCAATGATTTATGTGTCAGAGATACCGACCAGCTGTATTAACTCCTACTGATACTATGATGCCTTCCACCCAACCATAGAATCTGAGTGTTCGATGGGACCTCAAGAATCAATCAGTGGTATTTATTGAGCACTTACTATGTGCAGAGCACTGTGCTAAATGCTTGGGAGAGTACAATAAAGTCATGCAGTCCAGGAAGGTTGGTGGCTAACCCACCAAGACACTCTTTAAAGGTCTCCAGAGTTGGAGACTCCCAGCCCAGTGGCCATGGTAACTGGGTCCAGAGTTTACCTGTTCTGAGGGCAAACAGATATTCCTTGTGTCAAACCGAGCTCTCCGGTTGAAACCAAAGCCCATCTCCTCCTGTCCCCATCCTCTTTTCAGGGGCTCCAAGTACATTTCCTTACATAGCCTGGAAGGAGCAGGGAGTTCTCGGGGGCGAGGTCAATTCAAATGACCAAATTTCTCCTTGAGCATCTGTTCTTCAAGGAGGTCAGAGTTGTTCAGCGTGGAGTAACTGTGCTCCGGTGCACTGAGGCAATCGGAAGACTGGTCTAAACCGGGAACTCTTCCAAAACCCTGTGACCTTCGGCAGTGGCCTGAGGAGTCTTGAACACTTGTCAAACATGTGGGAAGATTTTTTTTAGCTCCTAATTCCCACATTTCCCTATGGCCAATAGAGCCTCTTTGGCCTGAGCAGAGCCAAGGAATGACAATTCCTTGGGATGTGGAATTTCTGACTGAGGGTAGCAATAAAATGAAAGGCTCATTATCTTTGCTCCAGCCTCCATCAGACTCACTGCTAGGTGACTATTGAGTGGTGGTCAATCATTCAGTCAATCAATCAATCAATCAATCGTGTTCACTGAACTCTTACTGAACGCAGTGCATTTGTTCATTCAATCGTATTTATTGAGCACTTACTGTGTGTAGAGCACTGTACTAAGCGCTTGGGAAGTACAAGTCGGCAACATGTAGAGACGGTCCCTACCCAACAACGGGCTCCACTTGAAAGAATACAAAGGAGTGAGTAGACATGATCCCTGCCCTCAAGAGGATCACAATATTGCCAAGGAGACAGACACAAAGTGATTTGCAGAGTAGGGGAATCGGGGCTTAAAGAGTAGAAGGTGTAAATCAATTTGCAAAAAGAGCTTCGGGAGGTGGCAAGTGCATGCATGTTGAGGTGGGAGAATAATCCAGGGGCACAGGAATCTTTGTTATGATTGATTTGTTCCTTGCTTAAGAGGCCATGTTTAATCCATAGCAGACTCTAACTGGGTAGACAAATATGTATTAGGTGGTGCTTAAGGTCTGTTTGACAATCTCTCTTCTCCAGTTGCTTCAGGAGTTTCATAGTTTGTCATGAATCAGGACATTACATCCTGTCAAAATTATAGGATGAAAAATGCAGACTACTTGCCCTGTGAAACTGCTTTTGGCCACATCATCCTTTAATCAAAGAATGGTGATTCACGAGCCATACACACAACCCAAAATGTTTTTTGCCAACACAAAGCTAAACATTGTCACAACATTCTGCGACCTAGGCAGCACACTGACCAATGATGCAACGATAGCCAAGGAAGTAGAAAGCTGAATCAAGAAGGCAGCGTGGCCTAGTGAATAGAGCACAGGCCTGGGAGTCAGAAGGACCTGGGTTCTCACAGTTGTCTGCTGTGTGACCTTTGGCAAGTCACTTCGCTTCTCTGTGCTTCAGTTACCTCATCTGTTAAATGGGGATTAGCACTGTGAGCCTCATGTGGGACATGGACTTTGTCCAACCTGATTAGCTTGTACCTATCTCAGTGCTTAGTACAGTACCTGGCACATCAGTCAATCAATTGTATTTATTGAGCACTGACTGTGTGCAGAGCACTGTACGAAGTGCTGGGAGAGTACAACACAACAATATAATGGACACATTCCCTCTAGACTGTGAGCTCGTTGTGGGCAGGGATTGTCACTGTTTATTTTTGTAATGTACTTTCCCTGGTGCGTAGTACAGTGTTTGGAGAAATAGAGTGGCTTAGTGGAAAGAGTGCGGGCTTGGGAGTCAGAGGATGTGGGTTCTAATCCTGACTCCACCACTTTTCTGCTGTGTGACCTTGGGCAAGTCACTTAACTTCTCTGTGCCTCAGTTGCCTCATGTATAAAGTGGGGATTAAGACTGTGAGCCCCATGTGGGACAACCTAATTATCTACCCCAGTTCTTAGAACAGTGCTTGGTACATAGTAAGTGCTTAACAAATACCATTATTATTATTATTATTATTTTTACACACAGTAAGTGCTCAATAAACACTATTGAACGAATGAATGAATTCCCACTCATAATGTCCTTACAGTCTATTAGGGGGAGACAGACATTATGAGTTGGGTCAGACATCTGCAGATGCAGCGTGGCGGAGTGGATAGAGCACGGGCTTGGGAGTCAGAAGATCGTGGGTTCTAATCCTGGCTCTGCCACTTGTCTGCTGTGTGACCTTGGGCAAGTCACTTTACTTTCCACCTCAGTTAGCTCATCTGGAAAATGGGGATTGAGACTATGAGTCCTATGTGGGACCGGGACTTTGTCCAACCCGATTAGCCTGTATCCACCCCAGGGCTTAGTACAGTGCCTAGCACATAGTAAGCACTTAACAAATACTATAATAATAATTATTATTATAAACCTTCATGAATAATAATTGAGAGCTCACCTACTCCAGGAGGCCTTCCCAGACTGAGCCCCTTCCTTCCTCTCCCCCTCGTCCCCCTCTCCATCCCCCCCATCTTACCTCCTTCCCTTCCCCACAGCACCTGTATATATGTTTGTACATATTTATTACTCTATTTATTTATTTATTTTACTTGCACATATCTATTCTATTTATTTTATTAGTATGTTTGGTTTTGTTCTCTGTCTCCCGCTTTTAGACTGTGAGCCCACTGTTGGGTAGGGACTGTCTCTATATGTTGCCAACTTGCACTTCCCAAGCGCTTAGCACAGTGCTCTGTGCACAGTAAGCGCTCAATAAATACGATGGATGATGATGATGATTAACCTTCATTCAATCATTCCTTCACTGGTATTTATTGAGCGCTTACTGTGCGCAGAGCACTGCGCTAAGCACTTGGGAGAGTAAAATGTAACGATAGAGACACATTCCCTGCAGTACACCCTGATGGCTGCATCCTGCATCCTGAGGGCTGCACCTTGGGCGGAAGGCTTAGGACAGTGCTTAGTACAGTGCTCTGCACACCGTAAGCGCTCACTAAATAGGATTGAATGAAAAGGCAGGGCTGAGGATGGTCCTGGGGGTGGGCTGCAGGGTGGGGGCTGTTGGGAGGACCTCCTGCGCTCCAGACCCTCTCCATCCCCCCACCCCCGGAGAATCTGCCCCCCACCCCACCCCCTGCAGAGGGGAGCAGGAGGGCTTTAGGGCCGTGCGGGCTCCGCTGCCAGGGGGCGGGGGGTGCGGGGCGGGACCGCATCCGACCTGCTGCGGACCGTCCCGCAGGGCGAAGCAGCCCGGGAAGAGAAGAGGCCGCCATGGAGCACATCCGCACGCCCAAGGTGAGTCCGGGGCCAGCTGGGCCCCAAGGGGGGCTGCCTGCCAGGGGGCCGGACCATCCCCCTGGCCTGCCCGCTGTCTTGCCCTCTGTCCTGCCCGCTGTCCTGCCCGCGGTGCTGCTGTGGGCGAGGCCCCGTCCTCATCATCTCCATCCTCATCATCTCCATCTCCATCACCTCCATCATCTCCCCGCTGTTGGGTAGGGACCGTCTCTATATGTTACCAACTTGGACTCCCCAAGCGCTCAGTCCAGTGCTCCGCACACAGTAAGCGCTCAATAAATACGATTGAATGAACGAATGAATGAATCTCCATCCTCACCCTCATCCCCATCCCCTTCCCCATCACCAGGGCGGTTTAGTCGGGGAAGGCGGGCCCGCGTTTGCTGCGGCTTTTTGCCGTCTCGGCTCCGGGCAGCCCCATCCCCAATATCGCATCAGTCCCTGAAATCGGCAACCCCATCCCCAATATCGCATCAGCCCCTGGTATCGCCTCAGCGGCGGCTGGCCTAACTCCGAAGCCGCGTTAGGTGAAATCTCCGCCGTCACTGAGCGCTCCATTTCCCTGGGCGGCCTTCCCCGCAGTTCACAGGTGATGGCAGCCCCAGCCCCAGCCAGCAGCCGGGAGCTGTGCGGCTCGTCATCGTTCTTGGGATGGACAACCTGGATATATGTATATATGTTTGTACATATTTATTACTCTATTTATTTATTTATTTATTTTACTTGTCCATATCTATTCTATTTATTTTATTTTGCTAGTATGTTTGGTTTTGTTCTCTTAGGAGGCCTTCCCAGACTGAGCCCCTTCCTTCCTCTCCCCCTCGTCTCCCTCTCCATCCCCCCCATCTTACCTCCTTCCCTTCCCCACAGCACCTGTATATATGTATATATATTTGTACGTATTTATTACTCTATTTATTTTACTTGTACATATCTATCCTATTTATTTTATTTTGTTAGTATGTTTGGTTTTGTTCTCCGTCTCCCCGTTTTAGACTGTGAGCCCACTGTTGGGTAGGGACTGTCTCTATATGTTGCCAATTTGTACTTCCCAAGCGCTTAGTACAGTGCTCTGCACATAGTAAGCGCTCAATAAATACGATTGATTGATTGATTGATTCTCTGTCTCCCCCTTTTAGACTGTGAGCCCACTGTTGGGTAGGGACTGCCTCTATATGTTGCCAATTTGTACTTCCCAAGCGCCTAGTACAGTGCTCTGCACATAGTAAGCGCTCAATAAATACAATTGGTGATGATGAACTGCAGTTTTTTGTTCGATTGGCCCTTTTATTTCCTGCCCACCCTCCGGGCCTGCTTCAATCAGTGTGCCAGGGATCCCAGCCCCACAGGGCACAGCAGTGGGAAGGAGGGACGGCAGCATGGGCACAGCGACGGAGGAGCGGGCTCTTACACTCCTCTGAGGCCTTCTCAGACTGAGCCCCTTCCTTCCTCTCCCCCTCATCCCCCTTTCCGTCCCTTCCCCACAGCACCTGTATATATGTATATATGTTTGTACATATTTATTACTCTATTTATTTTACTTGTACATGTCTATTCTATTGATTTTGTTTTGTTAATATGTTTGGTTTTGTTCTCTGTCTCCCCCTTCTAGACTGTGAGCCCGCTGTTGGGTAGGGACCGTCTTTATATGTTGCCAACTTGGACTTCCCAAGCGCTTAGTACAGTGCCCTGCACACAGTAAGCGCTCAATAAATACGATTGATTGATTACAGCTAGAGGTTCTGGAGGCACAGCCTGGCTGGGCAGTCAGTCAAGCAATGTGGCCTAGTGGAGGAGAAGCAGCGTGGCTCAGTGGAAAGAGCCCGGGTTTGGGAGTCAGAGGTCGTGGGTTCTAATCCCGCACCGCCACGTCTGCTGTGTGATCTTGGGCAAGTCATTTAGCTTCTCTGAGCCTCAGTTCCCTCATCTGTAAAATGGGGATTAAGACTGTGAGCCATGAGCCCCACATGGGACAATCTGATCACTTTGTATTCCCCCAGCGCTTAGAACAGTGCTTCGCACATAGTAAGCACTTAACAAAGGCCATTATTATTGTTATTATTATTATTGTTATTGAGAGTCAGAGGACCTGGATTCTACTCCCGGCTCTGCCACTTATCTAGGGCGTGACCTTGAGCAAGGTACTTCACTTCTCTGTGCCTCAGTTACCTCATCTGTAAAATGGGGATTAAGACCGAGCCCCACATGGAACAGGGACTGTGTCCAACCTGATTAGCTTGCATCTACCCTGGCGCTTAGTGCAGTGCCTGGCACATAGTAAGTGCTTAACAAATGACATAAATAAAAACCAAGTACCATTTAAAAAAAAGTTAATAGGGAATATTTATTGAGACCTTAATGTGTGCAGAGCCCTGTGCTGAAATCTTGGGAGAATACAATAGAGTAAGGAGACATGATCCCTACCCTCAGTGAGCTTACAGGAGTATATCGAAGGCAAAATTCTTATCCTCAGTGATTTTATCAATGTCACATTTATTGAGCACTTACTGTGTATCTGTGTGCAGAGCGATGTACTAAGTACTTGGGAGAGTACAGTATAACTATATAATAGATATATTCCTTGCCCACAGTGAGCTTACAGTCTGGAGGGGGAGACACACTTTAATATAAATAAGTCAATTACCTATATATACATAAATACTTTGGGGCTGGGAGTGGGGATAAATAAAGCAGTGCGGCCTAGTGGAAAGAGCGCGGGCTTGGGAGTAAGGAGTTGTGGGATCTAATCCCGCCTCCACTACTTGTCAGCTGTGTGACTTTGGGCAAGTTACTTAACTTCTCGGTGCCTCAGTTACCTCATCTGTAAAATGGGGATTAAGACTGTGAGCCCCACGTGGGGACCACCTGATAACTTTGTATCTATCCCAGTGCTTAGAACAGTGCTTGGCACATAGTAAGTGCTTAACAAATAACATTATTATTATCATTAAAGGGAGAAAGTCAGGGTGATGCAGAAGGGAGTGAAAGAAACGGAAATGAGGACTTAGGAAAGGCCTCTTGGAGAAGATGTGCCCTCAGGAAGGCTTTGAAGGTGGAGGTAGTAATTGTCTGTTGGATATGGAGGAGGAGGAGTATGTTTCATTCCAGAGGCAGGACGTGGGTTAGAGGTCAGCAGCAAGACAGATGAGATCGAGATACAGTGAGTAGGTTAGCAACAGAGTTTACAAGCTAGTGGGCGATTTTCCTGGCAGTAAGGGCCCCAGAGCCTAGAGGCGCCCATGGGAAATGGTTTTCCTGCCAGTGTTGTTCTGATGCTAAAAGTTGGTAGAACCCCAAAATAGCCTGAGCTGGGGTTGAAAAGCATTAGTAGTAGCAGTAGTAGCATTTGTTAAGTGCATACTGTGTGCCAACCACTTTACCAAGGTGCAGGGACAGCATACCCTGCTGAGGGTTAGGCGCTGATCCTGACCCTCCAGGGACTCACATTCTAAAAATAGGGCAGGCCAGGCCCTGGCAACAGACACAGGAGGAAAGATGAAATAACATAAATGCAAGACAACATGGAACAAGACATAAAAAATGCAGAGTCCAAGTCTGGTGATAAGTGGGGACCAGTAGGGGCCTTGTAAGAATTGCAGTGTCAGTCAATCGTATTTATTGAGTGCTTACTATGTGTGGGGCACTGTACTAAGCACTTGGGAAAGTACACTATTACAATACATCAGACACATTCCCTGCCCACAAAGAGCCAGCACTATAGACTGGGAACAGACATTAATGTAAATAAATAAAATTACAGATATGTACATAAGTGCTGTGGGTCTGGGAAGGGGGATGAGTAAAGGGAGCAAGTCAAGGTGATGCAGAAGGGCGTGGGATAAGAGGAAGGGAGGGCTTAATCAGGGAAAGCCCCTTGGAGGAGATGTGCCTTCAGTAAAGCTTTGAAGTTGGGGAGAGTAATTGTCTGTTGGATTTGAGGAGGGAGGGCATTTCAGGCCAGGCAGGACCAGGGTGAGAGGGCAGCATGGCTTAGTGGAAAGAGCACGGGCTTGGGAATCAGAGAATGTGGGTTCTAATTCCGACTCCACCACTTGTCTGCTGTGTGGCCTTGGGCAAATCACTTAACTTCTCAGTCACTTAACTTCTCTGTGCCTCAGTTCCCTCATCTGCAAAATGGGGATTAAGACGATAGCCCCATGCAGGACAACCTGATTACCTTATATCTACCCCAGCACTTAGAACAGTGCTTGGCATATAGTAAGCGCTCAACAAATATCATCATTATTATTATTATAGACAAGATGGAGGTACAGGGAGAGGGTTAGCATTAGAGGAGTGAAGTGTGCGGGCTGGGTTGTAGGAGGAGAGCAGCAAGGTGAGGTAGGAGCGGGCAAGGGGACTGAGGGCTTTAAGGCAGCTGGTAAGGAGATTCTCTTTGATGTGGAATTGGATGGGCAACTACTTGCAGAGGTGGTGTGTGACGCGGTTGAAATCCTCTGTGGCCCAGCGTACCTGGGGCACGTTGGGAATGGTGGGCCCCAGATGTAGCCGTGGGGAGGCAGCAGGGTTCCCAGGCTTTCGCTCGGCAGTCTGGTGGAGAAAGAGGCCGAGAGGTGCATTGCTGTCACTCAGATCTGAAAAGGAAACCCCGGCCGAGTGGGCCGCCAGACCTCCTTTTGTCGCCATTTATTCATTCATTCATTCAATTGTATTTATTGAGCGCTTACTGTGTGCAGAGCAGTGTACTAAGTGCTTGGGAAGTACAAATCGGCAACATATAGAGACTGTCCCTACCCAACAACGGGCTCACGGTCTAGAAGGGGGAGACAGATAACAACACAAACCAAGTAGACAGGTGTCATTTAGCTTAGAACAGTGCTTCGCACATAGTAAGTGCTTAACAAATGCCATCATCATTATTATTATTTAGAATAGATGGGAAAGGGAACCCAGTAACTTCAGGCAGGCAGGGAAAGCTGTTCAGCTGCTGGGATCCCCTTGGGCACTCTTGGGCCCCCAATCCCACCTCCAATCATCCCAGGAGGAAATTTAGCTAGCTGCTCGACAGACGATCCTGGGGCTTCTCTGCAGTGTTCTAGATCGAGTCTGCTCCTCTTGGGGAATCAGGCCTCATGCTCAGAGGCCCATCATTTTCAAAATCAAATGACCAAATGCCTTGTTCCCATTCTATAGAAAGGGAAACTGAGAGCCCAAGCAGGCTCATTCTTCCAGACAGGTAAGACTCTGTGGGTGGGTACCATCTGGCATTGTAGGATGAAGACAGCATGGTCGCTGAGGTAGCTACACTTTATTCTAGGAGGTGGACTTGATTGTTTCCAGGGCCCTGACAGGCATTTTCTGCCCCTCATACTGCACTGCCCTGCAGTGGTTCTACCCACAACCTGGGGAGACTTTGACTTGGCTGAAGATTTCAGCTGGCTCCAAGTCTGCTGGTCATTGCATGAGGGTGGAGTTTCAAGCTACATCAAGAAACAGTTTTTCTCCCAGAAGTAGCAGGAAGCATGAATTTACCAGAAACGATACGCAGTCTGAAAATATCAGGTTTGAGAAAGTGCTAGGTACATTCTTGGATGAGAAAGATTCAAACCTAAAGGGAAAATTTAGGGGTGTTGGGTGTTCCGTGCTGAGACCTGGAGGGAGTGTCAGGGATGGAAAGGGGAGATTCAGGGATGTTGGTTAATCCATGTTGGGTCACTGGAGGGAGCATCAGGGGTGTTGGATGGTCTGTGCTAGATCACTGGGGGAGAGTCAGGAATGAAGAAGGGAGAGTTAAAGGTGTGGGATGGTCAATCAATCAATCAATCATATTTATTGAGCACTTACTGTGTGCAGAGCACTGTACTTGGGAAGTACAAGTTGGCAGCATATAGAGACAGTCCCTACCCAACAGTGGGCTCACAGTCTAGAAGGGGGAGACAGAGAACAAAACCAAACATATTAACAAAATAAAATAAATAGAATAGATATGTACAAGTAAAATAAATAAATAAATATATAGAGTAATAAATATGTACAAACATATATATATATATATATACAGGTGCTGTGGGGAAGGGAAGGAGGTAAGACGGGGGGATGGAGAGGGGGATGAGGGGGAGAGGAAGGAAGGGGCTCAGTCTGGGAAGGTCTCCTGGAGGAGGTGAGTTCTCAGTAGGGCCTTGAAGGGAGGAGGAGAGCTAGCTTGGCGGATGGGCAGAGGGAGGGCATTCCAGGCCAGGGGGATGACGTGGGCCGGGGGTCGACGGTGGGACAGGCGAGAACAAGGCACGGTGAGGAGATTAGCACAGAGGAGCGGAGAGTGCAGGCTGGGCTGGAGAAGGAGAGAAGGGAGGTGAAGTAGGAGGGGGCGAGGTGATGGACAGTCTTGAAGCCGAGAGTGAGGAGTTTCTGCCTGATGCGCAGATTGATCGGTAGCCACTGGAGATTTTTGAGGACTCCATATTGAGAATCCATATTGGGTCACTAGGGAAGAGTCAGGGATGGAGACAGGAGAGTTAAGAGTGTTGGATAGTCCATACTGGGTCACTAGGGGAGAGTCAGGGGTGTTGGATGGATTGTGTTTGGACCCTGGAGGGAGAGTCAGGGGTGGAGAGAGCAGCATTGGGGTGTTGGACTGTCCATCCTGGGTCACTGAGGGAGAGTCAGGGATGGAGAGGCAAGGGTCAGGGGTGTTGGATGGTCTGTCTTGGGTCACTGGGAGAGATTTCCATCAATCATCCCACCAGCTGTTCTCCAGTCACTTCATTATGCTCTGCTCCAAGGGTCCTACAATACCCTGTCAACACTCACTCTTTCCAGCTCTTCTCTTCTCTTTTCCCCTCCCAAATCCCCAATTTCTTTCTGCTTGACTTCCCAGCCAGGCTGGGCCCAGTAGTTGAGGTCAGGCCCTGAATGGGGAGACCAATTTTCTTTGTTATGACACTGTCTCCCCTTGTCTGCAAGCTAGACTGTAAGCTCCTTGGGGGCAGGGAATATATCTACTAATTCTACTCTTTCAAGTGCTTAATACAGTAATCTGCACATGGGAAGCACTCGCAAATACCATTGAGTGATAAAAAAAAAAACAACGGTAAGGAGTGTCTGTGTGAAGAGGAAATCTATAGGAATCCCCTGGTGGTTTTTGAGAAGTGGGGAGGAGGGGACTGAACTTATCTTTGGAAAAACGATCCAGGAATCAGAATGAAGTATGGACTGGTCGGGGGAGAGACAGCAGGCAAGGAAGTCACAAGGAGGCTGATATAGTAGTCAAGCAGAAGCAGCATTGCCTAGTGTAAAGAGCAGTCACCTGGGAGTCAGAGGACCTGGGTTCTAATCCCAGGTCTGCCAATTGCTTGCTGTGTGACCTTGGGCAAGTCACTTAACTTCTCTTTGCCTCACTTCTCCTGTTCTCCCGCCCAATTAGACTGTGAGCCCCTTGTGGAACAACCTAATTAACTTGTACCTATCCCAGCTCTTAGAACAATGTTTGACAGATAGTAAGGGCCTAACAAATATCATTTAAAAAGAAGAGAAAGGGATCCTCCCTGTCTCACAAGCCCATAACCTTAGCGTTATTCTCAACTCATCACTCTCATTCACCCCACACATTCAGTGTCACCAAATCCTGTCAGTTCAACCTTCACAACATCCACCCCTTTCCTCTTCTTCCAAACTGCTACCACATTAAACCAAGCACTTATCCTATTCCCCCTTGCTGACCTTTCTGTTTCCTGTCTCTCCCCACTCCAGTCCATACATACTTCACTCTGCTGCCCGAATCATTTTTCTACAACACTGTTCTGTCCATGTTTCCCCACTCCTCAGAAACTTCCAGTGGTTGCCCATCTACCTCCACATCAAACAGAAACTCCTTACCATTGACTTTAAAGCACTCAATCAACTTGCCCCCTCCTATCTTACCTCACTGATTTCCTACGACATTCACTGCACTCCTCTAATGCTAACCTACTCAATTTTGTCTATCTTGCCACTGAACCTTCGCTCCCCTCCTGCCTCTGGCCTAGAAGGCTTTCTCCCCTCCCTTCCACCTCCCTGCCTGCTTTATATCCAACAGATCTTCATTCTCCCCACCTTCAAAGACTTATTAAAAGCACATCTCCTGCAAAAGGCCTTTCCCAACTATGTCCTCATTTCGCCTACTCACTCTCAATCAATCCATCAATCAATGGATTTAGTGAGCACTTAGTGTGTGCAAAGCACTGTACTAAACACGAGGGATAGTATAAAATAACAGAGCTTACAGACGTGTTCCTTGCCCACAAGGAGCTTATTCATTCATTCATTCAATCGTATTTGTTGAACACTTACTGTGTGCAGAGCACTGTACTAAGCGCTTGGGAAGTACAAGTTGGCAACATATAGAGACGGTCCCTACCCAGCAATGGTCTCACAGTCTAGAAAGGGGTAGAAGCTTACCATCTAGAAGGGAGCTTATAGTCTTTCTGTGTTTTCCTTGCACTTGGATTTGTATCCTCTAAGCACTTGATATTCACCCCACCCTCAGGACCACAGCGCTTATATAAATATCCATGATTTATTTTAATAGGTCTTCCCTTCTTTAAGCTCCTTGTGAGCAGTGGACAAGTGTACCAACTCTGTTATTTATCTTTTTAATGGTATTTGTTAAGCACTTACTATGTGCCAGGCACTGTACTAAGGACTAAGGTAGATAGAAGGTAACCAGTTTGGACACAGTCCCCATCCCGTATGGGGCTCACCGTCTTAATCCCCGTTTTACAGATGAGGTAACAGATATTTGCCCTGGGTCACACAGCAGATAAGTGGCAGAGCTGGGATTAGATCCCAGATCCTCTGACTCTCATGTCCATGCTCTTTCCAGTAGACCTTGATGCTTCTCTTATACTCTCCCAAACGCTTAGTATAGTTTGCTGGACGCAGTAAATGCTCCATAAAAATGATTGATTAAGCAGCATGATGGCAGCTTGGATGGAGAGGAAGGGAGAGATTTTAGAAGTGTTAGAACTGATAAGACTTGGTGAGACACTGAATATGTGGGATGAATGAGAGAAATGAGTTAAGGATAATGCCTGGGCCCCGGGATTGTGAGAAACGGAGGATAGTGCTGTTATCTACAGTGATGGGAAAGACAGGGGGAGGACAGGTTTCGGGTGGGAAGGTGAGGACATGTTAAGTTTGAGGAGTCAGTAGGAAAACAAATTAGTGGTGCCCTGGAGACAAGAGGAAATGAAAAACTGTAGAGAAGGAGGGAGGTCAGGGTTAGAAATTTAGATCTGTGAATGTAGACTGGGGAATCATCAGTTTAGAGGTGGGAGCTGAAGCTGAGGGAATGAAGGAGTTCTGCATTCCTGGTTCCCAGTCCTGTGCTCATTCCATGTCGAGAGGAGGGGCCTGGCCCAGTGTCCCTGGATGTCAGTGCTCGAGATATGAGACGGCTTGGCCTTGGTGCCTGTTGCCATCAATCATCCTGGTGTCATGACCCCCAGCTGCCCCCCATTATTTCCCTCAGGATTGGTGCAGGAGCCTGACTTCCTACGCAGTGATGTCTCCACTGGACTCTTGTCCTTTGGACATGGCGGATATTTTAAACACCGACATTCTGTATTTGAAGTAGAAGTTGACCAAGACCTGTTCTTCTCCCGTGATCGGGGTTGGTTGATGTTGAAGGTTGTGCTTTACGTGGGCTGCCCAAGCATGAAAGAAGTGTTTCTCCCAGGAAGCCCAGGGCCATTCTCTACCTCCAGTGGCCCTTTCTGGAGCTTCCCAGGATTTCAGTTACCCTGCAGCCATCTGGCTGAGTGGATGTTTATGGCTTTGTGATTTGCCCACACTGAGGCTTTGATTTGGTGGATTCTATCTTCTGACATCTGCCCATATGTAACAATTTCCCCCACCCTCCAGCTGCCTTCCTGGTGACATCCCTTCACAACAGACCCCTTCCTGGGAGGACCCCTTCTTCCTGGAGAACCCCTGTCTGCTGAAAGCCCTCTCTCCCCTGTTGGTGTTGGCTGGAATACAACAGGCTCCCTCGGTTTGAAGTTGGGAGGATTGGCTCTGATGTATTCGCTTGGAGTGGGCACTATTACCCACTACTGGAGAAGCAGCGTGGCTCAGTGGAAAGAGCATGGGCTTGGGAGTCAAAGGTCGTGGGTTCTAATCCCAGCTCTGCCACTTGTCAGCTGTATGACTTTGGGCAAGGCACTTCACTTCTCTGTGCCTCAGTTACCTCATCTGGAAAATGGGGATTAAGACTGTGAGCCCCACGTGGGACAACCTGATGACCTTGTATCTACCCCAGTGCTTAGAACAGTGCTTGGCACATAGTAAGCACTTAACAAATACCGTAATTATTATTGCCCTTGAAAAGTCCTGGGCACTGGCAAGCACTGGTCAACATGCCAAAGCCTTTCAGTACAGTGCTTAGTACAGTGCTCTGCTCACAGTAAGCACTCAATAAATATGATTGATTGATTGATTGATTTCAGGATGGCTTCCCAGAGAGCCAGGCCCATGGGCCATTGGAGGTGCAGGGAGCAGGGCGGGCAGCTGAGGGGTTGGGTAGACCGCTGCTCTTCTGCCTTTCTCAAAATCAGACCCTAATTCAAATGCCCACTTGACCATTAGAAATATTTTTAAGTAAATAAGGGAAGTCTTGGCCCTCTCCGTTGCCTCAGATCACATTTTGCTAATCCAGTAAACTTTGTTTTTTAAAGTGAGCTTTGTGTTTCGATCCAACAACCTTCTTTTCTAATGCTGCAGTCCTTGTATGACTTCACTGGGTTACGAGACCCCATATGTTCTTAATTTGTTTTCCTTTTGACATCTATATTTTAATTTTCATTTCCTATGTGCTGGGTTGAAAATGGTAGTTCTTCTTGAGATTATTTATACCCTGAAAGATGTTGCAAAGTGGCAGTGAATCTTTTGACCCTTGTTCCCTCCCACCAGGCATGGATGTTCCTTTGAGTCCCAGCTCAGGGCCACCTCACAAAACTAAATCATGTGGGCACCCAACAGAGCTCCCGAGGGCCTGGAGCTTTTATTTAAGACAGAGCAGCCAGCTGGCATCTGTAGCTTCCATTCATCAGCATCCTGGCCTAATCCTGGCTTTGGGCTTTCATTACACACTTACTGTGTGCCAGGCACTGTTCTAACTGCTGGGGTAGATACAAGGTAATCAGGTTGGATACAGTCTCTGTCCCACGTGGAGCTCACAGGGTTACATAGCAGACAAGAGAGAAGCAGCGTGGCTCAGTGGAAAGAACACGGGCTTTGGAATCAGAGGTCATGGGTTCGAATCCCGACTCTGCCACATGTCTGCTGTGTGACCTTGGGCTTAACTTAACTTCTCGGGGCCTCAGTTACCTCATCTGTAAAATGGGGATGATGACTGTGAGTCCCACGCGGGACAACCTGATCACTTTGTATCCCCCCAGCGCTTAGAACAGTGCTTTGCACATAGTAAGCGCTTAACAAATGCCATTATTATTATTATTAGGTGGCAGAGGTGGGATTATAACCCAGGTCCTTTTAACTCCCAGGCCTCAACTCTATCCACTAGGCCATGCCACTTTTTTTATTGATGTTGAAGGAAGAGAATATAGAGAGTGCAGATTTGGGCCTGGAACTTCCTCCTCCTTCATATCCAACAGACCACCACATTCCCCCCACCTTCAAAACCCTCCTAAAATCACATCTTTTTTCTTTTTTTGGTATTTGTTAAACCCTTACTATGTGTCTAGCAGTGTTCTAAGCACTGGGGTAGATGCAAATCAATCCATTTGGACACAGTCCCTGTCCTACAGGGAGCTCGTAATCTAAATTGGAGAGAGAAGGATTTAATCCCCATTTTACAGATGGGGTAACTGAATTGAGGCATAGAGAAATTATGTGACTTGCCCAAGGTCAATTAATCAATCAATTGTATTTATTAAGCACTTACTTTGTGTAGAGCACTGTACTGACAGAGCCAGGATTACAACCCAGATCCTCTGATTCCTAGGCCCATGCTCTTTCCATTAGGCCATGCTACTTCTTCATGAAAACTTCCCCCTATAAGTCTTTTATTTCCCCTATTATTTCCCCTATCTGCTTTCCTCTCTGAGTTCACCACGTATTTGGCTGTGTACCCCTTAAGCATTTCACTACTCACCCCAGCCCTACAACACTTATGTAAATATTTTCATACTCTTCTTCCACTATCCCTAATCTATTTTAATGACTGTCTCCTCCTGTATTAAGCACTTACTATGTGCCAAACACTGAGCTAGTGCTGGGATAAGGTCAAGATAATCAGGTCAGACTTAATCCCTATTCCTCCTGGGGCCCACTGTCTGAGGGGGAGGCAGAACAGGTGTTTGTTTCATCCCCACTTTACAGATGAGGAAACTGAGGCATAGAGAGGTTAAGTGACTTGCTCAAGGTCTCACAGTAGGACAGGAGCCGAGCTGGGATTAGAACTCGGGTCTTCTGACTCCCAGGACGATGTTCTTTTCACTAGGCCTTCTAGACTGTGAGCCCACTGTTGGGTAGGGACCGTCTCTATATGTTGCCAACTTGTACTTCCCAAGCGCTTAGTACAGTGCTCTGCACACAGTAAGCGCTCAATAAATACGATTGAATGAATGAATGAACTAGGCCAAATCAAATCACTTCCTGTTCCATCTTTGTTCGCACACTATTTGTCAATGGTTCTGCTTGTCTGTCTCCCCCTAAAGACTGTGAGTTCCTTGCTTCTGTTGTCCTCTCCAAGCCCTTAATGCAGGGTCACTGAAGGATTTCTTGATGTAAATCCTGGTGATGGCTCTGCAGGTTGGGAAACACCTTGGGGAATTGGTGGAGGGGGAAATTGGTCAACAGGCAGCTCCTCCCAGCAGCTGCTCCTGGTCACAGGCCCAGGAAGCTGAAACTTGAACTTTCAGAGCTGTTCAATTCAAAAAGACACAGGATGGTGGCAGCAATCTACCTGGGTATTCTTGGGGTACACTGGCGGGAATTGTTTCCAGTGCAGCAATAAGCAGTGGCATCTGACAGATTCCCCTGCAGTGGCTGTAAATTGGTCTCTGCCTTGAAGTTCAGGGGAATCCCCTCCCTCAAAATTAGCCAGAATGCCGCAGCTCACTTAAAGGGGCATGAGAGGTAAGTTTCTCGGTCGGAGGCCACCGTGTCCACAGGGGGAGATTGCCAATGCTGGCCAGATTGAAACTGGCTTCAAAATATGAATGGGTGTCAGAGATCAGTGTGGGCAGACGGGAACTGTAGCATTCTAGTGAGCAGTACTGCTATTTCCTGTTGGGTAGGTAGCTCCCTTCCTCCTCTCCTGCCCTCCCCACATCACAGTGCCCCAAAATTGTAGGCCTGAAGAACTTGGCAAAGTTCAGCTGCTGAGCTCCTGCCACTTCCCTGGGAATAAAACCCAGAGAGGTGGTCAACAACCTCTCAGATTGCTGGTTCAGGCCAGCAGATTTATTTTACCACAGTGCTCGCCTAATGTCCTGTGTTTTTAATGAAGGGTGATGGAGCTGAGGAGGAGGAGCAGCAGATGAAGGCAGCTTTGAAAAGGTGAATATTGGCCCATATTAAAATTGGCATTCTTGCTTTTGCCTCTGTAGGAGCCTGAGGGCATATTTTTGAAAGCCCTTTTCTAGATACATTCTTGAAGATGCTTTTCTTTATTGCACTTGGCTTCCCTCAGTGAGATGACTTACATAATAATAATAATTGTGATATTTGATAAGACTTTACTGTGTGCCAAGGACTGTATTAAGTGCTGGGGTAGATATAAGATAATCAGATCAGACACATTCTCTGTCCCACATGGGGCCGAGAATCCAAGTAGGAAAGAGGACAGGTAGCGAATCCCTATTTTACAGATGAGGAAACTGAGGCCCAGAGCAGGGAAGTGACTTACCCAAGATCACACAGTAGTCAAGTGGTAGAACCAGGATTAGAACTCAAGTCCTCTGACTCTCTTCTCTTCCTTCTCCTCTCAGTTCTTCCCCATTATTTGACCTTCTAAGCTTATGGTCCTGGGAAAGGGCTCCATTCAGACTTTCTAACAGTCTTAGATTTTTGCTAATTGTAAACAATCTCTGGGGAGGAGGATTTGTGTTTTTTTTCGCTTCAATCCCAAACCACTGGATTGTTAGAGAACATCTTAAAGGGAACTCTATGACTTCATCCTTACCAACATTTTGAAAGTTGTTAAAAATAAATAGCCAATTTCTTTTATCCGAAAAAGCCTTGGCCAGGGTCCGCGTCTTCAAGGAATGTCATCCTGCAGTTTCAGCCAGCTGGAGCTCTCTGCTTTGCACTCCCACACTTTCCTCCAAGGGTTTCCAAGCATTACAGCCACAGGAATTCATTCTTCTAGCATCCCTAGAGGGAAGGAGAATATGGGCTCCACCTGGATGTCAAGGAGGCAGAGCCTGAGGGGTTAACAGCTGCAGGGTAGACTGGAAGTTCCTTGAAGACAGGGATAGGGCATCTACCTACTCTGTTGTACACTCCCAAGTGTTTAGTCCAGTGCTGTATGCACAGCATGGCCTAGTACAAAGAGCACGGTTCTGGGAGTCAGAGGACCTAGATTCTGATCCTGGCTCTGCCATATGTCTGCTGTGTGACCCTGAACAAGTCACTTCACTTCTCTGTGCCTCAGTTATCTCATCTGTAAAGTGGGAATTAAGACTGTGAGTCCCCTGTGGGTCAGGGACTGTGTCCAACGTGATTAGCTTGTATCTACCCCAGCACAGTCCTTGGCACATAGTAAGTGCTCAACAATTACCACAATTATTATTCCAGTGCTTAGAACAGTGCCTGGCACTTAGTAAGTGCTTAACAAATACTACAGTTATTATTAGTAAGTGCACAGTAAATGCCCCTGATTGATTGCAGGCTGTACAGCGGACGCATTGTGATGGGAGTGGGGAATGCTGGAGAAATGAACCCAATCAAAATCCCCCCAAAATCGTGGAGATGAAGGGAGACTTTGAGAGAGGAGCAGGTAGTTACTGTCTCAGAGCTCAGGGGTCAGGGACAGGGACAAGACAACCCTCTGCCAGACCAATGTAGAGAAATGCTCTCATTAGGGAGATTCAGAAAACACGGTTTTGGTCCGGGACAGGACCGACATTAGAGCGTAAGGTCCTAGGGAACAGGGGACATCTCTCTTCTTTTCCTCTGTTCTTCCCAGGTGCTTAGTACAGGGCCTTACTAAGGAATAAATACTATTCCTGTGGCTACTATCGAGGAAGATGGTGGGAAATTCTCCTCTTTAAGGACAGGAGTAGGATCTCATTCATGAAATGGAAGTTATGGGTGTCTGTTGTGGACAAAGCACTGTACTAAATGCTGGGGAAAACTAGACCTGGTCTGTGGCCCTCAAGGGGCTCAAAATCTCAGAATAATTGTAGGGAGCAGAGGGACACTGGGGAGGGCTGGGGAGGAGAAAGGTAGTGACTGACAGCTAAGGAAAGACTGAAATCATAAAACAAGAAAACCAATATGGGAAGACAAGGACAGAAGTAGAGTGAGAGCAACTTTCTGAATGAGTAGTGGAGCGTGCTCTCCCCTCCAAGGTTTCCTGTTTATGAACTTGTCAGTAGAGCTCACCGCTATCCGCCCTGATCAGAGGGTAATAAAATCTTCCCGCATGGGAAATTCTATTGTACTATAGCAACATTTTATATTTCCATAGGATCAACTCCAAGTGTCATTCATGAGATCTAAATATCCTATAGGAATACTTTATAATGTTATTCAGAAACTTTTGTTTAACCAAAATAATATTATGTTACTTCTGAGTACATTTGTGCAGCATGGCTCAGTGGAAAGAGCCCTGGCTTTGGAGTCAGAGGTCATGGGTTCAAATCTCGGCACCGCCACTTGTCAGCTGTGTGACTTTGGGCAAGTCACTTCACTTCTCTGGGCCTCAGGTACCTCATCTGTAAAATGGAGATTAAGACTGTGAGTCCCACGTGGGACAAACAGATCACCTTGTATCCCCCAGCGCTTAGAACAGTGCTTTGCACATAGAAAGCGTGTAACAAATACCATTATTATTATTATTATTATTATTATTATTTGTTAAGCATAATCTGCTCCTCTAGAAGAGCGTCCTTTCTGAGGGATTCCAAGGACCACCAGACCTCACTTTTCTGAGGGAGAGAGAAAGCATGGCTGCTAACTCTGCCTTTTGCAGGGGAAAACATGATCAAGTTCCATGGTGCAGGGGAAATCTCCCGCCTTGGAAGACCCTGGGGTTGGAAGCATCAAAGGAATAATAATAATTATAATAAAAAAAATAATTTTATTAAGCCCTTACCATGTGCCAAGCACAAATTAAAATAATAATTTTATTTAGCCCTTACCAAGCACTGTACTAAGCTCTGGGTTAGATGTAAGCTAATCAGTTTGGGCAGCCCCTGTTCTACATGGGGTTCCCAGTCTAAGAGGAAGGGAGAAGCAGCATGGCCTAATGGAAGGATCCCAGGCTTAGTGGCTGGAGTACAGACCCGGGAGTCAGAAGGACCTCCATTCTAATCCTTTACTAAGGGCTTGTCAGGAAAAGAATGACTGCAGGTTTCAGGGGCCCCAAATTGAGGACGATCCAAACCCTTGCCCTTGCCCTTGCCCATTCCAAGGTCTGCCAGGCAGGTAAGCATAGTGTTCTGCTGTACCAGTAAGGATGCCAGTCTACCCTCCAGTTCCAAATGCCCAAGCCCTCGCTGCTGCTGCTGCTGCTGCTGCTACCTCCAGATTTGGCAGCTGTTTGGCTCCCTGGGTGCCTAATTAGTCAACTCCCTTCAATCTAATTTGTGACTGGCCCAGGACAGGACTTCCCTGGAGGCCCAGGACCCAAAGCAGTCGGCCCCCCCCCTCCAGGTCCTTCCCTTCCTCCTTCCCTTACTGCCTTCCTTTCTTCTTCTGAGACTAGACATAGTCTCTGGCCCCCAAGGGACTCACAGTCTCAGAATAATTGTAGGGAGCAGTGCGAAACTGGGGAGACTGGGGAGACTAGGGAGACTATTCACTATTTCACACCTTCCCTCCTACCCACCCCTAACAGTGGGGTTTCCATTCTGCAGACTCCGAGGGGCAGGGGTCTTGGGTCAGCCAGGATCACTGCCAGAATCCAGAAATAGCCCTTTGAATTGGAGATCCACTGGTGTCAACCTGACCATTTTTTTAGTTTTAACTGGTATTTTTAAGCACTTACTATGTGCCAAGCACTCTACTAACCACAAGGAGAGATACGAGATAATCAATCAATCAATCGTATTTATTGAGCGCTTACTGTGTGCAGAGCACTGTACTAAGCACCTGGGAAGCACAAGTTGGCAACACAAAGAGACGGTCCCTACCCAACAGTGGACTCACAGTCTAGAAGATAATCAGCTTAGACACAGCCCATGTCCCACATGGGGCTCACAGACTTAACCCCCATTTTACAGATGAGGTAATTGAGGAAAAGAGAAGATAAGTGACTGCCCAAGGGCACACAGCAGACAAGTGGCAGAAGTGAGATTAGAATTCATGTCCTCTGACTCCTAGATCCTTGCTCTTTCCACTGAGGTATGCTGCTTCTCAAATCCAGGGCATATGAGCGGACAAGACCGGCGTAGCCCAGACTGCTGGCTGGGGACCACGGGTTCATGGGACACGATCTCTCTGGGGCCCAGCTGCGTGGTGCAGACCAGGCTTAGGAAGTGGCACTTCCAAAGCTGCCCCAAGGGATAAATCCAGATTGCACCCATGAGAGTGGCTTTTGGGACATTGTTTGTTTTTGTTCAAAATGGTAGGTTATTCCAGCATGGCTTGGTGGAAAGAGCACAGGCTTGGGAGTCAGAGTCTCTGGGTTCTCACCCCAGCCTTGCCACTTGCCTGCTGTGTGACCTTGCACAAATCACAACTTCTCTTTGCCTTGATTTCTTCACCTGTAAAATGGAGATTCAATACCTGTTCTCCCTCTATTTAATAATAATGATGATAGCATTTATTAAGTGCTTACTATGTGCAAAGCACTGTTCTAAGCAGCTGGGGAGGTTACAAGGTGATCAGGTTGTCCCACAGCGGGCTCACAGTCTTAATCCCCATTTTACAGATGAGGTAACTGAGGCCCAGAGAAGTTAGGTGACTTGCCCAAAGTCACACAGCTGGCAATTGGCAGAGCCAGAATTTGAACCCATGACTTCTGACTCCAAAGCCTATACTCTTTCCACTGAGCCACGCTGCTTCTCTATTTAGTACTGTCCAGCACTCTGTTCAGTGCTTGGACCAAAGTCAGTGCTTTGAAGTGCTAGAAGATTTAACGGGGAAGGCCTCTTAGAGGAGATATGACTTTAATATTAATACTATGAATATTAATGATTAATATTAAGTGCTCAACAAGTACCATTAAAAAGTCTCCTCCCCATTTTACAAATGAAGAAACTGAAGAACGGAGAGGTTAGGTGACTTCTCCCAGGTCATACAATAGGCCATTGTCAGAGCTGAGATGAGAACCTGGGTCTTCAGACTCTCGGCCTTGTGGCCTTTCCACTAATTTTTTTAGTGGTATTCGTTAACTCTGGCACATAGTAAGCGCTTAAGAAATACCATAAAAAAGTTTACCGTATGCCAGGCAGTGTACTAAGAGCTGGGGTAGTTATGAGCTAATTAGATTGGACGCCGCCCATGTCCCACATGAGGCTTATAGTATTAATCCGCATTTTACTGTCTAAGTAGCTGAGGCACAGACAAGTGAAGTGACTTGCCCAAGTTCACACAGGAGACAAGTGGCAGAGCCGAGGTTTCACTGTCTCTCTAAACTTGCAAAATCACGTCTGATTCTTTGTCTCAAGCTTTTTTATAGCCAACACATTTATAATGCTGTCCTCTAAATTCTATTTCTCTGTCTTTCCCTCAAATTAATCTCTATACCTAGGTTGAAAACGTCCGTCTAGTTGATCGAATATCTTCTAGAAAAGCAGCAACAGGGACACTGTATCTGACAGCCACTCATGTCATCTTTGTGGAAAACGTGCCTGAGATCAGAAGAGAGACATGGGTAGGTTGTCTTTATGCTGGAGAATTCCATATTTGGCATCTCATCCGTTTGATGTCCACATGACCACAAAGAGCAGAGTAAGGGACACTTTACTCAAGGAGGCTGGGGTTGTCGATGTTCTGTGGAGGGGTTGCCTGGACCCTGATTATACAGACGAGTCATGGTCAAGGCTACTTCAAGTATGGTGATCGGAACAGAGTTGGGACTAACAGACTTGGCAGGAACGTGGCCAGTCTCCTCGGTGATCGGTTAATTTTTTCTCCCGGTCTGTGCCTGCCTTCTTCGGGACCCCCGAGGATCCAGCCATTGGCTTTCTTTTGAAGCTACTCTGTCCAGCTTGGAACGTGAGCCATTTTAAAGGTCCTGCTCATCTTGCTGCTGTGGCAAAGGTTTAAGGCAACCCCAGCAACCCAGAGGCCTCTTGATTCTCATGTCTTACTGACAGGAGAGCAGCCCGAGGTGCTAGATGGACAGATGGCCTGCTGGATTTGAGCTTGTGACCTTGATGGGGGTGGAAGGACTCGGCCCCCTCGGTTCACGTGTGACCCACTCAATAACTCAGCACGGACAAGTCCCGAGGTGTTCCCGAGCTTGGGTTTTCCATTTGGAATTGAAGAGTGCCATGGCTTCTTTCACCATAGACCCACCTTGCGGCCTCGTTGTTTATTTCATGTAATTTCCTCATCCTCCATCTCCTGGCCTCCTCCAATGGCCATGGCTGAAGCTGGCTGAAGCTGGCCCAACGCTGGAGTGGAAGGGTGGGCCGTTCCCGGGGACAGAGCCTCAATCTGGACTCCTCACTTGCTGAGTTCCTGCCCTGGAAGTCCCCTATCCGCCGTGGCCTGGCTCTGCTTTCAGGTCTTCCCTCCATCGGCTCCTTCCCCAGCACCGAGCGGGCAGTGTAGGTGCCCCCCTTGCACCAGGTGGGCAGCACGGGTGCCCCGGGGAGCTGTCTGTCCTGGGTTCAGGTGGCACTGTTCCCTGCCACTCTTCCTGACCGTGTGGCTGGCAGTCCCGTGACCTGGCTGTTTCTGTTTCAGGTTCTTCATAGTCAGATTTCCTCCATTGAGAAGCAGGCGACCACTGCCGGCGGAAGCCCGCTGCTGATCCGTTGCAAGAACTTCCAGACTCTGCAGCTGGTCATTCCTCAGGAAAGAGACTGCCACGACGTCCACATTTCCTTAATGCGCCTGGCCCGACCAGGTAGGCTGAAGGAGTCCCCAAAGTCTTCTAGGCTAAGGATCTTCACCATTGTTGACATCATCGTCATCATGATCATAAACATAACAACTGTGGTATTTGCTAAACACTTAGTATGTGCCAAACATTGTAATGAGCATTGGCATAGATATAGGACAAACTGGAGGACAGTCTAAAGGGGAGGGTGAATAGGTATTTAATCTCCATCATACAGATGAGGAAACTGAGGCCCAGAGGAGTTAAGTGGCTCTCCCAAGGTCATACAGCAGACAAGCGGTGGAGCGAAGATTAGAACCCAGGCCCGTGCTCTTTCCATTTGGCCGTGCTGCTTCCTCTTCAGTGAAATGGCAGGCCTCTTGGGGTAAACCTCCCCAGGCACAAACGGGCAAGGCATGGACATGGCCTCTCAGCCTTGCCCCATCCCCAAGGAGGCTGGGAAGGGTTTCCAAGTGCACTGCCAAGACCACTTGGACGATAATTGGCTCCCATTTCCAGAAACCTTGTTAAGGCTTTTCCCCAGTGGTTGGAGGAGCTCAGAGTGAGCCAGAACTGCAGCTGAACTTTGTCGAGGGTGTCCTAAAATTGGAAAGCCAGTGCTGGGAACATATCCCCTTGACTGTGTGCAACTAGGCGGGCACAGGGCTCCAGAGGGCAGGAACTCTGGGGTTGTAGCGCACAGATGCAGCCTTCCCCACACACCCTAGCCTTCTGCAGGCTGTAGACAAGGGGCTGGAACACCCAAGGCAATAGGTTGGGAACCTCACCCCTGCTAGGCATTGGGCTGGTGGCCCTGCTCTGCCCCGATGCCTGTGGCTCTGGGCTGATCCATACTCAGTTAGGCAGCCAAGTGGTGTCTGGAGTCCCTTTCCCTCCTGAGAGGAGAAAAGATAGCCTGGGAATCCCTGGGCACTGAGGGCTGCGGTGGCTGACAGGACCTCAAACCCAGGTCCAGGCCCAAGTCACCCTCTCCCCAAGACCTAGAGTTCCAGAGAAAGAACAAGGGAGCAAATGGATTGTCAACTCCGTCAGTCAGTCAATCATATTTATTGAGCACTTACTGGAGGAAAAGAAGGCTGGTCAATAATTATGATTGACTGACTGACAATAATAATAGTAATAATTATGGTATTTATTAAGTGCTGTTCTAAGCACTGGGGTAGATACAAAGTAATTAGATTGTCCCATGTGGGTCTCACAGTCTTAACCCCCATTTTACAGATGAGATAACTGAGGCACAGAGAAGTGAAGTGACTTGCCCAAAGTTAAACAGCAGAAAAGTGGCAGAACAGGATTAGAACCCATGTCCTCTGATCCCCAAGTCCGTGCTCTTGCTTCTCGTGTCCAATCACTGTACAGACCCATTCCCTGCCCAAAATGAGCTTACAGTCTAGAGACTAATTACCACAGTCAAAGCCTGTGGCCAAAGCCACAAGGCCAGAGCCTGAGCATCTGTGAGGGAGGGAGGGAGGGAGGAAGAGAAGCAGCCAGCTGGGAGAATGTTTTGCAGCTGTTGGTGACAACTGAAGGGGCATGTGGAGTGCCAGCATAAAGTTATGGCTTCTACGGTGTCCGAGGCCACAGTGGGGGCTGTCCAGGTCACAGCCAAGCAGACCAGTTTGGGGCCATTCGGCCTCCTGCACCCCCCACCCTCATCCCTGCCCCCCCACCAGAAGGATGGGAGATCAGAGAGGAGGCCGATGCAGTAGTCCAGTCGGGATAGGATGGAGATTGAACCAGCATGTTTTGTTTTGTTGTCCGTCTCCCCCTTCTAGACTGTGAGCCCGTTGTTGGGCAGGGACCGTCTCTATATGTTGCCGACTTGTACTTCCCAAGCGCTTAGTACGGTGCTGTGCACACAGTAAGCGCTCAATAAATATGATTAAATGAATGAATGAAAGTAGACAGGTGGATACTTCTTAATCCCCATTTTACAGATGAGAGAACTGAGGTACAGAGAAGTGAAGCGACTTGTCCAAGGTCATACAGCAGACAAGTAGCAGGGCCAGTATTAGAATCCGGATCCTCAGACTCCCAGGCCTGTTTGTGCTCTTTCCACTACGCCATGCTGTTTCAGTCTTATGTTGAAGATGGATGGACTGTGGGGCTGACCCACTATCAATCTATCTTGGCATGATTCAATAGTATTGAGGACCTACTGTGTGGAAAGTACTGGACTCAGAGCTATAGAGCTACAGAGCTAATAGACCTAGTCCCTGTCCTCAAGGAGCTTGCAATTTAATGGAGGAGGCAGATACAAAATTTACGAGTTGGTTGCCCTTCGTATTTGAAGAAGACTCCACCGATGGTGAAATTCACCTATGAAAATGAGTGTGTGTGGCTAGGAGACATTTGATATTGTTTGGTCTGAAAATGGCATCACTCAGGGAGCTGGGGATGGCGGCCCTATGGGGTCTAGGTCTCACCACTGTCCAGAAGGGTGAACAACACTGTACCCTATAATTTGGTCTGAAGCCTGATACCACACTGCCACCATACTCTCTTTGACAGTCTCCCAAAGGACGTGCTGGCCTTCTTGATTGGGTTTTCTGATTCCCTGTCGTTTATCAGGTCATTGGCCAGCGTGCCGTCTAGGTAACACAATTCCGTGACAGCTTTTAGCTCTGGTTGTCAATATGAATTTTTGGTTGCTTTTGTAACTTCCCAGGTGCAAGCTGGTAGTGGCTCAATGGAAAGAGCCTGGGCTTGGGAGTCAGAGGTCATGGGTTCAAATCCCAGCTCCGCCAGTTGTCAGCTGTGTGACTTTGGGCAAGTCACTTAACCTCTCTGTGCCTCAGTTACCTTATCTGTAAAATGGGGATGAAGACTGTGAGCCCCACGTGGGACTATCTGTGACCTTGTATCCTCCCCAGCCCTTAGAACAGTGCTTTGCGCATTAGTAAGCCCTTAACAAATACCATCGTTATTATCACCTCAGATTCCTTTAGACTTATCGCCAGCCCTTAGCGTCCGGCTGATTTGGTGAAGTGGTTGGTGATCACCATTCTGATATATTTGTATGGTTTGGGTCAATTTTGGGGGTTGTGGATATACATCAGTGCCCTTTGTTATTCTGTATAGGAAAAAACTTGGGCACTCTTCCACTTATACCCTCTGTTTTCGTCTCCAGTAGAGACAACCCATCTTAGGGGGTCCTGGCCGAATGCCTGCAGGCCTGGGAGGGAACTGGGGAGCGCGGAACAGGGTGGTGGTTAGTTGAAATTCCTTGCTGAAACACATGCATTCAGCAGCCTTGGATGTGAGTTCCACCCAGGGGTCGGCACCCCACAACCACTATGTGCTCACAGAGGGGCCCGTGTTAGCAGGGGCTTGGCTGGGTGCCCAGATGCCCTGGGAGTGCAATTGCATGAGACTACTTTGGGCTGGGGCTGGCTGCAGCCAACACAGGTTCTAGACATGCCTGGGCAAAAGCCCCAGAGTTTGCAAGTTCTTCTGAGTGACTACTGTAGAAGCAAAGGTCCACGGTCGATGCCAAGTTGTGTGGGTCCAGTATGGGTCCAGGGTGGACAGGTTTTGGCCCAGGGCCGGCCAGGTGTGGCCAAGTGCGACCAGGTGAGGTAGCGGCCCAGGGCAGGGGTCAGGTCCAACTTAGTTTGGGCTGCTTCGCCACCCCGCTGCTTTCTCTAGAAGCAGTGTGGCATAGAGGATAGAGCACAGACCTGGGAATCAGAAAGAACTGGGTTCTAATCCTAGCTCTGCCACATGTCAGCTGTGTGATCTTGGGCAAGTCACTTCATTTCTCTAGGCCTCAGTTCTCTAAGCCTCATCTGTAAAACGGTGATTAATAGCGTGAGCTATATGGGGGACGGGGATTGTGTCCAACCTGATTAAGTTGTATCTACCCCAGTGCTTAAATCAATCAATCAATCAGTCATATTTATTGAGCGCTTACTGTGTGCAGAGCACTGTACTAAGCGCTTGGGAAGTACAAGTTGGCAACATATAGAGACAGTCCCTACCCAACAGTGGGCTCACAGTCTAAAAGGTCACAGTCTTAAAGCAGTGCTTGGCACATAGTAAGCGCTTAACAAGTACCATAATTATTATTATTATTATTATTCTCTCTTTCAGTAAAATACGAGGAGCTGTACTGCTTCTCGTTCAACCCCAAACTGGACAAGGAAGAAAGGGAACTAGGATGGAAGCTTGTGGATCTTGGGGAAGAATATCAGCGAATGGGCGTCCCAAATAACTACTGGCAGATCAGCGACGTGAACAGAGACTACAGAGTGAGTGGAGGGGCTTTGTGGCTGGCCTTTGACCCAACTGGTTCATTCCTGATAGGCATGAACTGAGACGTTTGTAACCAGTGCTGCCCTTGGTCCAGGCTCCCCAGCCCAGGGCTGCATCCAGCAGCCCCCACCCCGTCTGCCCCAATCCAAAGATTTAAGGGAGGGTGCTGTCCCATCTCCTCGTGGTATCAGAGAGGGTGCCTGTCCTGGGAATTCTGGGAGCAGTAGAGAGGAAATCTCTCGCTGCTCCACACTCCTGTCCCTCATCAGGACCAGTGCCCAGTGGCACCTCCCTCCCCAGCCTGGGGCTCTTGACCAAGGTGGTGCTCCGCCTGGATTCTGGGGAAAGGCGTTGATCTGTGTGCGGGATCTCTCGTGCGCCTTGTTTAGTGCGGCAGGGATAGTTAGAGCCATGCCAGCTGGGACCCAGGGAAAGGGAGAGCTCCAGCTGGGAGGATGCCGGGGCTGGAGAGGACACAGTCGGCAGGGTTGGATGCTTCCTTGCTGGATCACTGGCATAGAGTCAGGGATGGATGGGGAGAGTTGGGGGGCTGGATGGTCCCTGCTGGGTCACTGGGAGTGAGTCAGGGATGGACGGAGAGAGTCAGGTGGAGCTGGATGGTTCCATGCTGGGTCACTAGGGGAGAGTCAGGGATGGACAAGGAAGAGTTGGGGGGCTGGATGGTCAATGCTGGATCACTGGGGAGAGTCAGAGATAGACAGGGAGAGTCAGTGGGGTTGGATGGTCTGTGGGGAGAGTCAGGTGTGGAGAGAGGAAAGACAGGGGGTGCTGGTCACTCCCTAGTCCATGAGGGTGAGTGTCCAGGAGGGCGACTTTCACACGGTGCCTCCAGCTTTCCTGGTGTCCCTGCTGGAGACAAAGCTGGCAGGAATGACCACGGGGCTAACCCAGGACAAAAATTGGTTTGCGTTTTTTAGCACTTTTATTTTTCCATAGCACTTTGATATCACATCTTATTTTGTCCTCAGGACATCCCTGTGAGAAAGGGATAAGCAGGAATGATAATCCCCGTTTAGCAAGCAAGATACCCAAGGCCCAGAGAGGTTACGTCACTAGTCTGAGGTCACACTCAGGGTAGTGGCAGAACTGGGGCTGGAAACACAGTTTCCTGTGTCTGTCCCATAGTCTCCCCCAGATGGTGTGGCTGGCTTTTGGGGAGAGTAGACCGGGGCCAGGAGTATCATCGAGATAACCCAAAGGTGCAGTCGGGGTGTACGGTCTTGTCTCTGGATGGGCCTGAGAATATGGGCCCACCCTACAGGCCCACCCTAAGATGCAGTGTCAGCTTTGGGGCTTCAGGCTGATATTTACCCTCCTGACCCACGGGAAACCTGATTGTCTGAAGGCGGCGGGCATTCTCCCCATTGTCATCAATCACAGTTCAATTGCTCAGACCTCTAAGATGGCCCCTGCTTCGGGAAGAGGGAGATGGTCAGGGCCGTGGAAGGCAAATGCCAATTTTCCTCAGACAGATGTCTTTATAGGGAGAAGATGTTGTTATAGGAAATATCCTCAGTCTCTCTGGCTCCAGTGTTAGCATTTCTCTGAGTCTCTGGTGTGGGGGCAGGATCGGGGAGTGCTCATTCAGATTCAGAGAATGGTACGTCTTCTGGTAATACAGCTTGTATAAGGTTCTGGGTGAAATGCACAACCTGTCTGTCAGTCCATCTGTCCGTCTGCCTCTTCTCTGAAGAGGCTGGAAACAGCTGATGCCATTTGGTGATTTTCTTTCCCGATATTTTCTTCCTTTCCATCCTGAAATGTGTGTTCGCCATGTGGGCAGTGAGGTTATGTGTCTTTCCCCAAGGCTTGGGCAGGGTGTCTGGTCCCTGAAGCTGGCAGGGAGATAGGCTGTGGGGAGGGGGGGTTCCCAAGCAGTCTGAGCCCCGGGTCCATCCTTGCCCTCCTAGCTGTCCTGCTGGGTGAGGGCTGGGCTATGGGCAGTAGTCTCTCCTGCAAAGTCTCTCCTCCCCGACTCTCAAACCCAAATGCTTCTTCCCAGAACCCCCGCCTGGAGTTCTGTTTCTCTCAGGCCCAGAGGACACTGGCAGGCAGGGAAACTGGCGGATCCGTTTGAGGATTGGACCGAAGTTGTTTGGCTCTGCCTGGGCCCACGTGCATTGGTGACCATAGAATTATGTTCTCCTATTGCCTTTTGATTGTCCCAGAGTCCCTCTACTGCTTCCTGAGTTCTGGGGGTCTGCGTGGCTCTCCTTTTATTCCATTGTCAGACTGCCTGAACTCCGGAGACTGCCGCAGCCCTCAAAACAGCGCAAACTCCAAAATACTGCCTGGCTGGCTCTTTGAGGATCACGTCAAACTCCAAAATACTGTCTGGCTGGCTCTTTGGGGATCACGTCAAGGTTGAGGATTCCCAGGGCAGGCTCTTGGGGGAATGGCGGCAAGGGGAGCCAAACGTGTAGCCCTCTCCCTGCTCCACACCCACCCCAAGCGAGACTCGTGTGCCGGGAAGTGAATTTGCCTTTGTAGATTGGAGGCAAAGAGGCAATCTGTCCAGAAGCCTCAGAGCCAATCAGTGGGCCTTGGCCGAGGGAGCACGGGTGCCTGAAGAAGGTGCCGGGCACATTACCTCCTGGCTGCCATCCTCTCCGGGATGCCAGGGACCAGCTGGTAACCCGACTCCATTGCACTGAGACAGTCTTGTGCCCACAGTGCCTTGCCCACAGTGGGAATCCTAGGAAAGGGAGACAGCCCTGGGTCCCTTCTACCTTGCCCTCTCCGCCGGTTCCTTCTACCCACCTGACCAAGAGCGCACCGAGCTGACTGCCAAGTGGTGATGCCTGTGTGCCGGTGAGCGAAGCCTGGAGGCCGCAGAGTTGAGTCTGCCCCTTCCCAGAAGGGTGAGGCGGAATTCGCTTCCACGAAAGCCAACCTGGTGTTTTGTTTTGGGGCCAACAGATCTGTGACTCTTACCCTGCGGACCTCTATGTCCCCAAGTCCTTGACGGCTCATGTCATTGTGGGGAGTTCCAAGTTCCGCAGCCGGAGGCGGTTTCCAGCGCTTTCCTACTACTGTAAGGAGAACCATGTAAGTCTTCGCCGCTGGCTCCGTCTGCTCTCGTCTTGCTCCACGTCAGTGCCCCGCTTCCCCCCGACACACACACATACACACCTTGTCTGAGTGGCTGTTTTTAAACAAAACCCTCTCTGTTTTGTCTGGGAAATGGGTCATAGGAAAACCTTCTAAGAGGATTGGTGGCCCTGTGGGGTCTGTGGGAAGAGCCTGGCTTTCTTTATTAGTGAAGAGGAGGCATGTTCCATTAGGCAAAACTGAGATTCAAGGGGTTTCCCTGGAACCCTACCATGACTTGTTTTACACGGACCTCAGTGAAAGCAATCCCCAGCTGCAGGGGCCCGTGGAAGCGGTGGGAGCTGCAGAAGTTGCAAGGGAGGGGCATTATGTTGCCCTGAGCCCCTTCTGCAGGAGACTCATTCAATCAATCCTATTTATTGAGCACCTACTGCACACAGAGCACTGTACTAAATGCTTGGGAGAGTACAGTCGGGAAGCAGCATGGCGTAGTGGATAGAGCACAGGCCTGGGAATCAGAAGGTCATTGGTTCTAATTCTAGCTTCGCCACTTGTCTGCTGTGTGACCTTGGGCAAATCACTTCTCTGGGCCTCGATTTCCTCATTTATAAAATGAGAATTGATAATAATCATAATAATTTTGGTATTTGTTAAGCACTTACTATGTGCAAAGCACTGTTCTAAGCACTGGAGAGGATACAAGGTGATCAGGTTGTCCCATGTGGGGCTCACAATCTTAACCCCCATTTTACAGATGAGGATTGAGACTGTGAGCCCCACGTGGGACAGGGATTGTGTCCGACCCCATTTGCTTGTGTCTACCCCACCTCTTAGTACAGTGCCTGGCACATAGTAAGTGCTTAACAAGTACCATTATTATTTCTTATTTATTATTATTACACTATAACAGAGCTTATTCATTCATGCATTCAATCAAATTTATTAAGTGCTTACTGTGTACGGAGCACTGTACTAAGTGCTCTAGAATAAGCCCGTTGTTGGGTAGGGATTGTCTCTATCTGTTGCAGAATTGTTCTTTCTAAGCGCTTAGTACAGTGCTCTGCACACAGTAAGTGCTCAATAAATATGATTGAATGAATGAATGGGAATGTACAAGGCAGCAATAAACAGTGACAAATCCTGCCCACAACGAGCTCAGGATGGGGGAGACAGATGTCGATACAAATAAATAAAATTACAGATATACACATAAGTGCCGTGGGGCTGGGAGGAGAGGGAAAGAGCAAAGGGAGCAAGTCAGTGTGATGCAGAAGGGAGTGGGAGATGAGGAAAAGTGGGTCTTAGTTGGTAGGCACGATCCCTACCCACAATGTAATAATGATTGCCAATAGGAGCGTCCCCATAGGATTGACTGTAATGCTGAACCTGGAGAGGAAATCCAGTGTCTTTTCTTGGGTCTCAGTCTTGCGGTGGAGGGGGAGTGGGTGGGGCAGGGGGCGGGGGAGGGCCCCACCTAATGCCTGGCAGGTAGGCATCCACAGCATCCTTGAGCAGCTGGGCTTTGCTCTGGGTGGCAGGCAGGTCTCTCTGAGGTGAGAGCTAGGGAAGGTGGTTCCCCAAGCCTGAAGCTGGCCAGAGGAGGAAGTGGGAGTCGTCATGGGGGCACAAGAGCCCGAGGGTTTCGCCGAGTGATCCCCAGGTAGCCAACTCTCCAGAGGTTATGATGATGGCGATGATGCTGATGATAATAACAATAATAAGCGTAGTTACAAAATAATCCAGTCATATGTAGTCCCTGCCCAACATGATGAACTCAAAGTCTAAGTGGGAGAAAGAACAGACATTTAATGACCATTTTACAGATGAGGGAACTGAGTCCCAGGGAAGTGAAGTGCCTTGCCCAAAGTCACACAGCAGACAAGTGGCAAAGCCAGGTTCAGTGGCTCCCAGGTCCCTGCTCTTTCCAGTAGGCCACACTGCTTCGCATTCACCCAGAGCTGAGTCCTGAATCCAGATTCTGCTAACTAGGCAGCACTCATTCTCCATTCACCCGTTTGATAGAGAAAGAAGTAGAAGACAGAAAGAACATAGAGCCGAGGTACAGACCAAGGCAGAGGCCTCAAGTGTATTTGCAGCATCATCCCGCTGTACAGCTGGGAGACTTGGACTTACCCCAGCTGCTTCATCTGAGTCCTGAAGCAGCTGCCACAGTGCCAAGCCTAGGCCTTACATGACCCCCAGCAGCAGGACGGGGACATCTACGGGCCTCAGAACGCAGTCAGCCCGCCGGCAGCTTTGCTGCGAAGACCACGCAAGGAGAATGGGGACAAAATGATAACCAAACGGTGGCCCTGTTGAGGGTTGAGATGGGACCACTGACAGCCCCAAGGGCAGGAGAGATGGTGAAGCATGGCCTCCAATAAGGCAGGACTGTTGTGGGCTGGAAGGAGCCAGTGTGTTATAATAATACTGATGGTACTATGTGCCAAGCACCATTCTAACCACTGGGGTAGATACGAGGTGATCAGGTTGTCCCACATTGGGCTCACAGTCTCAATCCCCATTTTACAGATGAGGTAATTGAGGCACAGAGAAGTTAAGTGACAAGCCCAAAGTCACATAGCTGACAGGTGGCAGGGCTGGGATTAGAACCCACAACCTCTGACTCCCAAGCCTGTGCTCTTTCCACTAAGCCACGCTGAGCACCTGGAGCATCCCCAGCCCTGATTGGGAGCACCCTAAAGAGCAGAGATTTGGGGAGGAAAAAAATCATGAGGCAGAACCGCAAATAATAATAATGTAATTATTAATTATTATATCGAAGTATTATATTTATACCGCATTATATTAATGATCATTATATTATTATAATTTGTAGTTCTACCTCTTGATATCTTTTAATTATTGTGATACTTGTAAAGCTGTATATGCCAAGCACTGTACTAAGCGCTGGGGTAGATGCACATATTTATTACTCTATTTATTTTACTTGCACATATTTACTACTCTGTTTTATTAATGATGTGCATATAGCTATAATTCTATTTATTCTGACGGTTTTGACACCTGCCTACATGTTTTGTTTTGTTGTCTGTTTCCCCCTCCTAGATTGTGAGCCCGTTGTTGGGTAGGGACCGTCTCAATATGTTGCCGACTTGTACTTCCCAAGTGCTTAATACAGTGCTCTGCACACAGTAAGTGCTCAATAAATATGATTGAATGAATGAATGAGTGAATCCACAGTAATTAGGTCTCACATGGGACTCACAGTCAAAGTAGGAGAAAGTACAGTTATTGAATCCCCATTTTGCAGATGAGGGAACTGAGACAAAGAGAAGTTAAATGACTAGCCCAAGGTCACACAGCAGGTATGTCGCAGAGCCACAATTAGAACCCAGGTCCTCTGGCTCCCAGACCTCTGCTTTTTCCACTAGGCCATGCTGCTCCTGTGCCAGGGTGTAAATAATAATAATAATAATAATAATAATAATAATAATGGCATTTATTAAGTGCTTACTATGTGCAAAACACTGTTCTAAGCGCTGGGGGGTTTACAAGGTGATAAGGTTGTCCTACGTAGGGCTCACAGTCTTAATGCCCATTTTACAGGTGAGGTAACAGGCACAGAGAAGTTAAGTGACTTGCCCAAAATCACACAGCTGACAAGTGGCGGAGCCAGGATTTGAACCGATGACCTCTGACTCCAAAGCCCGGGCTCTTTCCACTGAGCCATGCTGCTTCCCCATAATAATGATGACATTTGTTAAGCGCTTACTATGTGCAAAGCACTGTTCTAAGCGCTGGGGAGGATACAAGATGATCAGGTTGTCCCACGTGGGGCTCACAGTCTTAATCCCCATTTTGCAGATGAGGTATTTGAGGCACAGAAAAGTGAAGTGACTTGTCCAAAGTCACACAGCTGACAATTGCAGAGCTGGAGTTTGAACCCATGACCTCTGACTCCCAAGCCCGTGCTCTTTCCAGTGAGCCACGCTGCTTCTCTAGGGTGCCAGGCCCTCCAGAGGGCAACCCAGGAGTGTAGCCGAGGGTGACCATCACCACCACCGTCCACACCGTCACCATGGAGCGCGTCAGTGCCGTCTGGGGGCAGATCCTGCACATAATCCAAGTTAATGACCCAGTCCCTGTCCTTGAGGAGCCAATTATCATCATCATCATCATCAATCGTATTTATTGAGCGCTTACTATGTGCAGAGCACTGTACTAAGCACTTGGGAAGTACAAATTATGAGGTCTTTGTCACACTGGGACCCAGTCTCCCCAAGAGATGAGTGATAATTGGAAGGACAGCTCTCTGGGGTCTGAATCCATGTGGGTATTTGGTGTGTCTACCTTGGTTTCAGAGGAGCAGCTGCTGCTGCCGTTGCTGCTGCTGCTGCTGGCCACATGGCCACGAGGCTTAGACTCTCCCCGATCAATCAATCATCAGTGGTTTTTATTGAGTATTCACTGTATGCAGAGCACTGTACTAAGCACTCGGAGAGTCCAGTGCAGCAGAGATGGCAGTCAAGTTCCCTTACCACAAGGAGCTTACAGTCTAGAAGTTGCAGCCTGATGACAGTGGAGACGACGGTCTGGCCACAGACACATCCTGCCTTGCCCCTGACCCGTTGAGGAGCTGGGGTTGACGAGCTGGGGTCATAGCTTACATCAATCAATCAATCGCATTTATTGAGCGCTTACTGTGTGCAGAGCACTGTACTAAGCGCTTGGGAAGTACAAGTTGGCAACATATAGAGACAGTCCCTACCCAACAGTGGGCTCACAGTCTAAAAGGGGGAGACAGAGGTCAAAACCAAACATACTAACAAAATAAAAGAAATAGAATAGATATGTACAAGTAAAATAAATAGAGTAATAAATATGTACAAACATATATACATATATACAGGTGCTGTGGGGAAGGGAAGGAGGTAAGATGGGGGGGATGGAGAGGGGAACGAGGGGGAGAGGAAGGAAGGGGCTCAGTCTGGGAAGGCCTCCTGGAGGAGGTGAGCTCTCAGTAGGGGCTTGAAGGGAGGAAGAGAGCCAGCTTGGCGGATGGGCAGAGGGAGGGCATTCCGGGCCCGGGGGAAGACGTGGACCGGGGGTCGATGGCGGGACAGGCAAGAACGAGGCACGGGGAGGAGATTAGCGGTGGCAGAGGAGCGGAGGGTGCGGGCTGGGCTGGAGAAGGACAGAAGGGAGGTGAGGTAGGAGGGGGCGAGGTGATGGACAGCCTTGAAGCCCAGGGTGAGGAGTTTCTGCCTGATGCGCAGATTGATTGGTAGCCACTGGAGATTTTTGAGGAGGGGAGTAACATGCCCAGAGTGTTTCTGGACAACTCCAGAACACCTCCATGAGCCTGGGATCTGGACCTCTGACCTCTGTTCTCTGACCTGACCAGTGCTGCTAAATCTGGGCGGCGCCCTGACCTTCAGCTCTCCTAGAACACCGGTCTGTTAGCCAAGAGCACCCTGCAGCCTGGCTCCGTTAGCACCTTTGGGATCTCAATGGAATGGAAGCTACCGGCAGAAACTCCAAGCTGCTTGGGTCTTTGGAAGACCCCTGAGGACCGCCCCAGACTTTGCTCTTCACTCGGTATTCCTCAGGCTCTGAAGTGAACAATTTTGACTGGTACCCCTCATGGACTCAAATCAGAACTCCCATGAAGCAAGAGGCTGGCAGTTTTCCAAAATGACTCCATCCAATGAAAGAAAGGCAAATTCATTGATTCATTCAATTGTATTTATTGAGCGCTTAGTGTATGCAGAGCACTGTACTAAGCACTTGGGAGAGTACAATATAACAATAAACAGATACTTTCCCTGCCCACAACAAGCTTACAGTTTAGAGGGGGAGACAGACATTAATATAAATAATAACAATAATGGCATTTATTAAGTGCTACTATGTGCAAAGCACTGTTCTAAGCGCTGGAGCACTGTTAATTTACAGATGTGTACATAAATGCTCTGCACATAGTAAGCGCTCAATAAATACGATTGATGATGATGATGATGAGGCTGGGAGCGGGGATGAATACCTAAGAGAGAGTCTGGGTGACACAGAAGGGAGTGGGAGAAGAGGAAAGGGGGGGGCTTAATCAGGGAAGGCCTCTTGGAGGAGATGTGGCTTCAATAAAGCTTTGAAAGAAGAGAGAGTAATTGTCTGTCGGATTTGAGGAGGGAGGGCATTCCAGGCCAGAGGCAGGACGTGGCCGAGGGGTAGGTGGTGACATAGATGAGATGTAGGTACAGGAAGAAGGTTAGCATTAGGGTAATGAAGTGTACGTGCTGGGCTGTAGTAGGAGAGCAGTGAGGGGAGATAGGAGGGAGCAAGGTGAATGAGTGCTTTGCAGCCAATGGTTAGGAGTTTTTGTTTGATTCCGCTTATTCTCCTGAAACTGATTCAGCTGTCTGCTTATTCTCCTGAAGCTGGGAGGAGGCTGGGCCCATGAGGCTCAGGGGAATGTCTCCAAGGAATGGGAAGCTGATGTGGACAAGGGGAGTTGTCATGGCAGGAAGAGGGGGTTTGGACCCAGAGCCCTCTCGCCAGGTTGAGTGGGAAGGCTGGGGTGGGGTAGGGGATGGGAATACTGAGAAACAGGAGGGCTTGTTCCCCCGCCAGAGAGCAGGGAGTTCCGGCCCATCTCCCACCCACCCCGGAAATGATCACTTGTCGGCCCCTTAGGAAGAAAGGCCCTTTGGGTCAGCTGCTGTAAGAGAGGGGTAGGATGGGTCTAGAGAAGGTGGAGTTAATTTTGCCACGGCGGTGTCTTCTTGGGCAGGGCGTCAACACTGACCACCACCGCCATCACCCCGCTGACCGCTTCTGCTCTTTTCCCAGGCGACCATCTGCCGGAGCAGTCAGCCGCTGTCCGGCTTCAGTGCCCGCTGCCTCGAGGACGAGCAGGTGCTCCAGGCCATCAGGAAAGCCAATCCCAGAAGTGATTTCCTTTATGTTGTTGACACTCGGCCCAAAGTGAGTCTGTCGCAATTCAGACGCGTATTTCACTGCCTGGTGTTGTGCAACTGGGAAAGAAGCAAAGTCCCCTGGGGCTGGGGGTCACTCCTGTTTGTTGTCGGGGGGGCGGAGCCGGCCCCCGTGACGTGGCCAGGACCCATCCACGGCTGCCCACGGTGCTGCTGGCAGGCTAATGGCAACGGTCAGTGACGGATTCTCAGAGGCCCCCGGGGCGGAGGTGCTGACCGGGCCAGCCGACGGAGTAGAGTGGGCGGCTGGCTGGTTCTAGCCATCCAGTTTACCCCTCTCTGAAATTGCCTCCAAATCCTCACTTTGGAACTGAATGAGCCAGTTGGGCAGCAAGCCTGGAGTGAGCTGGGGCCCGTGCCCGGCTCTTCCTTCCCCTGGGCTGCACATTTCCTGCCGTTCTGACTCAGAGGATTCCCCCTCCTCTCTGTCTTCTGCCTCTGCATCTCTACTCCAGCTCCTCGGGGGAGATCAGGGTCTCAGGGCAGGAAGACTTCCTTCCCCAACCTCTAACCTAGTGGACACACAAGGAGGGAAAGCCCCTCTGGGAAGGGGAAAAGGACAACCCCACAAAGAGTGCTCTGGGAAGGTCAGAGGGCTCAGCAGCCACACCCTAGAGGGGAGTATAGTGTCCCCCCTCCCACTAACAGCTAGTCAGGGCAACCCCCACCCTATTGCTCTGCCAGGGCCCCCATCACAGAAGAATCTACCCTCCCACCCCACGGTGGGTAGCCTCTCTGCCCGAGCCCCATCCGGACCCCCATCACAGAGGAATTTTTTCCCCCTACTATCCGTGCCCTTCTGTGTTTTGGGATGTTTGCGGGAAGAACAAATTGAAAAACGGGAGGATGTTGTGCTCGGCCATCTCAGTTAGGGTTGGCGAGGACTTATCGTCCACCCTGTTTTTCCGTATCGGACCTGTCCGGCTCAGCTGGCAGGGGCAGAGCTTGGGACCGTTTGTCTCCATGGAGACCTAGGAAGTATGGCCAGGTCCAGACTGAAAAGAAATCCAGCTCTGGATTTGTCATGGAGACACCATAGTTAGTTAGTTCTGGGGTTCCAGTCGAGAACAGTGCTTGGCACATAGTAAGCGCTTAACAAATACCAAAATTATTATTATTATGATGGCCACTGGGTTCCTGCCTATTAGGGTAATTGATCAATCAATGAATTGATTCATTGAGCACTTACTATGTGTACAGCACTGTACCAAGCACTTGGGAGAGTACACTATAACAGAATTAACAGACACATTCCCTGCCCATAATGAGTTTACAGTCTAGGGTAGAAGGATGCTGCGAGATGCAGTGCTGCAGTGCTATACTCTCTTGCTCGGGTATGCACTCACGTGCATGCTCCTCTGTTCCTCAGAACTCCACCACATGAGAGGTCAGAGGTCAGATCTGGTTGTTTTCACCCCCTGCGTACGGGCTGGCTTTGGCCGTTGGCTGGGAGAAGGATTGGGTGACCTGATTACAGAGGAGACGGGGCCCCACAGATGAGCAGACCAGGTCCTCCCCGGGGCGACGGGCTGGGGGTGGGGGGCTCCCTGTTTAAGGTCAAAGGAGGAGATTTGCCCTTTTGGTCCAGGTGGGCCCTGGGCTCCGGCTGGCAGGAGCCCCCGCAGACGAGAACACGGTCGGTCGGCTGCAGGAGGCTGCGCCTTCTTAATGCACAAAAGTCAGACAGACAATACCTGGACCCCGGCTGGACCCAGGAGGCAGTTTGGATCGAGGGTTCATGGGAGCAAGATTGGTCTCAGGAATCAGTCCTGCTGCTGACAACACACACCCCCCTCTCCCCTTCACTCAGCCCACTCACCTTTCCCCCACCGCCTCCGTCACACCTCTCCCCGACACACGCAAACACAGCTTCCCAGTGCGTCAGAGACCTGGCCTCCGTGCCCTCCCCTGCCCCATCCGGAGGCCCGGCTCCAGCTCCAGCTCCTGTTGGCCAAGTGGAGGGGCGTTCAACAAGGCCAACAACAACAGAAAGGCAGGAACTCTCCCCTGCTCCTGACATCCCCCTGTCCCCGTCTCTCCCCACCGAGCCTTTCCCCCCACAGCCTCTACCCCAGCCTCAGCCTCCCCTCTATTCCCAGACTTCTTCCCAACTCTGGCCTCCCCAACTCCAGCCGGCCCCCTGCGTCCCCCCAGCCATAGTCTCTTCCCGCTGCCCCAGCCTCCCCTCCTGGCCCAGCCTCCTCTCCATCTTGGCCTCCCTACCCCCAAGCCTCGCCTTCCACCCTAGCCTCCGCCCTCTGCCCTAGTCTTGCTCTCTCTTTTTTTAAAATGGTACTTGTTAAGCACTTAACCATGTGTCAAGCAATGTACTATGTGCTGGAGTAGCAGTCACTCAGAAGGGGGAACAGGTATTGAGTCCCCATTTTACAGTTGAGGAAACTGAGGCACAGAGAAGATAACTAATTTACCCAAAGTCACACAAAAGTCAAGTGGTGGAGTGGGGATTAGAACCCAAGTCTTCCAGCTCTCAGGCACCTGCTTTATCCGCTAGGCCACACTGTTCCCTCCGTGTCAGTCCCAGCCTTCACTGCACCGCGCTGGAGTTCAGCTTGGCCCGTCCAAGGTGAAAGGAGCCCTGGCTGACCCAGCAGATGAGGGAGGGGATTTTTTTTGGAGGAAGAATGGAAGTGTCAGCCTGGTGATAGGAATGAGGAAGATCAGTGACAGTGGCAATGATGAGGATGTTTGCCTTGGATTTTGTACGATTTTCATTTTCAGTGTATGTCCAAGAAATTATGCCTGACACTGGACTCCGCCAGGCCGGTCATAAACCAAGATCATTGTAGGAATAGTATCTGTTAAGCCCGTACTGTGTGTGGAGCACTGTACTGAGCTCTGGGGGAGAATGCACAGAAGGGAATTAACAATAATAATGATGGCATTTGTTAAACGCTCACTGTGCACAAAGCACTGTTCTAAGCGCTGGGGGCGGGGGATACAAGGTGATCAGGTTGTTCCACATGGGGTTCACAGTCTTCATCCCCATTTTACAGATGAGGGAATTGAGGCTCAGAGAAGTTAAGAGACTTGCCTAAGGCCACACAGCAGACATGTGGGGGAGTCGGAATTAGAACCGATGACCTCTGATTCCCAAGCCCGGGATCTTCCCACTAAGCGCTTAGTACAGTGCTAAGCGCTAAGTACAGTGCTAAGTGCTTAGTACAGTGCTCTGCACATAGTAAGCACTCAATAAATACGATTGATTGATTGATTGATTGAGCCACAATGCTTCACTTGGCACAGTCCCTGTCCCCCAGGGGGGCTTTAAAAGTCTAAAGGTGCATTGCCCCTGCAGTTTGAGGGCACTAATTACTGCTCCACGTTTTGAGGCCTTTGTCCTCTGCCTTGGAAATTCCCCATATCGACCCTACCAACCTGCTGGGGAGAAAGATTGTGGTGGAAAGATGACGTTGGCTGGTAGATGATAAAACTACTACCATCTGCTGGCCGACCCTGTAGCATGCAGTCAATCAATCAGTCAATCAATCGTATTTATTGAGCGCTTACTGTGTGCAGAGCACTGTATTAAGCGCTTGGGAAGTACAAGTCGGCAACATATAGAGACAGTCCCTACCCAGCAGTGGGCTCACAGTCTAAAAGGTCAATCTTCAATCAGCGCTTAACTTAGCTAATCAGCGCTTAGAACAGTGCTTTGCACATAGTAAGCGCTTAATAAATGCCATTATTATTATTATTATTATTATTATTATTCGATTAGGTCAGACCTTGAAAGGTCCTTTTTTGTGTGGTGTTTACGGGCTTACAATGGGCCCGGCACCGTACTAAGCAGGCGGGGTGGGGTAGATACAAAATAATCAGGTTGGACACAGTCCGTGTCCCATGTGGGCTCATAGTAAGCACTTAATAAATGCCATTATTATTATTATTATTATTCGATTAGGTTAGACCTTGAAAGGTCCTTTTTTGTGTGGTGTTTACGGGCTTACAATGGGACCGGCACCGTACTAAGCAGGCGGGGTGGGGTAGATACAAAATAATCAGGTTGGACACAGTCCGTGTCCCACGTGGGCTCATAGTAAGCGCTTAATAAATACTATTATTATTATTATTATTATTCGATTAGGTCAGACCTTGAAAGGTCCTTTTTTGTGTGGTGTTTACGGGCTAACAATGGGCCTGGCACCGTACTAAGCAGGCGGGGTGGGGTAGATACAAAATAATCAGGTTGGACACAGTCCGTGTCCCACGTGGGCTCTATGACTTAGTGGATAGAGCATGGTGCTGAGAAGGACCTGGGTTCTAATCCTGAGTCCGCCACGTGTCTGCTGTGTGACCTTGGGCAAGTCACTTGACTTCTCGGGGCCTGTTACCTCATCTGTCTAATGGGGATAAGAGCGTGAACCCCATGTGGGACAGGGACTGTGTCCAACTTTATTAACTTGTATCTACCACAGCACTTAGAACAGTGCTTAAACACAGTAAGTGCTGTGAGCCTGTTTGTTTTGGGCAGGGATTGTCTCTCTTTATTGCTGTACTGTACTTTCCAAGTGCTTAGTACAGTACTCTGCACATAGTGAGCGCTCAATAAATATGATTGAATGAATGAATGAGTGAACAAGTACCATTATTATTATTATTTCTCACAGTCTTAATCTCTATTTTGCAGATGAGGTAACTGAAACACAGAGAAGTCAAGTGACTTACCCTGAAGTCACACAGCAAACAACTCTTGTAGTCCATCCCCCCACATTTGGGAACAACTGCATTTTAGCCATCCTGGTCGGGTGGCTGGTGATTTATCTTGGTGGCAAATCTCATTTCCAATTGTAGATTATAACCTAATTCTGGTTTGATTCCAGAAAACCTTATGTGGTTGGAATGCCCAGGGCCTTGGCCTATGCAGTCTGGGCCTTTGGGCATAGAAAGATTGGGCCAGTTGAATTTGGAGCAAAAAGAAGACTCTGGTTGGTGCCAGCCTTTCAATTAGGGCCTCATCTGGGGGGTGAAGCAGACAATGAAACTGGGTAATAACATCTTGTCAGGCCATGACTGGAAGTTCCAAGAGGGCAAACATTTCTTAGGATATTTGAGAAAAATTTTCCACTTGGCCATTTACTGTTTTAAAAATATTTTTGTAAACCTTGCTTATTAATATTCTGGCTGTGGACACATCTATCTTTGAGGAGATGCATATCATTTTGTAGTTAAAAAGCATCTTTTTTCGGAGGTGCACCATTTTCTCATTTGTTCTTAAAGGCCTGAGACATGGAGGTGAGGGAATTATAGGTTCACATTCCCCCCGGGAGGTCTTTGGAAGAATGTTAACCAGATATTTCCCATCCACAGCTCCCTGTAGCCATGCATTTCCTGTGCTATTGTGCATTTTAAGAGGGATTTCCTTCT